>NC_048300.1:94420956-94743207 GCF_013100865.1 Trachemys scripta elegans
AGCGCTGCTTTACCACGTTATATCTGAATTCGTGTTATATCTGGTAGAGTTATATTGAGGTAGAGGTGTATATCTTTTTTCAGATGGGGCAACCAGAACTGCAGGCAGTGTTCAAGGAGTGGGCGTACCATGGATTTATACAGTGGCATATGATATTTTCTGTCTTATTTTCTGACCATTCCCTAATGGTTCTTAAGATTCTGTTAGCTTTTTTGACTGCTGCTGTACACTGAGCAGTGTTTTCAGACAATTATCCATGACGACTCCAAGAGCTCTTTCTTGTGCGGTAACAGCTAACTGAGACCCTATCGTTTTGTATGTATAGTTGGGATTATGTTTTCTAATGTGCATTACTTTGGCAACATTGAATTTCATCTGCAGTATCGCATTCATTTCTAGACCTGATGGTCCATGAGATGCTGTACCCTTAAAATTGCTTTATTTTAATTACCTTAGTACCTCTCTGTCATTATGCCAATTCCAATGTGATTTGAGTGACTACTGTCCTTGTAGCTATTAGGATCACTTCTTTATACTATGTGAAGGCAACTAAGAATACCAGCTTTTAAATGAGTGTAAAGAATTGACCTCTAACATGACAGTCTTGATTGAGAAATTTGGACTGGTTAAATTATTTAGAAGTGAAGCATGGCTGGAGAAATGATAGTTTATTCCATTTACAGTTTTTAAGAATTGGGTGTTTAAATATTGTTGCAGTTATGAAATATTAACTATGTGCAACTTTGTGATAGTTTTATAAAACTTAAAAGTTAATATTTTTATCACTCCAATGGTTCCCTTTCCCAGTGAAGTTTGAAAGGCCTTACATGGTACTGTCAGAAGCTGCAACTGTTCACACTCTCAAATTGAGCTACAACTACCTAAATTGTCAGACTTTCTCTTCCCAGCTCTCAAGTTTGATATTTTCTTGGCTTAAACAACATTCATTTTTAAGGTCCAATATTTTGTGAAATACAGGGTATAGAAGCACTAGGGCAGATCAGTACAGATATTTCTAGGACCAATAAACATTCTGAGAATTTGGCCTGGAAAGTAAGAAACCTGTTATCCTGGTTTTTGTCTCCTTAAAAGGAAAGAAGGGGCAAACTGATGCAGCTTCATTTGAGAAGTGGAGATAGATGCAGCTGAAAATGTACTGATGGACAATGTTTACAGAATTGCAAGTGGGGCTATCATCAGTTCTTCAGATACAGGGAGAATAGTTATTGTCCCCTGGCTCAATGTGCAAGATGAAGGGAGTGGTGTTGACCACCTAGCAAAGCCTTTTTTACTTTTAAAGTGGGTGTGTAAATTCCTTGTTTGTGAAATGTGATGAATTGACAGCCTTGGGGTTTGCGGTTCCCTGTACACAGAACAGGTATATCACAGTCTGTGGCAATACTTGCTTCCTCATACTTCCCTAAGATAGAGGGACAATCTCAGTTGAGGAACCAACTCAATTTGGCTTCAAAGCAATTCAGTTTTCAAGCCCATTGGTCTTTGGTCTGTCTTGCTGAAACCATCAAGAAAACAATACATTATATGTAACACTTATTACATAGCATTCCTCATCTGAGGATCTCAAAGCAGTTTACAAAGGAAGATAATTATAATTATCTCCATTTTATAGATGGGGAAAATTGACGCACAAAGTTAAGTGGCTTGCCAAAGGCCACATAAGTAACTGTCAAACAGAATAGAATCCAAGTATCCTGACTCCCAGTTAAGTGCCCTATCCACTTGACCACAGAGCCTTTCAGGGGTGGCAAGTCTGTTTAGCTTAGATATTTAAAAGATGCTTATCCCCTCGAGATCTAAGCACCAAACAATATTATGGAAAAGCATAAGAGTGCAAAGCAACTTTTTTCCCCCCTCACGCTCCCCTTTTCCCCATAATTACAGGGGTATGCAAATTTTATATAGGAAAATTCCTTCAGTGGGCATTGTTCCTTGGAAAATATGTAGTCAGATTAACTTTAGTGGTTGTCTATCTATCATAGTGTGGACTGACAAACTCATTTTAAGTAGCTTACGTAGTAGTGGTCAGATAGTAATTACTTCTGGGTGCTACCAGCTTCAACTGTATTCTAATCAGTAACCTAAATGTTTTGTTGTTACTAATCTTCTGAGCCATCTAGTCTTACAGATAATTTTGAATGGGGTCTTGAATAAGTTTACACCCCTTGAGTACCTTCTTTCTGGATGATGGTGTTTTTTTCCAGTACTATTAAAATGTAACTCCATGTTCACTTTTGTAGCCAATTATTCTTTATAGCTGTTAATGCAATCTCTTGGAGACAGAAAAACTTCCTTCTCCATTATGTTGGCCAAGCAAGAACAAGTCCCACTTAAAATTGGCAATAAGTTACCCTTGCCTTCATCTTTCTTTGGGACATGTGTTTTTAGTCAAACACTCTCATTGAAGTCACATTTCACACATTAAAAGCAATAAAAAATAAACTGATTTTTGTTCTTTATTTAGTTTTCTTTAAGCATAATGATTTTAAACACTTTTTAATAACTCATTGCACACTTTTTGCTTTATCATATTTCACTTCAACTACTTCTTTATTAAACTTTTGACTTTTTGAAGTTTTTTAATGTTAAAGTTGCAGTTAACTTTTACATTTCCTGACTTAAGAGTTTAAGGTTGCACAGAGAAGCTTAACTATGTTCTCTTGCCTATATGTATTATAACTCTTTATATAATTCCATACTATTTCTCTAATAGATATTATACAGGGTTGTTGGGTTTTTTTTTTACAATTTATATTCAAATATGTAGCATCTTGTAATATTTTATATATGCCTGGCAGTCTCTGGAAGTATATACCTGAAGATTTGTGCCTTATTCACTGAGCAGCATAAAAGAGCATATTACAAGACTAAAAAAAAAAAAGATTATATATTGTATTAAAATAGCATGAACAACTAAAGGTTTATGACATAAGAGAGATCATAAAAATTAAAACCGGATTGAGAGAGAGAGTAATTGTTATGCAGACCGTTTAAAAGTACTTACATATACCAGTTTAACTCAAATGCCTGATAAGACAAAGGCTTTTGTCTACATCCTGTCTCTTTAACTTCGGGATGAGAGTGTGCCCTTTCCACGCGTCTGGGTCTTCCAAGGAAAGCATCCAGCAAAACTATATCGAGAATGTTTGGCATTGTTGATATTTCTAAGATGATAAAAAAGCAGAAAATCTTTTTTGGGCGGTCACAATGCAGCACTTTCAGGCCATCTTTACATGTAATAAAGAAAAAGGGGATTTGTGCCCTGGTTTTCTTCAAGTTGCCAATAAAGAAAAAAGGAAGACATCACAAGAATGCCCCATTCCTTGCACCTTACTTTGTTGGTAGGATGGAGTTCCTTTCCTGGGGAGCCTTCGGAGCTGCATGGGTTTTACTTTATAAGAGGCATTCTGAGTGAAGCAGGGGTCCATTGTGTTTCCGCACACCTCTGCTTGTCTTGTTCCACCACCTCAAACTTTTTACAACACAAGTTAACCACTATGGTCTTCCTTAGCGGTGCACACCTTATGAGCTTGGTTTAAAAGCTCACTCTGTGTATACAGTGTAATTTGTTTCCTTAATGAGCCAAAATTCCATCAAAACCAAAAACCTCTTTTACAAGAACATTCAAAGGCATCTCTCATTGGACATTATTTCCATGCCATATTTCATGATTCTACCCACAGTGACTTGATGTTAGTTAACTTTTTCTTCAAATTAAAATATTTTTACACCAGGAAAACCTTTTTTTGAATTTATTTATTTCACCCTCCCCCTTTCCCCCCCCCCCCCCCCCCGGATTCTCCTCATCCCCAAAATGGCTGAATTTGTGACAATGACCAGGCATGGGAGAATGTAGGGGTGACATTTGTAGAAGTTTAAGAGCACGTGAAAACAGGGTTGGAATGGAAACAGTATAGGAAACTACTGTAGCTGTCACTAGTATGGCAAATGCAGGCAAATGTTTGGTTTTATGCACAAGGTGGGTAAAATCAATGGTGAAGATCCTACCGCAGAACTAAAAACTAGTTGGCCTGCTTTTAAGAGGTGCTGAGCATCCACAACAGTGGGAGCTGCAAGTGTTTGGCACTTCTACCATCCCTCTCCCCCTCAGCTGTAATGCTTGTAAGAGAAACATACCTGCCTACCCCATCATTGGTTTTATAATCTGAATTAGTTTTCTGTAAATATAGTCATTTTACTGTTAGTTACTCTTTGTGAATTTTTAAGAGTATTTCATCACATGCCCCATTACAAGAAGTGATGGAGGAGGAAAGATTGTAACACTTGGAACAATTTACCTAGGGATGTAACGGATTCTCCATTACATGCCATATTTAAATCAGGACTGTATATCTTTCTAAAAGGAGACTATAGTTCTAACAAAAGTTATGGACTGGGTGTAGAATTTGTTGAATGAGGTTTTGGCCTCTGTTATGCAGGATGACAGATTAGATCGGGATCGGCAACCTTTCAGAAGTGCTGTGCCGAGTCTTCATTTATTCACTCTAATTTAAGGTTTCGCGTGCCAGTAATACATTTTAACATTTTTAGAAGGTCTCTTTCTATAAGTCTATAATATATAACTAAACTATTGTATGTAAAGTAAATAAGGTTTTTAAAATGTTTAAGAAGCTTCATTTAAAATTAAATTAAAATGCAGAGCCACTTGGACCGGTGGCCAGGACCGGGCAATGTGAGTGCCACTGAAAATCAGCTTGTGTGCCGCCTTCGGCACCCGTGCCATAGGTTGCCTACCCCTGGCTTAGATGATCCTAAAGGTCCCTTCTGACCTTAAAATCTATGACTAACGTTCTAAAAATAAAGAGCCATTAAAGTTTGTATGTATGTTTTCAATTCACAGCCTTATTAGTGTCACCATCCTTCCTCTTCCATTGTTTTCTTCCCCAACTTGTTTGTTTGATACCAATTTTTGTCATGTTAGACCTGTACACAGCAGACTGTTTTTACTTGGTTTTGTAAGGCATTCATTTGGGATCTTAAAAAATGATGACTCTTGTACATTATTCTCATATTCAGGCATATGTTGTGCATTATAAAGAGGGTATAAGAAAGGTGGTATCAGAACCAACTCATGTGGTTTGTCTAGGCATGCAAGAAGTACAGTTCTTCATGCTAACTCAAACCAACATATAAACTATTGTTAAAATTTTGATTGAAAATTATATTTAATGAGAACTTATAGCGTTATCATTTTGTATAAAACTGAGAAAAATGTTTCTTTTGAAACAGTTTACCTTATTGAATTCACTTTTGCTAATTTAAATACATTTCAGTTTTTCTGATACTATAAGAGCACACAATCTGTTGCACTGAAGTTTTTACAATATCACCCACTTGGCAGACTATTTGAAATTGTTTGCAGAGTTGTAGCCGTGTTGGTCCCAGGATATTAGAGAGACAAGGTGGGTAAGGTAATATCTTTTATTAGACCAACTTCTATTGATGAGAGAGACAGGCTTTCGAGCTT
Source organism: Trachemys scripta elegans (assembly GCF_013100865.1). Lineage (NCBI taxonomy): Eukaryota > Metazoa > Chordata > Testudines > Emydidae > Trachemys > Trachemys scripta. The sequence goes on from NC_048300.1 coordinate 94,426,463, forward strand.
ACATAGAGCTCTTCCGTGTCCCACTTCTCTTCAAGCAAAGTTGATATCAGACATCTGCATTTAGCTGGGAAATTGAAGCAGATGATATTCATAAAAAAATCTGTTTTATGATTAAATTCTGTAGTGTCCTTAAATAAAATGAAAGGTGGGAGAAATGATGGGGAACAAACTTCAGTGCATTGATGTGATGGAGAGCTAAATGACTTGACCCAAGGTATCATTGAGTAGGAGTAGAGCAGGAAACAGGATCAAGGAGTCCAGATTCCTACTCTACATTCTTTGTCCATTAAATCACATTCTTTTGGATGTGTAGATCTTTGATAATCCTTCAGCTGTGCTAATATGATGTGTTTCAAATAGTAGCATAGTAAAGCAACTTGTTAGGACGGTGATCAGGATAAACTACTGTCAAGAGGAAAATAATTTATATATATTTTCCTCTCTCTTGTCTTCTAAATGAGATTAAATTCAAGCAAGTTTCAGGATTTAAACATTTGGGCCATAGTTTAAAATAACTCAAGCATGCAGTTAATTTTTGTAGCAGGCTAAGTTTGCAGTTAACTGATGGCTGTACACTCCCTGCTTGAAAAAAATCAGCAGTGTTTATCATTGTCAATAATTGTAAGACAAGTTTACTCCCGAGGTTTGATAAATGCGATTTCAATCCCTCCCAACTTTGGGATCTTTAGACTTGAGAGGCAACTAAAACATTGTTTACTAATTAAATGTTGCCAGGCCAAAATAGTTTTTAATTTAGAATGGTTAAAGACTGCATGAATGATAAGTTGCATATGATGAATTTAGTAAATATGGAGGAAATCATATGTGTATGCCCTGCAAATTGCAAACTTTTCACTGTTAACAGCATGTGTAACTTGAATGTTCTTTTGTTACAGGGTGGCTGACTTGGTTGTTGAAAACTTCAGCACTGTCGGAACCACAAGTAATGGTGAATGTTTTCACTCTTGCTTAAGAGTGAGTTCTGAAACTACCAACGGGTCTTTCTTGAAATTTTTGTGGCTGAATCCTTGGTGGAGGTTACATAGATACATGTTTTCATGAAGAGAAGTGAGAAGCCGGAAGGATATAGACAAATGAGGCCTAAGACTTTTCCTGCTAGTAACTACACTGGCAGCAGCCGGCAAATGTTACAAGAAATACGAGAGAGCCTTAGGAATTTGCCTAAGCCCTCAGATGCTGCTAAGGCTGAGCACAATATGGCTAAACTGTCAGCTGAAGATCCCAGACAAGGCAGAAATCCCCCCAAATTTGTAACATACCATAAAGCTTTGCAAGAAATTCGAAACTCCCTGCTGCCTTTTGCAAACGAAACCAGCTCCTCGGCCAGGGGAACATCTGAAATCAATCGACAAATGCTACAAGACTTACAGGCTGCTGGGTTTGATGAGGTAAGCATTTTTGTTGAATATTAATCATGCGCACACATTTTAGTTATATGTTACCCTTTTTGTATTTTAAAAAGTGTAAGTAGCATGATAATCAAAATGTTTCCCTGAAATACAAATTAATTTTTAACTGTGACCTGGCCAAAAAGAAGAAGAAGAGGGTGGGGGGCATTGGTAATGTTAAAATAACCCATGTTTTTTCCCCTACATCCGGTAATCTATTCTTTCTATAAGATTAGTAGTAGTTTGATTAGTCATTTACATCCCTGTGTGTGGAAATGAGTGGACTCCTCAAAGTCTGGAATTTTTCTCAGAGTAATTTAATGGAATTTTGGATTATGTGGTTTAAAATGTGTTTGAGAACAACACAGTTCAGAATAGGCAAGGATACCAAATGTAAGTGACTCGACAATATTTAAATACTTTTATTCTTTTTTATATGAGTATTTCAGAAGCCCTGATTTATGAATAACTTCAACTTATTCAGAGAAATGGTTCATTATCTGAGCTGAATATTAACAAAAAACTGCATTTGTCTTATTCATCTGAACACTTCAATCTTAGCTATACAAAAGAATGTATCATGATAGTACAATAAATATACTGCAAGGAGAACAGTGCAGAATGCCTTCAACAATGTGGTGTCTTCTAGGAAAAAATGTAAACATTATATAGCAGAGTCCCATAATGATGTCTTCGAAAGTTGGAATTATGTTGGTCAGTATAAAGACATGGATGAGGTGATTGACAGGCATCTGTCTGAAATCCTGTCATCTACTTCAATACCAGCTGAACTTGTTTTCACTTTAGTATGGGAAAGTGTGTAATGTCATTTATTGACAAAATATCTGGTTTCCATGAATAAAGAATTAATACATTTAGAGACCTTTGTGTGTGTTTATTTGCAGTGTATGTATTGGCAAGTGTAAGTAGCACTTACATGCACTTGTAAACCTGAGCACAAAAGTACACATGCAAAATGAGCACAGACCTCAGGCCCAACAGTTTCAAAAATTTTTAATAGCAGGCCGAGGATAGCTTACAAGCAAACAAGGTAGAATGGTTCATTCATAATCGCACTAGTCAAAATAATGATCATGTCAAAAGTTGTAATTGCAGGTTAATATTAAAAAATCAACCTATTTTGCACTAATTTCCTTTAAAGGTTAGGCAGAGTGTTTTGGTGTGTCATATTTGTTAGTTGTACACCTAACAACACATAGTGTTGTTAGCAAAGACTTAAAAAAGGAGTGGTTAAGAGATCACCATATTGTTGCCCATACAGAAAGATTATGAAAAGAGCTCTTCAATGACATACAAATGCATTCAGCTCATCAGTGCATATAAATGATACGTCAGCTCAGTACATTTACTTTAGTTGCTGAAAGAACTCATTGACAACAGGGGTTTTCATAATATCTGTTCTCCATTGCTTTCTTTTCTCCATTTTGTTTAATGATAGACAATTGTGTCTAGTTTTCAAATATCCAATTAAAAAAAAATTCCTACATCCTTGTTGTTGTTAAATGTTGTTGCATATCACACAAATCAGTATCTAAACTGTTGGCATTTACAAAAAATGTCACTGTGCTACTGTACCTGGCTTAAGAAATGGTGACACTGCATCAGGTAAAATCTGCTTAAATTATGTGTGTGATTGTTGTGATGTTGTGTGATTTCATCTGATGGGGTGCAGAGATGTTAGATATGTCAGTGTTTTCAAAAAGAAGCCTTTTTTTAAAGGAATCTTGTAATCTCAAAAAGTACTTAATTTATTCAAAAAGATCAGATGTTTTAATTGTCAATGAGCCTGAATTCTAAACTTTTAAAAGCATAAGGATTTTTTGGATGGTTACAAGAAAGATCAAAATCAGTTTTAGCTATGGAAAAACTACTATTGCTCCACAGTGAACTATACCTTGGCAGAGCGGGGAGTAGTCATCTGGTCCTATAGGCATCTATTACTTGAGCTACAGGAAAATTTCTTAATTGTCACCCATTGAGGGACCCTTATACTTTTTTCCAAAAAGCTACAACCAGTCAGTAGAAGGCAACATGTTCAAGGTTTTTTAAAGGAGTCTAGGGGAGTTAGGCACACAAATCCTACTGAAATTCAGTGGGTATTGAGTGCCTAAGTCTTTATCCTTTTTAAAAATCCCACCCAAGTGTCTGTTGCTACTGTCACTGAGGTCAGTAGCAAAAAACATCCCTTTTGTATCAGTAAGAGAATAGGGTTCAAATCTGTTTGCAACAGAAATAATTAAGAACATAATGGCCATACCTGATCAGACCAATGGTCCATCTAGGCCAATAATATCCTGTCTTCTGACTGTGGCCAATGCCAGGTTCTTCAGAGGGAATGAGCAGAACAGACAGTTATCGAGTGATCCATCCCCTGTGGTCCACTCCCAGCTTCTGGCAGTCCAGAAGTTAGACACTCCGAGCATGGAGTTGCATCCCTCACCATCTTGGCTAATAGCCATTGATGGATCTATCCTCCATTAACTTACTTATTTTGAACCCTGTTACAGTTTTGGCGTACACAACATCCCCTGGCAATGAGTTCTACAGGCTGACTGCTGTGTATAAAGAAGTACTTCCTTTTGTTTGTTTTAAACCTGTTGCTATTAATTTCATTGCGTGACCCTGGTTTCTCCACACCATTCATGATTTTATAGGCCTCTATCATATCCCCGCCCTTAGGCGTCTCTTTTCCAAGATGAAAAGTCTCATTCTTTTTAATCTCTCCTCATATGAAAATTGTGTACCTTTATTAATTTATGTTGCCCTTCTCTGTACCTTTTCTAATTCTAATATAGTTTTTTTAAGATGGGGCAACCAGAACTCCATGCAAGTATTCAAGGTTTTGGCATACTGTGGATTTATATAGTGGCATTACATTTTCTGTCTTATTGTCTATCCCTTTCCTAACGGTTCCTAACATTCTGTTAGCTTTTTTGACTGCAGCTGCACATTGAGCAGATGTTTTCAGAGAACTATCCATAATGACTCCAAGATCTCTTTCTTGTGTGGTAACAGCTAATTTAGTCCCCATCATTTGTATGTATAGTTGGGATTGTGTTTTCCAATGTGCATTACTTCACATTTATCAATTCTGAATATCATCTGCCATTTTGTTGCCTAGTCATCCGGTTTTGTGATATCCCTTTGTAACTCTTCGCAGTCTGCTTTGGACTTAACTATCTTGAGTAATTTTTTATACTCTGCAAACTTTGCCACCTCGCTGTTTACCCGTTTCCATATAATTTATGAATATGTTGAACAGCACTGGGCCCAGTACAGGTCCCTGGGAGCCACTTCCCATTCTGAAAACTGACCATTTATCTCTACCCTTTGTTTCCTGTCTTTTAATCAGTTACGAGCCACGAGAGGATCTTCTCTCTTATCCCATGACCGTTTACTTTGCTTAAGAGCCTTTGGTGAGGGACCTCGTCAAAGACTTTTAATGTTACTTGATGTCAGCCTATTTCTTCCAATATAGTCAGTGCATTAATGTATAAGGAGATTCAGAGTTAATGCTGAAGTAACAGTAAAAGGTCAAAATTCAGAATTGCAAATCAGAGTACTTTTTGTAACCTGTAATGTATTATCTCCTTTGCTTTTGTAATAAATCAGTTGATTTTCAGCCATACAGTTTTTAGCTATTTTGAAAGTTTCAGTGGGGGCTAAAAATAGGGCCTCCATATTGGAATCTGGTTGCAACGTTAATTGTGTAGAGGTTACTGTCTTTCAGTAATACATAGGCACATAAACAAATTGTAACAACAGTAATTCTGAGATTCAGACCGCACAGTAGATACACTAAAGTGAGACTCTAACATGTTAACTTTTTCTGGGCATCTTGGCAGTGTGAGATTTAACTACAATTTTTCTGACTCCGGGAGATGCTTTGAGATTTTATAAATCTGTCAGTGAGATTTAGCCATGCATTTTCTATTAACATTAATGAAAAATGTGTGGCAAAATTCCCCTGCAGTGCTTTGAAAATCTCAGCTGTTGGTGCTTTTGACTCTTTTTCTTCTGTTAATTTTAAAAATGAAATAAAATATTTTAAACTTGATTTTCCCTTTAGGATATGGTTGTACGAGCTCTTAGGCAAACTAACAGCCGTAGTATAGAAGCAGCAATTGAATTCATAAGTAAAATGAGCTACCAAGATCCTCGTCGAGAGCAGATGGCTGCAGCAGCAGCCAGACCTGTTAATGCAGGCATGAAACCACCAGGTATGTGTATCCAATATGTATTTTTCTTATAGGAAGAAATCATAAATTAGCCAAATATTTCAATTAATGCACTCTCAACTGGGGAATGGAGGGGAAGTGAAGCATAAACTTTAACAATTAAATAGGAGGTTGAAATACCATTTTTCTTGAAAATGGTGAAATTTGTTAGTATAATTTATAAAGTAATCCACTTAAATGATAGTACTTGACATTAGTTTATTAACAAGCTTTTAGGTTATGTTTTCAACATCATACATAAGTAATCACGTTCAGACCTCTAATTGTAGTGTTCGTTTCCTGTGTTGAATACTTTTCATTCATTTCTTAAATTTGGGAGTCATGTCACTTAATTTCTGTGCAATTATAGTAAAATTGTTATTTTATGTACAAGAAAATAACATAAAAAAACCACTAGCAAAGTAAAACAGGTCTTTCATTTTCAGTCCACTATCTTTCAACCTGTTAAATTGAGTTAACTAGAATTTGTACAAAGCTTTTGGTGGGATACTGGAATTTAGCCATGACTTTCATTCTTACTTGCACAATTTATCACAATTTACCCATTTTTCATTTATGGAAAAAATGTTGATTTGCAGCAGTGACAGTAAAAAATGAAAACTTTCAAAATTAAACACAAAATTGCCCTGTTCATATGACATAATGTCTCTGTCTTGTAATTACTTTCTGGTACCTCCAATAAAAGATTGCTATGTAATTCTTAAAGGAGTTAAATTTTAAGAATTCAACAGAGAGATGGTCATTGTAAATTTTGCATGTATGCAGTCTTATCTTATACGTTTGTAAGTGTAGTATCTTTCAGACTGATTTAAAACAAAACCTTTTGAGGAACAGAACTTTACATACAAGGAACATAATACACTTAGATTAAACTGTTAAGTGCATGATTTTTTTTAATTTAGTATGCCCGTTTACAGGTGTACAAGTGCTAGCAATCTTTCAGCTGACTAACTCAAAGGTTATGAACCCCTCAAGTATATCACTGAGTTGTCACTTTATAAGATTGATTTGATGTAATGTTTATATCATCAATGTTATGTAAAATATAGGTCAATACATTTTTCTTTGCTCAGCTTTTCCATGCTAGAAATAGTTCTATAGCTTCCTTTCCGATTAGTCGCAAATCAGTCATGTGACTTACTGTGGCTTACATTAAAATTTATTATCTACTTCATAGCAGTAAGGTAACTGCCAAAAAAGGAAAAGTAACTGAATTAGAATAGTAGTAAAATATTGCAAGCTGCAAGTAGAGCTGCTTTTCTTTTTTTTTTTTTTTTTTTTTTTAACAAATATAAAATGCTGTTCTTTTTTTTTTTTTTTTTTATTTTGTAAAAGCAGGTAGTGTGCAGCAATCAGTTAACCGCAAACAGAGCTGGAAAGGTTCTAAAGAGTCCTTGGTACCTCAGAGACATGGCCCTCCGTTGGGAGATAGTGTAGCTTATCGTTCAGAAAGTCCAAGTTCTCAGTCAGATGTAGGAAGGCCCTTATCTGGTTCTGGATTAGCAGCATTTGCTCAGGCTCATCCTGGCAATGGACAAAGAGTGAATCCACCACCTCCACCACAAGTAAGGAGTGTTACTCCCCCCCCTCCACCTCCAAGAGGGCAGACTCCTCCACCAAGAGGAACAACTCCTCCACCTCCTTCCTGGGAACCAAATGCTCAAACAAAACGTTATTCTGGAAGCATGGAATATATGATCTCTCGCATTTCTCCAGTACCACCAGGAGCATGGCAGGATGGCTATCCGCCCCCACCAATGAATCCTTCACCCATAAGTTCTTCTACGCAGGGACAAAGAGGCATTAATTCTGTTCCACTTGGCAGGCAACCAATAATCATGCAGAGTTCTGCCAATAGCAAGTTTAGTTTTCCATCAGGAAGAGCTGGAATGCAAAATGGCAATTGTCAGACTGATTTCATGGTTCATCAGAATGTTGTATCTGGGAACTCGGTCAATCGTCAGCCACCCCCTCCGTACCCAATATCCCCAACCAACAGGCAAAGTCCTACAGCATTGCAGATGCAAGCAGGAGGATCTGTTACTCCTTCAGCATACACCAATGGAAATATTCCTCAGTCCATGATGGTGCCAAATAGAAACAGCCACAACATGGAACTTTACAATATAAATCTACCTGGAATACCAATGTCCTGGTCACAGCCTTCATCTGCTCCACCCCAATCACCACCTGGCAGTGGACATGAAATCCCTACATGGCAACCCAACATTCCAGTAAGATCAAATTCTTTCAATAACCCTCATGGAAATAGACAGAGTCACTCTAGCAGTTCTCAGCCTTCAGCCACCACAGTAACAGCTATAACCCCAGCTCCCATTCAGCAGCCAGTAAAAAGTATGCGAGTATTAAAGCCAGAGCTGCAGACTGCCTTAGCACCAACTCATCCTTCTTGGATGCCACAGCCAATGCAAGCTGTCCAACCAGTCCCCTTCTCTGAGAGTCCATCTACCAACATGGCAGTCATGTCACCTGTTGCAGAAGCTCCAAATTACCAAGGTCCTCCACCACCTTACCCAAAACACTTGCTACACCAGAATCCATCTGTCAGTCCATATGAGACAGGAACCAAACCTAGCAAAGAAGATCATTCCAGTTTACCTAAGGAAGAAGAGAGTGAAAAGAGTAATGAATGTGTTGATGGGACAGATAAAGAAAAAAAACAAATAACAACCTCACCTGTTCCTGTTAGGAAAAATAAGAGAGATGAAGAGCGAAGGGAGTCTCGCATTCAAAGCTATTCTCCTCAGGCCTTTAAATTCTTCATGGAGCAACATGTGGAAAACATACTCAAGTCTCATCAGCAACGATTGCATCGTAAGAAACAACTAGAGAATGAAATGATGCGGGTAAAATCTTTATTTTCTTTAATATTTGAATGGAACTACTTTAGCTTTTGGTATACATTTTTAAAAACTGCATATCTAGACAGGTTTCTTGATTATACTGCAATTGTGTGGGCAGCTGTAGTATCTTTTGGTATTGAAGTTCATTTTTAGTTTGACCACATGTTTAAGAATCAGCCAGCCTTTCAGTATTTGTTTAGGTAATCCCATTCCTCCCTTTAGAAAATTTATTGAAGCTTGCATTGGTCTTAGCTGCATGGCTCCCAGGTTTTTATCACTGATGATATTAATGCTGATTTGGGGGAAACTATTTATTAAAATTGTCACAGTTAAGTATTATTAAAGATTTTTGTAGATGCAATTTAGGAAGAAATGGTAATAGGGCTGGCTAAAGTCTCCATATAGAGCCCCAAAGAATGATTACTCCTTTCACTTTCACCAGTTTGACACCATTGTGTGATGGTATATGTCCAGGAAATTTCATTCTAAAAATGTTGTTCTAAATAGTCTAGTCAGCTTTCGCTAAATGTACTGAGGGTTTGATCCTCTATTCCATAGTCCTTTCATACTGTGCAAAATTCCTATTAATATCTGTGAGAGTTCTGGGTACACAAGGAATGCAGGGTTGGGCCACCATAGAACACCTCTCTCCCGATATAACGCGACACGATATAACACGAATTCGGATATAACGCAGTAAAGCAGTGCTCCAGAGGGGTGGGGCTGCGCACTCCGCTGGATCAAAGCAAGTTTGATATAACGCGGTTTCACCTATAACGTGGTAAGATTTTTTTTTTTTTTGGCTCCCGAGGACAGCGTTATATCGGGTAAAGGTGTATATTAACTGAACCTTGGGTAGGGAATTTAAAACTCATTTTAATCTCCACTTTAAAACACTGCAGCAAGCAACAAAAATGCCACAGTTCTGTAAAGCCTATACTCTTTTATCTAGCACTGGCCCAAGAGTACATGTTCTATTAATTGAAGTTGTTTTTTTTTTTTTTTTTTTTTTTTTTTAAAAGACTGCTTTTTATTTAAAAACTGGCTTTAGATGATGTATCTGATTCCCAATTTGTGTTTTTACAGTCGCATTTTATACTAAAACTTTGTCTTCCTTGTTGCTATGTAAAGACCCACACAACAGGGGAAACAGTGAAACTGACTTTATATAAAACATTGAGAAACACCCACATTAAAACAAGAAAATACAGATAATATTTTATCTCTGATTTTTATAATAATCTTAGGTTTTACTTGTAATCTTAGTTTTTCTGGGAATAATAGTAGGTAACAGAATTTTATACAAAAGTGGTTTTTTTTTTTTTAATTGATACCTTTAACTGAAAATTATTTTTTTTTTTGCTTGACTGAGATGACATTTCAAAATCCATACTCTCCTGCTCTTAAAAAAAAAAAAAAAAAAATCTTGCTTTAAACTGTATTCGTATATAAGTGTCTACTTAATCACAACATAATTAAATGTTAGCAAATAAGATTTATTCCTGGAAGTCTCTCTAGATGTTTATTCTTAGTCTTCTTTTTCCTTTTCACTTTCACTAACAGCTGATTTAAACTCTTAAGGTGTTGGAAGCTTTGCTGACTTCTATAGCCTCCATTACTGTGTGGGCAAGTAAGACTTTGGAGCAACAGTATTATATTAAGAATAGCATGAACCCTTTCCAAAGGACTCTGCATGTATACCTGCATCAAAACTAAAGCATGAAGTTGATGTATTTTTTTATATTACGTTTGGGTACTTAAGTGCAAGATCATAACTAATTTTGATTTGCAAACCTCACTTTCATTTCTTATTTGGAGCATTTTATTGAGTGTGCTCTGCAACGGTGTAAGCACAGTTCCTTATGTTGACTCATATCCCTCTTAATGGTAATGATTTTTTTCCCCCTGCATGCTTAACATAGTCAATTAAAATCAAAATTTTATTAGCTTTCTTACACTAAATATATTTTATGGTAATTGTGCTCAATTCACATAAAATGTGTTTAATTCAAAAGGAGGGTCTTTTTTGGGGGTTGGATGGTGAAAAATGGGGTGTCGTGGGAGAAGCTGCTCCCTTTAGTACGCCATAGGAGAGAAATCTGACAGGAATAGGCCAACTCACCTTACATCTTGAGTAGGAAGAGAAGAAGTGAAACTTGATGGCCATTTGTCTCCTCTAGTATTTTTTCGTCTTTATTTGCAGGAGAGTTAAGACGATTAAACCAGGAGTGGATTTCCTCATTTCTCTCCTTCTGCAGGAAGTTGAGGGAAAAGGGCCACCAAAATGTTTCAGCCAGTGTATATTCCCTGGTGGGAGGGCAGGTGACTAAAGGAAGGTGCTTAGTGGAGAGAACTGGGTTTTTTGGGTGTGGAGCAGCTGTCTCACAGGAGGAGTAGTAATGTATTTTGGAGGTATGAACTTGCTTCTATTATCTTATTCTGTCTAACGGCGCTAAAAGTGGTGCGGGGCACCTCCCAGAACACACACAACATTTCTGCCCTGAAGAGTATGAAAACAAAATTAGTTATGATGTAGGGAGTAATAAGACCATAGGGAAGGAAAATAGAGGTGATGTCAATGAGATCACATGGCTATTCAGCAAGGGCAAGTGCAAGGCATGGAGTAAAGAGAATGGAGTATTTTGTGTGGGAGTATGGAGTGTATGTATGTGTACATATATAATTTAAAAATAATAGATTTATAGGTTAATTTCTTGTAGCCATCAGAGAAGTGGGTCCTAAAAGCAATATTAATAAGAAGAAGGAGGGGACTTTGCAGACCAGCTCAGAAAGGGTGTTTGAGGTATAGTGTGAGTGACGTGGAGGAAAGTGTGTAGGTCTTTTGGAGGGAAAGAAGATAAATAAGGTATTAATGCTGAGATTTTTGATGGAGCAAAGGGGTTGGCAAGCAACATGAAGAGATAAGGCTAGTGGAGAGCAGAGGCTTGGAGGTTCTTGGCGATAAGGACAAAACACTTAAATTTGATGCCATGGAGGAGGGAGAGCTAGTACACTTAGGTTAGAGGGGATGGAATGGTCTTACTGATGGGCAAAGAATATGATCTTGGCAGTGTTTTGATGGAGCCAAAGGAGAGCATCATGGGTGTTCAAAGGCCACAGAGGAGGAGGCTGCAGTAGTCAAGCCTGGAGATGGTGAGGACTGCACCAGATTTTTTTGTTATATGGACAGACGCAAGGTCAAATTTTCAAATCTCTGCTTGAGACCCACTGTTGCTGTGATGCCTGTAAGAAATTTGCTATGGTCTGGTGTATGCCAGTTGGCTAGTTGATTTTCTTTTTAAAACAAAAAGTGCCTTCAGGGATCATTAAGTAGCTACCTATGTAACCATGATTGTTCTTGTTCTCCCTCATTTCTTCCTTCTTTTTGTTTGCCTATTTTGTCTCAAATTAGACTGTAAGGTAGTCAGAGTAGGGACTGTCTCTTACCATGTGTTCATACAGAATATTGGTTCCCTAATACAGATTGCAGTTTCTAGATGCTACTACAGTACAAATATTAACTTTAATATTTTGAGATGTTATGGAGGTAGAAATGGCAAGATTTGGGTACCACCTGAATGAATAGGTAATGAAAAAGGGAGGAGTGGAAGACCTCTAGATTATGGGCCTAAATGCTGGTGCTGTTTTCTCTAACATTATGGAGGGTGTTGCAAAGAGATTGGGAGGTAAGCTTAGAAATTCAGTTTAAACTGATTGAGCTATCCAGAAGAAAATGTCAGAGAATCTGAAATCCAGAATTGAATTTGCAAGTCATTGCTATAAAGATTATTGAAGTCATGGAATTGCAGATGAAATCACCAAAAGAGAGAAGGAAGAGCTCTTGAGAAAAGAAGGGAGGTATGGAGAGGTGGAGGACTAATAATTCTTGTATAGTGCTTTTTATCAGCATCATTCCCATTACAGATGGTAAGGCTGAGGCAGAGAGAGAGTGACTTGCTCAGTCACCCAGCAGGCCAGTGGCTGAGCCCAGAATAGAGCCCAAGGCTCCCTAGTCCCTGTCAAGTGACCCATCTACTAGATCACACTGCTTAAGCGAGTTGGGAATCAGAAAAGGCAATAAAATAATGAATTATGTAACCAAATATGACCTGAACAAGTGTGTTGGCAAAAAAAAAAAAAGGTCTTGTGTCCTATTTTGCTGTTCTGAATTTAAAGATGGCCTAAATGGTTTAAAAACAATTATTGTGCATGTGTTCTGCCTCAGAAATATCAGAAGTATCAAATTTGGTTTTTCATGTCTTTATATGGGATCTCTTTAGGGTTCCAGAGGATGTTTATTGTGAAGTCTAATACCTTCCTTAAAAAGATGGGGTAGAATCTTCAACAAAGATACCCTTTATCAAAATATTAATTAGTCATTTGCGTTAGACAGTAATTAACTAAAACAAGAATATTAAACACCCTGACTGAAAATCTTCTCTCCTCTCAATTGCTCACCTTTTACTATCTTGGCTTCTGTTATTTGATAGTTTCATTAGTTCTCCAGCCACTATAGTGTCTTCCATGATAGACAAGACTTGTCTTTTTAATGTAAAAACACAAGCAGAACCACTTTCCATTTTGCCTTTATATTTCATAAGAAGCAAAATAGGACAGAAGCCTTGGAAGGACACCTTTAATTAAGAGACAAATGGAAATAGTTATGCAAAAACAACTAAGTATGCAAAGAATCAGTCATCAAACAGTGGATAATTAATTGGAAAATCTACAGAACAATACATTCAGTTAATTGTGTCAGGAATCAAGCAAGTAATGACTCCATTAATGCAGCGAATCAAGTAAAAGTTAGGTATGCAGAGAATCATGGACAAATCTGTACAGTTGTTAATATGTAAGGGACGTATTCCCATGTGGGAACATCTCTGTGAAGGATACACAATCCTGCCCTACAATCCGTTTTTTTTCTACAGAGGACATGAAAGGCAACCACCATCAGCTTGTCTTTCTCCAATCCTAGTCCATTCCCAAAAATGGCTCCCTTAATCAAGAGCATGGTGGTGCATGGCACCTTGTGCAAATTGTTGTTATAACTGTCCCTTAGATTGCACATTGTGTGTGTGTGGGGGGGGGGGGGGGGGGGGGGTTGGTTGTTTCAACCTTAAGGGTTTATAGAGACCTAATGTGTGTGAGGGGAAAAAACTTGAAGTATTACTCCTCATTTTACATGTAAGTTTTTACTTTACTTTGCCTGAACCTTCTAAATGTATGATGATCACCACAAAGGGAAGTGTTTTTCACTTGTGAAATTTAACTTCATTACATAGGTTGGGTTGTCCCAAGATGCCCAGGATCAAATGAGAAAAATGCTGTGCCAGAAGGAATCTAACTACATTCGTCTCAAAAGGGCTAAAATGGACAAATCAATGTTTGTAAAAATTAAGACTCTAGGCATTGGGGCATTTGGAGAGGTCTGTCTAGCAAGGAAAGTGGACACTAATGCTTTATATGCAACAAAAACCCTGCGGAAGAAAGATGTGCTGCTTCGGAACCAAGTTGCTCATGTTAAAGCTGAGCGGGATATCCTTGCAGAGGCTGACAATGAGTGGGTGGTTCGCCTGTACTATTCATTCCAAGATAAGGACAATTTGTACTTTGTAATGGATTACATTCCAGGAGGTGATATGATGAGCCTATTAATTAGAATGGGTGTCTTCCCAGAAAATCTGGCACGGTTCTATATAGCAGAGCTGACCTGTGCAGTTGAAAGTGTTCACAAGATGGGCTTCATTCACAGAGACATTAAACCTGATAACATTTTGATTGATCGTGATGGTCATATTAAACTGACTGACTTCGGGCTTTGTACAGGTTTTCGATGGACGCATGATTCCAAATACTATCAGAGTGGTAAGAAACTATTTTTGTTATCTAATTCATGAATAATAATATGAGTAGAAAGATGAACATGACATAAAAAAAGTTAGAATTTAATACCCATAAGGGAAATGGAATAAGCTAAACCAATATAGCAGCGTGCACATTTGAAGTAGTACCGGTATAACTATTTTGGTAAAAAAAAAAAAAATCTAACTGAAATAGTTATGTCAGTGCAAAAATTCTGTGTAGACCAGGCCTAAGTCACTTTTGAAAATGGGACGTAGGAGCCTAAGTCATGTGGATGCTTTTGACAATTTTACCCAAGATCTACAATTCTTCATCCCTTTTCTGCAATTATGTGGAAATTCACTAATTAAGCTTCTTTTAAAAAAAAGATTTAAGTTTATTTAATGCCTTCAGGGTAGTTGCGGGAAGCTTATAGCAAAGATAATTTTGCGTTTTGTTCTTCAAGTGGCAGGATCTGGATTCCTTCCTCGTTTTATGGTTATTTTTTTATAGGTAACCTGCAAAGAATTAAATGAAAATTGGGCTTGTACCTTTTTTCTTCAATAGATTATTTTAAAAACCCACTTTTTTGGCTTGTGTTTACACTAGAAATTCAGTTCCTCTTTAGCCTGGTATATTTTACGGTGATTGGAGAAGTAGCAAGAGGGATGACATTACATAAGGCAAGAGAGTGAAAGTTGAACAATTGTGATAGGTAAGATTTTTAATCAGACTGTTTAAAACTTTCTATTTTTTAAACACATATTTAGCTACAGTGATTGATATTTTGGAGACGGCCCTCCTTCACTGCAGGTGAGAGAAATAACCGGATACATCCTATACTTCCAACAAGTTCTGCAGCAAAACTAGGGAAGATCAGAATTGACATTTCCGATTACTTGTTACGCAAAAAATCAATTTTTAACAAACAGAAAATCACTCAACTTTCAGGCATTCTTTTACATCATAAGCAAAAAAAGCACACAAGCTCAATATTCTAAGTTCTTTACAAGTTCACTTTTAATGATTTTTATTTTAAAGTACTACTAAAGTATTCATTAGAGTAGAGAGTGTTCTTCATAAAAAGGAATGTTAAAGAATTTGGAGAGAAACTGGTCTTAGTTGCGAACCCCAACTAAAGGGTTAAAAACCCACAATATTTCATTTTTATATTGTAGGTGACCATTCACGTCAAGACAGCATGGATTTCAGTAATGAATGGGGTGATCCAGCAAACTGCAGATGTGGAGACAGGCTTAAGCCACTTGAGCGTAGGGCAGCGCGTCAGCATCAGCGTTGTTTGGCACATTCACTTGTTGGCACACCTAATTACATTGCACCAGAAGTACTCTTACGAACAGGTAAAGCTTTTTAATTTGATCGCTTTGCAAAATGACTGATGTCTAAAGGCTTTGGCCCTTTCTGAAGACGAGCACTTGTACAGATTAATTAATAATGGAGTCAGTAACAGATAAGTTAAATGAATTCTTTGCATCAATCTTCACTGCAGAGGATGTGAGGGAGATTCTCATACCCGAGTCATTCTTTTTAGGTGACAAATCTGAGGAACTGTCCCAGGTTGAGGCGTCCAATAAGAGGAGGTTTTGGAACAGGTTGATAGATTAAACAGTAATAAATCAACAGCATATATTCACCCAAGAGTCCTAGAGAAACTCAAATACAAAATTGCAGAACAACTAATAGGTTACAAAAAAAACAGGAGTACTTGTGGCACCTTAGAGACTAACAAATTTATTAGAGCATAAGCTTTCGTGGACTACAGCCCACTTCTTCGGATGCATATACAGAGTGGAATAAATATTGAGGAGATATATATATATACACACACACATGCTCTCTGTATGTGTGTATATATATCTCCTCAATATTTATTCCACTCTGTATATGCATCCGAAGAAGTGGGCTGTAGTCCACGAAAGCTTATGCTCTAATAAATTTGTTAGTCTCTAAGGTGCCACAAGTACTCCTGTTCTTTTTGCGGATACAGACTAACACGGCTGCTACTCTGAAACCTGTAATAGGTTATATTTCACTATCACTTATATCAGCCTCTGTACCAGATGATTGGAGGATAGCTAATGTAAGGCCAATTTTTTAAAAAGTCTCCAGAGACAATTCTGGCAATTATAGGCCAGTAAGCCTAACTTCAGTACCAGGTAAATTGGTTGAAACTGTAGTAAAAAACAGAATTATCAGACATCTAGATGAACACAATATGTTGGGGGAAGGGGAAGAGTCAAAAGTGATTGAGGCATGTAAAGTGAAATCATGCCTCAATCTATTAATGTTTGGAGGGTGTCCATAAGTATGTGGACCAGGGTGATCCAGCAGATATAGTGTACTTGGACTTTCGGAAAGCCTTAGACAAGGTCCCTCACCATAAGCTCTTCAGCAAAGTAAGCAGTCTTGGAATGAGAGGGAAGATCTTCTCACAAATTAGTAACTAGTTAAAAGATAGGAAACAAAGGGTTGGAATAAATGGTCAGTTTTCACAAAGGGGAGAGGCAAATAGTAGGGTCCCCCAATAATCTGTACTGGGATCTGTGCTGTTCAACATATTATAAATGACCTGGAAAAAGGGTTAAACAGTGAGGTGGCAAAGTTTGCAGAGGATTCAGAATTGCTCAAAATAGTTAAATCCAAAGCTGACTGTGAAGAGTTACAAAAGGATCTCCCAAAACTGGGTGACTGGTCAACAAAACGGCAGATGGAATTCAATGTTGATAAATGCAAATAATGCATATTGGAAATCACAATCCCAACTATACATACAAAATGATGGGATCTAGATTAGCTGTTACCACTCAAGGAAGAGAGCTTGGAGTCCTCAGGGATAGTTCTCTGAAAACATCTGCTCATTGGCCGTCCAAAAATATTAACAGAATGGTAGGAATCATTAGGAAAGGAATAGACAATAAGACAGAGACTATCATAAGACCTCTATATAATAAAAATATATATTAGAATTGGAAAAAGTACAGAGAAGGGCAACAAAAATTATTAGGAGGGTATGGTACAGCTTCCGTATGAGGAGAGATTAAAAAGACTGCTTATCTTAGAAAAGAGATGGCTAAGTGGGATATGATAAAGGTCTATACAATCATGAATGGTGTGGAGAAAGTGAAGAAGGAAGTGGTATTACCCCCCTTCACATAACTCTGGAACAAGGGGTCACCCCAAAAAATTGATAGGCAGCAGGTTTACTTCTTTATGTTTGTTTTAGTACTTCACACAATATAGTCACCCTATGGAACTTGTTGCCATGGGATGTTGTGAAGACCAAAAGTGTAACTTGGTTCAAAAAAGAATTAGATAAGTTAATGGAGGATAGGTCCAGCAATGGCTATTAGCCAAGATAGTCAGAGATGCAACTCCATGCTATATGTTTTCCTAAGCCTGTGTCTGCCAGAAGCTGGGTCTGTATGACAATGGATAGATCTTTTGATAATTGTCCTGTTCATTCCCTCTGAAGTATCTGGGCTAAATGAACCATTGGTCTGACCCAGTATAGACGTTCTTAAGCTTTTCTGGGTCAAAAATAAATATTAAATTATTATTAATCTGGAAGATAATGCAATAAATACTTACTTGTAACTTGATATGTTGGTTGTCCATTTAAATGTAAATCTAAGTAACCAAAGCACTGGTTTCATTTTTATAAGATTGCTTTTGTTTCAGGATATACACAACTGTGCGATTGGTGGAGCGTTGGAGTAATTCTCTTTGAAATGTTGGTGGGGCAGCCTCCCTTCCTGGCACAAACACCATTGGAAACACAAATGAAGGTAATTAAGAAAATCAGGTGTTAAAATTATATAATAGTAATGTGCAAATGTAGTAGTTTGTATAATCCTATAAGCATTACCATGCTGAAAAAGCAGTCAGAATTTTTGTAAAACTTTCTATTTATATAAAGTGAGAGGAGAGTTTTAAGTGAAAAAGCAATATGCACAACTAGGTGATAAACTAACCCTATTTCTAAGCCAAAGGATATCTTTCACAGAGGCTGAATATTGTAAGATCTGATTTTATTAGTTTCACGCAATAATCCAAGCCTTTCATTTGTTCATGCTTTATCAAGAGCTTACCATTTTTGCTCTCTTACGCTATGCCCTTCTCAATACCATACTTCTCTCAAACAGTGCCATGACTCGTGAGTCAGAGGGTTGGCCCAGCATCCTTTTTGTCAGACAAGCAATGTAACAGTGTAAAGGGGCATTCACTTGAGCGCCTCCTAATGGCTGGATGCAGTAGCGCAATCCTTTTCTCACCCTTGGCACCTCTTACAGGCTGCCAGCCGACCTTGATGGGTCTTCAGTGGCTTCACCCTTCAGCCAAGTCACAAAGTTCAAATGAATCCTTTCATGGGTATGGAAGAGTCCAGTAACTAAATAGTTTATTTGCCCTTTCTTGGGTCTTCAGCCCCAGCTCTGGACTATTTAAATTTGGGACTTTGTTCAGGTTCCCAAGTAAGCCTTGTTCACTTTTTGGGATTTACACCACTTCACATGGGGCTAGAAGGAGAACCCGGGCCCGCTGTAACATAGTAGGGCACAATCCACACTAGTGGGGGGCTGTCAGCCCTGTCCTGCAACCTTGGGTGCCTTACAATTCCTTGCTGTAGTAACTCCCACCTGGGCTGCTCAGAAACTGCCTTCCAGCATGTATTCCACACCGAGTGTCTGTGTAACTGCAGCCTCCCAGCTACACCCTGGCTCCTACCAGCCTTGGTTATAGTGCAGGGTCACCCAACACACCCCTGGTCCTGAATCTTCCTCCAGAAATGTGTGTCCTGTACTGCTCAGCCTTCTCCTGGACAGTACAAATATATTAAGCCCATTAGATCATTAAGGAAATAATATAACCGCTTATTACTTAAAATAGTTACCCAGACACTTTAACTGAAACACATTGGATTAGATAAAACACTAAACCAGCTTATTAACTACAAAGAGATTTTAAGGGAGTATAAGTAATGAGGCATAAATGTCAAAATGGGCACAAGAAGAATAAAGATAAAACTGTGATTGGTACCTACTTAAGAAACTATCTAAGGGCTTGTCTACACTGGCACTTTATAGCGCTGCAACTTTCTCGCTCAGGGGTGTGAAAAAATATCCCCCTGAGCGCAGCAAGTTTCAGCGCTGTAAAGCGCTAGTGTAGACAGTGCACCAGCACTGGGAGCCACACCCTTCGTGGAGGTGGGTTTTTTAGAGCGCTGGGAGACCTCTCTCCCAACGCTCTGCCGTGACTACACAAGCCATGTTAAAGTGCTGCCATGGCAGTGCTTTAACGTTGCCAGTGTAGACTAGCCCTTAGATGCAAAGCAAACTTTCTCATCACATATTTCCAGCAAGGTTACCTGACCAAACTCTTCAGGTCAGGACCCCTCCCTCAGAGTCCAGTGGCTGTTTCCTTTTGTCTTCTCAGTTGCGGAGGAAGTGAAGGGCAGGGAGAGAAAGAAGGGTCCCTTGGTGTGTTTGTCCCTCCTTTTTATAGTTTCAGCCCCCCTCTTAAAAAACATTTGCAGCTGAGAACCAGGAGACAGAGTCTATGTGGAAGGATGTTCCCTGCTGCTTTTTTTTTTCCCACCTGTTTGAACTTCCTTTGTTTTCCCTTCCTGCTTGATGACACTATTTACTGCTTAAATGCAAACAAAGGCAAGCACACATTCCTTCCTTTGTTTAGGACAGACCTAACTTGTGCCTGGGCAGGGCTGTGAGATTTGGAACATGTGTTAATAACATCATAAGGGGAATCTTATAATTTAACATAGTGTTACCACACACATTTTATCAAGACAATACTGACTAGCAAATAGAGTTTTCAAATGATACCTTACAAGGCATAGCTTGTACAAAGATTATTACAATAGTGCATAGAGTATGAACACGGGTATATTCAGTCACACCCACCCACTACTCTGAGTTCCAGCCCAGGGACCCCATAAACAGCAGCCACATATGGCTTGATTCAATTCATTGCTGCTTCTTCCCCACACCTTTTCCTACTTGCCCCCTTGAGCTTCACCTTTATCTCAGAGTTGTGGTTCTTAGGTCCTCTTTCTCCCTGCAAATCCAGCTACGCAAAATTGCAGTCAGAAAACAATCTGGCTATCCCTCAAGTTCCTTTGCCCAGAGAGGAGCACCTTCCTTTCCAGGTCCCAACAACTGAACTGCTGTCTGTTTGTCTTTGTGTTTTTGTTTTTTGGCACAGCAGTCTCATACAAGGCTATGTCAGCCACTTTCTTCTTTCGTTTTTAGGACAAGTTTTTTCTTAATATCCTTTGACTCAGTCTAGTAACATTAAGGAAATGCAGCAAGGCTTTTTTATGTGTGCACTATTCCATTTCCCTGATGTTCCCCTTTAGGGAACAAATTTTTGATTCCAAGTTGTCTCAATTTTTCATAAACTTTCTTTCCATAGAATATTGCACACAGTGCCATAGAACATGGTCAACAGTTTCTTTGGTTTTGCACACACTACACAGTCTGTCTTTAAGTCTTTGTAATAAGTTTACCTTATCATTTAAGGCACAATGACCTGTTAACTCTCTAAAAATTACTACTTTGCTTTTTCTGTCATGACTGGTGTATCTTCGATTTTTTTTTTTAGCATATATCATAAAATCTTTTGTTTCCTCAGTGCATAATTCTTGCCATTCCTTCGCAAGCTCCTTCGTTATCACACTTTGAAATTCTTGTCTACTTATGGGTATCTTAATATCAACCATAGCCACCTCCTCATTTTTAGAGCTTGTCTTGCTACTTCGTCAGCCATCTCATTTCCAGGTATTCCGATATGTGCTGGAACCAATTCTATTGTTACACAGTTACCTGCTTGGATTATTTCCATAGTTAGGAATGTTGTTCACTTATGTAATTTCTGCTTTCTAAAGTCCGTGTTCTGAGTGTCATAATTCCTGACAAGGAATCATAAAATTACAGCTGCAGTCGGTCACACATCTCTTATCCAGGTTAGTGCCAACATTATTCCAGTCATCAGTACAGTCACATAATTCAATAGCCTTTTAGATTTCTGGATTCCAAAACTAGGACTACAAAAGGCTATTCCTACTCTACCCCGTGTTTGTATTCTTTTGATCCATCTGTATAAACTTGGCAAAGGTGGCCCCGTTTTTCATAAATAAGTTCAGAAATTTCATTGGTCATAATGTATGGGTTGTTTCCTTCTCTCTCTCTCTCTCTCTTCCTCCCCCCCTCCCCCCATACAATTCCAAATCCACCAATGGAGGAATAACTGTCTAGCTGAAATCTCATTTCCTGTGACTAAAAAGTTTTAGTTTTGTTTTATTTTTATATCTCTCCTTTAACCATTTTTTTGACCCTGATAGTATAAGGACACCCTGGTCCTCCAGGCTTGGGGTTAGGCACAGGGCTAACAACCCTGTCCAATTTAAAAAAACAAAACAAAATATGTTATGGAAACAGTGGCAGAGAAATTGACCATTCCTGTGTGTGATGGCCTTCAGGAGTCAGTGACCCGTATGACTACTAGTGGTGAAAACTGAAAGGAAGCCACTGGCATGAAGACTAAAGTGCTCAACACCAATTCAAAAACCAAACTTGGTTTTTGGAACATACGGACAATGTACGAAACAGGGAAGCTAGCTTCGGTCACAGCTTACAAATTCTGGATGTCAGTGAAAGCAGATGGACAGGATCAGCAAGATTAACAAGAGCCTAGGATGAAACTTTGCTGTATTCTGGACAGGATGATGGACAACACCATAAGGGTGTTGCCATCCTTTTGAAGAAGAGAGTGGAGCATTCCCTGCTTGAGTGGAAGTCCATCAGCAGCAGACTTATGAGAGCTAGACTGAAAGGGAAACACAATATCACCCTGATTCAGTGCTATGCGCCAACAGATGACAGTGATGAAAAAGCAAAGGACAAATTCTACCTTGCATTACAGGCAGAGTTGGAGAGAGTACCATGCCACGACCTATCGTCATGGGAGAGCTGAATGCCAAGGTCAGTAAGGACAACACTAACAATGACAGAGCAATGGTAAGACATGGGTGTGGCACCATCAATGAAAACGGAGAGTCTTGTTGATTTCTGCAATATGAATGACTTAGTCATTGGCGGAACCCTATTTCGACATTGTGAAATGTTGGTGCTCTCAAAATGGCAGAGATAAGAACCAGACTGACGATATGATGATCATTGACAAATGGTGACACTCACTGACAGATGTGAAAGTGAGAAGGGGAGCAGATGTTGGCAGTCACCACCACCTTGTGACAGCCTTCGTCAAGCTAACTGAGAAGTGTGCGTCCACCAAACAAGGGATATAGACATTATGACGTTGACAAGCTAAAATCCCCTGAAATAAAGAGAGCCTTTGTTCTGCAGTTAAAGAACAGGTTTCAGGCACCTATGCAGATAACAAAGAGGAGGGGAATGCAGATGAGATCAACAAAAAGTGGGACAAAGTAACAATTTATAAATGGAGCAGTGAAGCCCGTCTAGGCTAGAGGCAGAAGAGAAGGAAGGAGTGGATTACATCCAGCACATGGAATGCCACAGAAACCAGAAGAGCCCTGAAGAAAAAAGCTTTAGATACAAAATCCCAGAAGCTAAAGGACAAATACCACCGGCAGTATAGCAAGGCACACTGAGAGGTCAAATGCCTTGTGAGAGCGGATAAACAACATTATATTGATGATCTGGCAACACAAGCAGAGGATGCAGCTGCTTGTGGTGAACAAGGAACTGTCTACATGTCTTATCAGTGGTAAATGGTAGACACCAACAAACATTCTCATTGGGAACAAACAAGGCCACCTACTGGCAACAGAAAAAGAACAAGAAATGCATTGGAAAGGGCATTTAAAAGAATTGCTGAACAGAGAGCCACCTAAAGAGGAAGCAAATATCCAGGAGGCAGAAGATCTTGATATCAACACACACACCCCAACTAAGAAAGAGATCATTCAAGCCATCAACTCCTTAAAAAATGGGAAAGCTCCTGGCAAGGATAGCTCAAATGCAGAATTGTTCAAGATAAATCCTGAGTTAGCAGCATCTATCCTGGCCCCTCTATTTACATCAGTCTGGGAAAGGGGAAAAAAGTGCCAGATGAGTGGACCAATAGGGTTATAGTGAAGATATCAAAGAAAGAAAGAAACTCTCACGGATTGTAATAACTGGCATGGTATCACATTTTTATCTGTGCCAAGCAAGGTATTGTGCAAGATCATAATCCAGCATATATCCGAGGCAGTTGATAGTATTCTCAGACAAGAGCAAACTGCTTTTCGGAAAGGGCATGGATGCACAGATCAGATTTTAACTCTACGAAACATAACAGAACAATGCTTAGAATGGGAACAGCAACTCTACATAAACTTAAGGCTTTTGATAGCTTTCACAGGACCAGCCTATGGTGCATTCTGTGGCATATGGAATCCTTCTCCATATAATCAACATCATCAAAAACTTCTATTCCAACTTTACATGCACTGTTGATCGCAGTGAGCTCTGTTTTTAGGTCAGAACAGGAGTATATCTGGGTGAGTCATGTTTGCAATCCTTTTCAACATTGTCATTGACTGGGTAATGCGGTGTACAACAGAAGATATGCCAAGAGGCATTAAATAGACACCCTTCTCATCCCTTGAAAACCTGGACTTCACAGATGATCTCGCTCTCCTATCACATTCCCAACACCATATACAAGAAAAAACAACTAGACTCAACACATTCAGCCAGCAAATTGGACTGAAAACCAACCGCAATAAGACTAATATCATGACCTTTAATACTGTCTCACTGCTACCAGTACGGCTAGAGGATCATATTCTCACCAATGTAGAAACATTCACATACTTGGGCAGCACCATCAGCCAGGTCGGTGGAACAAGCCAGGACATCTGGAACAGAATCAGTAAAGCCAGGAACATCTTCAGGAGCTTAAATACAATCTGGAAATCATCAAAATACAGCACCAAAACCAAACTCAAGATTTATCAGAGCTGTGTACTTTCAACACTACTTTATAGTGCAGCACGCTAGGGAAATGAGAAAGTATGACCTGTCCAAACTGTCGTCTTTCCATACAGTCTGCCTCAGAAAAATCCTCTCTATCTTTTGGCCCAAAACAATCTCAAACGAAGATCACACAGTGCAGTCAAGAAAATATGAACATCGTCATTCCCAGGAGGCGTTGGAGATGGATTGATCATGTGTTTTAGCAATAAGATGGACACCTGAAGGCAAGTGAAAACAAGGCTGCCCAAAAACAACATGGGCGAAGAGCTGTAGAAGCTGAGCTGAAAAACCCTGGGGCACAGAGGGGGAACCATTGAAAGACTTGCCAGAAACAGATAGGAATGGAGGAGCTTAGTCGCTGCTGTAAACGCCAGAGGCGTAATGGGAACGATGATAATAGTTGGTTGACTGATGAGTATGAGGCAGTCTGGGCAAGTCATATCACTTTGTCTACTAAGCTCCCAGTAATACTTGTAAATCAGTTATGTACTTCCATTGGCATGATTTCCTTTTACCTTTTGCCCAGAAGGTTAGAGCTAATAGTTTCATCCTTAGATTTATAGATGCTTCCACAGTGACTGTTTGCAGCACACACACTAATGATGTTGTTGGCCAGCAGTTCCAAGTTTCTAAGAGTTGTTTTTGAGGCTGAATCAAAAGCTTGGCATCTGTAGTCTAAAACTGGATTAAACCAATACTCAATACATCATCATCATCTGTACCTTCTTATCTGCATCCAATTTGTTTCCAGCTATGCCTTTAAGTAGGTTCAGCCTACTTCTGTACATTTGTATGATTATTTTATGTGACCTTTCCAAATTAATTTAATAACAAACACTACTCCTAGGAACATAAGCTTTTGAACTGATTTTTTTTTCACCGTAAAGAAATAAATCCCAGTCTTCCCTTTTTTTTCTTCCTGGTTGAAAGCATTCGCTTAGTTTTTGCAAGCGAGAATTTAAATCCCCAATCCCTTCCCCACTTGGAAATCCTCTGGAGTGCCTCATTATCTTTCATATGGTTACTTTTAGTATTTATACTTAGTCCATATAGCACAGTCATCTGTGAAAAGGGAAATACTTATTCCCATCTGCACAATTTCTGGGAAGTTATTTATCATAATGGAAAACAAAATAGAGCTAATACTCCTTGTGGAGTTCCATTTGTAAGCATGTAGGTTTTTGATAAAGCTGTTCCCACTTTGACTTGTATAGTTCCATCACTTGAAAAGTCCCTTCGCCACCAAAACATTCTCCCTTTTATTTCAATTTTGGCTAATTTATATTGGAGCCCTTCCCTCCATAGCATGTCATATGCTTTTTCAGTGTCCAGGAAGACCGATATCATAAAGTTCTTAGTTGTTTATGCTTTTTTGTACCTCCATTTCTAATCTCACTATATAAGTTCAACCATGTATCTTCCTTTTAAGAAACTACTTAGTACTGTACAGTTTTTTATCCAAGAATTCCACTAGTATAATTTTTTACCATGATTTTCCCCACACATGATGTGAGGGCAAACTGAACTGCAGCGCCTTTATCTGAGCTGCTGAGCTCTGATTGGCTGTCGCTAGTATTTCTAGCCCTTGAAGGACTTGGTGTCTCTAGCTTTTAGGATGAGTGCTCCAGTGAGGTGTCTCTAGGTAGGCCTGGAGGACCCACCTTTGTTGCTCTTTTCATTCTACCTTGCTGCTTCCTAGGGCAGGGTGTAATGGAGAAGTATGGCCTCTAGAGAGGCTACGAAGGCCTGGTGCATCCCATCACAACCAGATAGTTATTTTTTTCTCTTACCTTCTTCCAGAACTTAAGATCAATAAAGAGCATATTCCTCAAGAATAGTAACAGTCACATAGCACAACTAGATTCAATCCTGAATGACTAAAACAAATTATATGTTTTTATTTTTAAGTCCATTAGAGAAAATATCAGTAAGAAGATTTAGAAGATAATGCATGTTATTTACAATCCCATTTCTAGGCCCTGGTGAAAACCCTTAGAAATCTTAGTTACAAAAGAGAAATATTAGATGACATTAGATAGTTTAGCCAGATATTACCGTATAGAATCTCCTGGTCTTTCCAGATTCTGTCTCATGCTTCCTGTGGGGAAAATACATTCATAGTTTTTTAAATTTATTTATTCATTTATTTTTAAGACTAGAAGGGATCATTATCATCTAATGTGATCACTGGCATTGACAAACATATGTAAGCACTGTAGTGCTGGTAGGAATAACATGCCATAGAATGTCACCCAGTAATTCCTACATCAAGCCCATAACTTCTGATTGAGCTACAGCATATTTTTTAGAAAGACATCCAATTTTGATTTAAAGACTTCAAGGGCAAAAATCCACCATATTCTTAGGCAAGTTGTTCCATTTAATTACCCTCACTGTTAAAACTTTGCACCTTATTTCTAGTTGAACTTGTCTAACTTCAGCTTCTATACCTTGGATCTTCTAATGCCTTTTTCTGCTACCGTAAAGAGCCCTCTACTATCAGTCTTCTCCCCATGTAGGTTCTTGCAGACTGTGATTGAGCCATCTTTTACTTTTCTGTTGGATAAAGTAAATAGATACGTTTCTATAGTCTCTCACTGTAGGACAGGCTTTCTAGACCTTTAATCATTCTTGTTGCTCTTTTCTGAACCCTTTCCAGTTGGTCAGCATCCTTTTTAAAGTGTGTACATGAGAACTGGACCAGTATTCCAGTAATAGTCTCACTAATGCCATATACAGTGTTAATACCACCACCTTACTTCTCAATATTCCCCTGCTTATGCATCCAAATATCACATTAGTTTTCTTAGATCTGGTCTATACTACATCTATCAATAGACCTACATTGCTCAGGTCAGGGTTGTGGATTTTTCAACCTCTGAGTGATGTAGTTATACTGACCTTCCCTCCCTGTAGACAATGCTATGTCAGCAGGACAGCTTCTCCTGCCAATATAGTTAATCTACTCCCTGAGAGGCGATAGCTGTGCCGATGGGAGAGCTCTCTCCCATCGTCTTAGAGAGTCTTCATTAAAGCACTACGGGGCACAGTTGCATCGGTGCAGCTTATGCAGCGTTTTAAGTGTAGACTTGCCCTTAGTCACAGCATCAAATTGGGAGCTCGTGTTCAATTTATTATCTATCATGACCTCAAAGCCCTTTTCAGAGACAGTTTTCCAAAATACAGCACCCCCACCCCCCAAAATCCTGTAATTGTGACCTATATTCTTTGTTCCTAGATGAACTACCTTGCATTTGGCTGTAGGAAAACCAATGTCTTCATCTCTTAAGGCTTGTACACACTAGTGCTTACTTCGGTATAACTTCAGTAGCTCAAGGCTATGGAAAAGCCACCTCCCTGTGCAACAGAAGTTACACTGACCCTAAGCACCAGTGTGGACAGCGCTGTGTCAGCGGGAGAAGTTCTTCTTTTGACACAGCTACCACCATTCAGGGAGGTGGATTAATTATGCCGATTGGAGAGCTCTCTCCCCTGAGCATAGAGTGTCTGCACTAGTAGTGCAGCTACATCAATACATCTGTGACGCTGCAGCAATTCTACTGTAGACTAGCCCTTAGTCAGTACAGGTTTCCCATCTGTACAGTGAGGATAATATGCTTTCCTTCCTCACAGGGGTGTTGTGAGATAAATACATTAAAGATTTTGAGGCAACTCGGATGCTCTGGTAAAGGAGGATCCTATAATTACTGGAGAGAGAGATGATGGCAAAATAAATAAAAATATCAAGTGGGGGGGCTTTTGAGTTTTTAGGGGAAAACGGTTATAGGTGTTAAATGATCACTCTTGAAACAATTTTCATTGTGCATTTCATACTTCTTTATTTTTTTAAAGAAATTGCAAACAAAAAATGAAAAATCTAACTTTATTTTCTGATCTTTTTACACTTTCTTTTT
This sequence comes from Trachemys scripta elegans, assembly GCF_013100865.1. Lineage (NCBI taxonomy): Eukaryota > Metazoa > Chordata > Testudines > Emydidae > Trachemys > Trachemys scripta. Next base: position 94,454,790 of record NC_048300.1, read on the forward strand.
AAAGGTTATCAATTGGCAAACAGCTCTTCACATCCCACCTCAAGCTAAATTGACTCCAGAGGCTTCTGACCTTATTATCAAACTCTGCCGAGGGCCAGAAGACCGCTTAGGCAAGAATGGTACAGATGAAATAAAAGCTCATCCATTTTTTAAAGCTATTGATTTTTCAAGTGATCTACGACAGCAGACTGCTTCATATGTTCCTAAAATTACACATCCCACAGACACATCCAATTTTGACCCAGTTGATCCCGATAAGTTATGGAGTGATGATAAGGAAGGGAATGTAAATGACACACTTAATGGGTGGTACAAAAATGGGAAACATCCTGAACATGCTTTTTATGAGTTCACATTTCGAAGGTTTTTTGACGACAATGGCTACCCATACAACTACCCCAAACCCATTGAATATGAATACAATAATCCACAAAACTTGGAGCAGCAATCAGATGACGATGATGAGCAGGCAGGCAAAGGGGTTCAAAATCGTGATCTAGTTTATGTTTAGCAGAGAAGTTGAAGATATTTGAACCGTGTGTTTTGAAGTTGGGATTTTTCAAAAATCCCCTGTGATGAGAGAATTAACATAAGATTGCTTGGGTAAATATATGCACACTTTATTAAAAAAAAAAATTACTATTACAAAGTTCTGTATTTTTGCTTTCTGTACATTTTGTTTCCCCAAAATGCAGGGAAATCATTTTAAAACGTTAATTTATTCCAGCATTATTAATCATTAATTTAGAAAAGAATTTGTTAGGAAAAATAAATTATGAACTGAGTTATATGATCAGTTCTTTGTACTTTAAGTACTCAATATAGGAAATAGTGATTTCTTAAAAGGAGATGCCTGTTATCTATTTGTACATAGGCTAAATATTTTTTTTTTAAATCTTTGTTCCAGACTTAAACAGTTCTGCCTTGCTTTGACCAAATATAAATCTTATCATACACTTACAAAACTGATACCTCTCTGATACAAGGCTGCTGTACCGTGGCTTCCCACAATATCAAGCTCCATTGTTAGCAAAATTAAGCCTGTTTGGTAAGTAATTCCCAGTTAGTACAGCTTTGAAAACAGGAAGCATCAGTCTCTGTTGTAATGTGACTATAAATGGTTAAAAAAAAAAAAAAACTTAGGGTTTTTATTTATATTTAACTTAAAATTATATTGAAAGCTATAACTAGATTTAGGGCACTGTGATACCTAAAACCAGTACTAGTATTTACTTAGTAGCAATTTAACTCTCTCCCTGTCAGCCCCTCTTAAAGATGTGGGAGGAATAAAGCTTTAGAAAAAAATAGCCTGAAATCTGCTCTAACTTCATTTTTTGACTGAAGCCAAACTGTACTGTCTCTAAAACTGTGTTCCAATCAGAATAGTTATAGCTTGAAAAATTGTTTTTAAAATGGTTCTATTTCTTGCTCCAGCCTTTCAGTTGGTTATGAGGAAGGACCGAGAGTATGATACATGGCTTTCATTAGGCTTTTGTGCTGCGAAGACCAGTTTTATGTGTTAAACCTTAACCAGTGGGAAACACTGCTGTGCGTGTACCTGGGAACAAACAAGTCAAGCTGTTTGTTTCCCCCTTGTTACATTTGTGTCATTGACAGCTTAATTCAAAGCAGATTTACCTCTGTGGTGTTTGATACTGCGATAGCAGATGCATATAATTCTGAATACTGGTTTCATGGCATTCAAGCAGCAGCTGAGCAGAAGTTCTAGTATCACAGCCTTAAGATGCAAAATTAATAAGCTTTTTGTGATGCTCAGAGGGGAACACACCACTAAACAGCTGTCCCACTCACAAGAGCAGCAGTTGTTTCAGGTGTGGAAAGAGAGAGCAATGCCCCTCGATCCCATAGCCAGCAGTTTTTTTGAGGGACAGAGGGAAATGCAAGTTGTTTTAAATAAATAAATAAACAAACATACTTTGAAACAACCACAGTTTCCCCACTCCTGGGTTGAAGTCCCATCTGTTAATATCAATCAGACATTTTTAACATCAGTGTGTCTTGTTTACTCCGATCATGCAGGTCATTATACTAGTATTCTTGCTCCCTAAGCATCATGAAACCACACTCAGCGCTGGTATCACAGCAGTGTAAGGAGTACGTGCAGTACCACTATGGTGCTATCATGAAAAATGTCTTTTAAAAATAATTTTAAGAAGAGAGTCCTGTTTTTATGGATGTTTACTTATCTTTCTGTTTTGAAGCATCTATCATGGTGAAAAGATATTTATGTAAAAATATGCATTCCTTATAATAAAAAAATAGCTATTTATCTATAGTCTCAATAGGACATGAATCAGTAAAACACAATTCAAGTCCTGTATGCCTGTCTTAAAGAAAGCTGTTCTGTCTCAACATTTCTAAGATCTATAATGTTTAGCTTCAACATTATAAAATGGATGCAATATAGAAATACTTCAGCTTTTTATTTTTGTTTATAAAAACAGGCTTTTATTTCACAGTAAATAATCATTTAAAGGACTGTCTTCATTCATAATGTTGGTAAGTGTCCCAGTAAAACTGGTAGTTTTAATCTCCTTTACTTGTCCTGCAGTAAAGTGTAATATATTGCTAGTTAAAACCAGTTTAATCAAGTGAGCATTATTTGTGGGCATGTAATAAATAAAACTTCCTTAGACAATGTTGTCACCTTTTTATTACAAATACAATTTTTATAATTGATTATCTGAGCATATTTCTCCTTTCCCAGTCCATCAGGATCTAGACTTGTGATTGGTCTTAGTCAAATAGTGATGGGTTTAGCTGAAGAAAGATGTCCTTTCCAAGGCACTTCCATTCTATATAAGGAAGTTAAATCCAAAAGGAATTTCTATTAAACCAAAATAATTGATATTTTAAGCTAATATGCATGGTACTGAAATATGAGATACCGCTCTGCCATTTTGAAACACTTAAATATACATGTCTTGAGAAACTGGTAGTATTTCCAGTTTTTCTATTATCTGCCATTAAATTTCTGATACTCCTAATTTCTGAAGTTGCAGTCTAAATGCTGCAGTACTCCATAAATGTATTTCTCTCCTGGATCTCCCAGCGCATTATAGCGCTAAGTCCTGCTCTGGGAGAACAGAAAATATCCTCATAAACAATTGTGTTATCTCAGCTCTCCAATGTATTGCCCTGCGCCCATATGTGAAACTCTCACTGACTACAGAAGTAGTTCCAAACATGGATCCAGGACATGCTGTGACCTTTAGTGTCTACTGTTTACAATATTGATATTTCAGTCCTTCATAAATTTTGCTCTAGAATTTTCTGGGGCATTGAAATTCAGATTGATCTTTGATCGGACTAGTTTATATTGACAACAGAGGAGAGATGCTTAAAACCAGCAGCTGTGAGATTGTATAATCACAGTTTTAGTTTAGATTTCTTGAAAATATTTTCAATTGTAAAGAATAAAATGAGTCATTGTCTTTTATTGCCTCATGTATACATATAAATTGTATTTATAAAATGTTCTGTAATCATGTAACTATTGTAAATACTGTTCTGATGTATTGTTCAGTGATATTCTATCTTAGGGCAGGCCCTCTTGCTGTATCTTTTCTATCTTCATATTTCTAATAGAATCAATAGAATGTATGACTAGAAAGTCATTTTGAGACTGACTTTAAAAAAAATCTTCTGCTGTTGCTAATTGCAAAGCTGAGAGTGGGTATGATTTATTTGGACTTAATTTTGTTTAGTTATTAGCTAATGCAGTGGTTGGGTTCTTAGATGCTGCTGCTGCTACCGTTACCCTACATACCATATGACTCAGTTCCAAATGTTGTTGGCATTTAAAATCAGACATTTAATCTGTTTGCTTTAATTCAACCAAAGCAAAGAGAGAACAAATTTCAGTCAACATAATGGTAAAAATGTTGAGTGTCTTAACATGCTTTTGAGCAAAGGCACTATTCAAGTTTACTATTGTATTGCGTGTGTATATATGTCTTTTGTATGATAAATGTTCTGTTGACAAAACACTACAATTTTATAAAATGACACTAGATTAAGAGAAGGAGTTGCAGCCTTCGTAGACAATATAAATCATCTTTGCATACTTCTGAATGTAACAGCTGTTGGTAATCAGTGACATTCCCTATAACTGTTTTATGAATGTTTCATTTTTCTCAAAATCAGTTTCTCTAGGGTAATATCTGCTGGGATAATAAAGTACAGTAAATCTTTTTCCTTATAAATGGTAAATAAATTCTGGTTCTACTAATCAAATACAAGTTAAAAGTTTAAATTGTTCAAAAGTTGTTGGTCTTCCTCTGTTCTCTTAAATCTGTGCAAATGGCTGTACTTGGACATTAGTTTCTGATCTCTATCCTAGAAGTTCTGTACCTCAAGTCACACAATAATTGTAATTTGTCATTCTTCTTTCTCCCCCTCCCACCATCAAATGATTAAAATGGCCCTGCTCAAGATCTACTTATTCAGTGGACAATGAATGGATATGCAGTCTGTATAGACTGTACATCATGGACAACTAACTTCATAAATTATTGCTTTTCTTGGAGATCTAGATGAAGTGCAGCTCTTAAGTTATGAAAATCCATTCCTAGCATAAAAATGCTATTCAAATATAGGACATTGACTTTTTCTTTGATAGGCTTCAGTTTAAAGTGCATATCTAAAAATGAAAACAGGTGCATAAATCCATGCTTTACTAAAGAGATGTTAAATGCTAGCTCCTCTACCAGACTTGGACCTCTTGGGCTTGAAATAAAATATAGTGATAGTTTTGATGTTCTTGAGGGGCGAGTGACCATGTGACAGTTAAAACAAGAAACACACAGACTTTGCAAAGGAACTTTTTGAACATATTGACATTTTAGTCTCAGAAGTATAAAAGATTTACAGATCTATTGAAAAACAACAAACATCTAAATACAAATCCTACCTCAGGCTGATCTCAGCCCTCTGGTTTGGGTCTGAGATCTGTCCATGTTCAGCATAGGTGAAGATTCCAATGTCTCCTATGCAGCAAGTTCTTGCTGCTGGTGATAGCTGGCCCCTACACACAAGTTCTCTTACTTATATACACCGACTTGGTCCTGTTCCAGCTAGGTTGGAGTTCACATACTCAACCCCTCTTGGTTCACAGGGAGGGCCTGGTAAATCAAGACACATCATTAGCAAGTCAGTAGTCCTTAGGATCAGTCTGGATGGGTCATTCTGTGTTAGATTTCCAAGGTGAAGAAAGCTGCCTTCTCCAGCCTTGCTATGCATCACCTTTGGTGATGCATATATCACTTTAAATTGGCTCTTGACAATATAGGTCCATGCACAAACTGGAGGTTCTACTCCACAATGCAGGTTTACAGCCCCCCTCTACAGAAAGGATGTGGACAAATTGGAGTCCAGCAGAGGGCAATGAAAATGATTAGGGGGCTGGGGCACATGATTTAGGAGGGGGGGGGCTGAGGGGAACTGGGCTTATTCAGTTTGCAGAAGAGAAGAGTGAGGGTGGATTTGATAGCAGCCTTCAACTACCTGAAGGGGGGTTCCAGAGGATGGAGCTAGGCTGTTCTTTGTGGTGGCAGATGACAGAACAAGAAGCAATAGTCTCAAGTCACAGTGGGGGCGGTGTAGGTTGGATATTAGGAAAAACTAGTTCACTAGGAGGATGGTGAAGCACTGGAATGGGTTACCTAGGGAGGTGGTGGAATCTCCATTCTTAGAGGTTTTTAAGGACCAGCTTGACAAAGCCCTGGCTGGGATGATTTAGTTGGGGTGGTTCTGCTTTGAGTAGGGGGATGGACTAGATGACCTCCTGAGGTCTCTTCCAACCTAATCTATGATTCTAAGAAAACAAAATGGAATTCATAAAATGACATTCCCAAACCCTCACACAGGTTCCTTCCATTAATTTTAGAGGTGCTTTGTGCTGGTCTTGCATATCTTAGTGAAGAAATCCATCAGAAGAGAGGAATGTAAGGGCTCCGCTCTGAAATGTGTATTTGAATAAAAAAAATTGTTTTGACATGTTTTGTTCTAAGAAAATAATTTAAATTGGCATGTAAAGAAACTGGAGAATGGTCCGGGGGTTGCTAAAGGGAACAGAACACCCTTGCTCCTGACTGCAACTTTAGCAGGGTCCTGTCTATGCATGTTTTGTGCACTTAGATTTATATTGGTTAGAAACTTAGCTCAAGCAAAATCAAAATATAGCACTCAAACTTAAATAAGTATCTGCTTTAGGGGATTGCACTGATTTAATTAAATCAGTTTGCTTGCATTTAGCTAAATCAATGCAACCAGCCCTATGGCTCCGGCGTGAAGCTGGAAGTACTATAGAGAATGATAGAATTACATAATTATTCCTTTACATTTAGAACATGGTGGACAAAAGAAATTTTGGGGGATTAGTAGGAGTGTGAGCATGGCTCACAACTTTGTCACATCACTTAAAAAGTTTTAAAGTAGAGATTATTCTACTGGGCCTTCAATTTCAGGGAGTCCAACCAGATTCCTAGTAGTGAGGACAAATGGAGCTTGATGCAGCACTTCCAGATGGACTTCCTGACCTAAAGTGCAGAGCAGGCACAGCTTGTATGGTATACCTTGAGTGGCAAACAAGGCACATTACCTCAGGCTCCATGTATCTTGCCCCCCCAAACAACAATGGGGGAAAAGGTCAAAAGGATACATTACACATGCAGACACATTGTGCCACACGCTTATAATTTTTCAAATTCCCTTCTTCCTAAATAAGTATGTATTCCAATGATTTAACAATTTAAACCATTATGATGTAATTTTATTGCCATTCAGTCTGACTTGATTAAAGGGACACTGCCAGGTTAAAAGTGATGTCTTCTAAAAGACAAATGCTCTTGAATTACTCATAGATTAGATTAGTAATGCCAATGATTTTCAAAACAACTTTTTATTATTTATATTTATGTATGTTACTCCACAGGAAATTAAAAGGATTTAATTCTGCTTTGATTTATAGTAATTTTCTAGTAGATTTCACTTTTAGGTTCTAATGCACCTCCACAGTGCTTGAATGCTCAGTTGGCAAACACTGCAAGATAGTTAAATATCTATTGTATTTTGTTATGAATATTTGTATTTGTCTTGGACAGCATAAACATTTTTTTTAAACTAAAGCCCAGTCCTAGAAGGAACTGAGAGCGTGTGTGAGAGTGTGCCTATGTTCCCTTATCAACTGTTTTTGAAGTCCAGGCTAAATCTAAAGTGACAGTTCCCCTTTAAACAGAAACATTTAAAAGAGCCTCAGCTGCCCTAACTGAGCCAACTCTGCCACAAATGGCAGAACAAGTGAAAGCCATGTCAGCAAAAATATGGTCACCTTGATCGATCAGCCCTCGTATAGATTGCGCCAATCACAACATGTCTTCCATTCTTCTCATATCCTGGCCTTCCTTCTCCATGTGCGGCCATGTCTTTTCACGATAAAATCTTCTCATCTCTTTGGAGGTCGGCTGAGTGGTCGTTTCAGTTCCTGGCATGGGTACCACTCGGTGAAAGCTGCAGTCCATCAATTGTCAGTGAGCCTCGCTATATGCCCGGACAATCGCATTTTACTATGCCTGCTCTCAACAGCGACGTCCTGCACTCCACTCTGCTGTCTCATCACTTCATTGGGGACTCGGTCGCAGATTTAAATCCCCAGAATTCTTCTTTCCATCACCCTCTCCGTGACAGACAGTTGCTGCTCCTCTGTCTTCATCAGCGCCTATGTTTCGCTGCCGTACAACGTTGCTGGCAGTACTGTTGAGCTGAAGAGGCTGGCACGAGTTGCCTTGTTGATTTTTCCTTCAAGGACGTACTTGATAAGAATTGAATGCACACCAACCTGCCTTCTTTCTTCACAAGAGTTCACCTTCCTGATTGTGGCGCATGTTAATTTCTTGGCCCAAATAGACATATTGCTCAACCTAAAAATGTTCAACTTGATTTGTTTTTGAGGGTAACAGGCAGACATTTGTTGATTTCTTTAAAGCAAGTGACTCCCCCCACACTCTCCGCTAGCAAAATGGGGGCACGCTTTAAGGACTAAAACTACTGCCCACACTACGTTTTGGGATGCCAAATCCTTCGTTTTGAGGGTGGGGGTTTTTTTTTTTGCTTACATGATTTGGGGACAGGTGGATGCCAAAAAAGTTTTCCCCTATAGCAGTGGTTCTCAAACTTTTGTACTGGTGACCCCTTCCACATAGCAAGCCTCTGTGTGTGACCCCCAATAAATTAAAATCATGTTTTTATATATTTAACACCATTGTAAATGCTTGAGGCAAAGTGAGGTTTGGGGTGGAGGCTGACAGCTTGTGACCCCCCCCCCCATGTAATAACCATGCAACCCCGAGAGGTCCGGACCCCCAGTTTGAGAACCCCTGTCCTATAGACAATACAATACCTAGTACTAGCCCTGAGTACCTTACTGTCAGCCAAAGCTAGCCCTTACTAATTTGCCCAGGGCTTGCTTTGAATAGTTGCATGGTGAGAACACAGCTGACTAGGCTATAGCTAAATTCTCTCTGTTGGCATTGGTGGTTCGATGATAGTCTTCTGGCCCGCAAGGCAGGAAGTTCGGGGTCGAGTCCTGGCCCGTGCAGTTATGAATAGCTTTTTGATTCACAAGAGCGAGGGGAGCCAAGATTCTGTTTGTTGTTCTCTGCTCAGTTTCCCCACGGACGGGCGATTGCAGACCCCGGGAAGGGAGGGGGACGCGCCACGCGCTGACAGCGGAGACCCTCCCAGGGCCCTAAGGTGGGGTCCAACCCAGGCCCCACAGCCCATACACTGCAGCAGGGAAAGTGGGCGCGCCGCGCAAGGCTTCCAGGAAGTGACGCAGGCAGATTTGCCTTCGAACGGGCCACAAAGGAACGCGGCAGCTGCGGGGGGCGGGGTGGTGGGAGGAGCTAAGTCCGAGGGTGGGGGCCGCGGAGAGAGAGGGGCGCGCGCGCGCGCACGAGAAAGAGAGCGAGTGAGTGAGTGGCGGCGGCGGCGGCGCCGTTACGGAGCTGACGGAGCGCGCTGGAGACGAGTAAGTGTCAGCGCGTCCCCGCCCCTGGCCAGGCAGCGGCTCCCGGGGCTGTGGGGCTCCCCTGCCCGCCGTTCCTCCTACGGGGTCGCGTCAGCCCTCATCCCCGAACTGCCGTTGGACCCCCAGGGGCTTGTGTCGCCGCCGGGACTCCGCCCTCCCCCCCCCCCGCCGCGCGCTGAGGCGACGGGGGCTGGGAAGGTGCCGGGTTCCGGATGGGGGGGGGCCGTGTGTGCGCGCGGGGCCTGCGACCGGCGCGCGGGTCCTCGGCTCACCCGGGCGGCGGGGAGGCCGCTCCTCGCCCCGCCGCAGGCGCCTCCAGCTCCCCGGCAGGCGGCCCCAGGCGAGTCGGGCGCTTCGTGCAGTTGTGCCCGCTCCTGGCTGCAGCTGCCCGAGCGTTAGGTCGGGTTTGGGGGAGCGGAGCGCTGCGGGGGCCGGTGTCCCTTAGCGGCCTGGGAGGGCGGTGATCGGTGCTGGGGGGATGTCTGTGTATACAGCATGTATCGCTGTTATTCCCTTGTCATCTCGGAGGCGATTTCTTCCCTCCGACCCCGCAGTTGGGTCCCCCGCTATTGTGTGGTGTTGAGGTTATGGCTGAGAGACCTAGGACAGTGAGACACATTTAGGGAAATGGTTTTGGCTGTGAATTGGAAATCTCCGGAAAACAAAACAAATGGAAGAAAGTCTTACTTGGACCTCTGTCTAGTCCGAACAGCCTCAAGAAGTCCTAGCCTGCCTCACTCGTTTCACATCTCAAATTAAGGTGTTTTGCTAAGGAAACGATAAACTAAGGCTTAAAATGAGGGCTCTGTCAATAAAAAGGATCATAGTGAAGCAAAAGTTCCTTTAATACCCCACCCGATCACTAGTTAAATATTAAATATATTAAAATATTTGCTAATTTAACTTTTTTCAAAGTTCTCCACCATAGCTGTGCACTCCAAACAGCACAATTTTTATAACATCCTGAAATCCTTTGTCATTCCTGACATTATTAAAACCTTTTTAAAGACATCCGACGAAGTAGGTATTCACCCATGAAAGCTCATGCTCCAATACATCTATTAGTCTATAAGGTGCCACAGGACTCTTTGCTGTTTTTAAAGACAGAGCTCAAACTGAATTTTCTATGCGAGTTGCTCCGGTAATTGCTATTATTGTCTATACCAATCATACTTATGACAACTTGTAGCTTGCCATCAGCAGCCTTTATCACATGTGCTTTTATTCTTCTGATAAAGTCAGAGGCGGCTAAAAGTTTTGTGGGGCCCTGGGCCAGAGCAAGTGGGGCCTCTCCCCACCCCTTCCACCTGCAATTACCCCCAGTCCTTCCCCCCCCCCCTTGCTCCTGCTGGGGAAATGGGGTTGGGGTGCAGGGGCGTCCCTTGCTCCCCAACCCCACTCCCCGGCAGGAACAGTGGGGGCAGGATGCAGGGACGCCCAATTGGCCAGGGCGCCTGGCACAGCCCCGTTGGCCTACTGGCTAATCCACCACTGGATAAAGTAGCTTAAAACAAGAATGCATGTGCAGATGTATGTCAATTATGTAGTACAGAGAAATAAATTGGCTCTCACTTCTTCATTGTATTTCTATCAGAAGCTAAGTATGAAATAATATTTTAGGGTTCACATATACTCTTCTGTTTATGTAGAATAACTTCGATTTGGCACTTGTCTGTTAGAAGTCCTTTTTTATTTTTTCCTGTCAAGTTTGAGTCTTTCAAGTGAGTCAGTACAGAATGCTGCTTACTCCCTTACCTCAGAGGATCTGAGATGCATTTAGGCAACCATTCTTGAAACACAGACCTTTTCAGTTAGTAAAATAAGAAGGGCTGTTTCAGAATAAACCACTGGCACCTTTCAGAAATGCACACATGGCATGGGGCGGGGAACAGAATTGGAAACATGAACCAGAATATGTAGCACAGAGTCCTGAGAGCAAACACATGCACCTAATTTCACATCTAGTATTCCATCTTGGTAACTAAGATACAGTTGCTAGACTTAACAAATCCAATGCTGATATTGAGGGCCCTCATGAGTCGAGAGAGTGCTAGGGGGCTTTCCATAAGTTTCTGCAGAATTTAAACTTTTTTTAAAAATAGTCGATCTTGTAGTTAATAAAACTTTCTGAATGTAAACTGATACCATGATTTTCCTGAGTGTGCATAACAAATTGAAATAATAGAAACTGCCTCAGGCCCAAAAAAAACCTGGCTCTAGCTTAGTCTAAGCAACCAGGTTGTGTGGTGAAGTGTTCCTCTGGGCATGGGGAAAAAAATCTTAGGCCTCTTTGTAGCATTGGAACTCTTCCATTAATGTTACTCTGGCCCTAGGATTGCCTCTAGCCAACTTGTGGTGCACAGTTTGTGGATAGAGAGTTCATGGATCCATGTTGTAGTTGATACAGCAGCAGGCCCCCACGTACCAGCTTAATATGATATGATGCTATTGTGGAACTGGATTTGTTTAAACCCGGTATGTGTGTTGGGAGGTTAGGGAGTGTTCAGCCACTACATAGACTTCCCAAATCTTGTATGGTGAAATTGCAGAGATTTGGCTACTCGAGGGCTCTTCTATGGAGAGAAAAAAAGCATGATTTGTCCTTAATATGTGTGAACTACTATACTACTTTTAATCTCAAGGATTAACAATGGGATTGCAAATGCCAAAGCCTTTTTCTTTATCTTAATTTACCATGAGTCTTCAACCCGTACCCTGCTGGATGTACTTCAGGCACTTAATGCAAGTGGACTAAAGTCTATGGCTAGTGACAGGATGATTTGTCAAGAGTTGTAATTGTATTTCTATATTAGTAATCTCTGGGAAATCCTATGCATTATATTCTGAATAAGTTATTTTAATTCTGAAACCTTTTTTGGGGATTCAGCATAACATTACATTTAAAAGGGCAAAATTCCATGTGGATTCTTTGCATTGTTTCCTGCCTGGTGGTGACTTTACAAACTCATCTTCACCGTAGTGGCTTTGTCCATAGATCACTTCATAGAATACAATTCGGGGAATGGTTCTAATTGATAAAAGTACTATGTAGACTATCTGCTTTATTGTCATCTAATTCCACTGAGCACATAAGTTAAAATATTTTGTCTAGTAAAGGAGTTGATTTTCTTTTCCTTTATTCTAGTCTTGTCATAGATTTTCATATGCTTGTTTGTATATGGAACCAGTCTGGGACAGTTCTGAAAGACAATATGTATTTCCTCTTTACCTCTTTACAGAATTAGATACTTGGAAATAGTGTTACACAGTCCACTTAGCTCATATAATCTATTCTTGTTCTTTAAAAGACAGTGTAGAATATAGCGCTCCACTAAAATGGTAACAAGCACAGTTTAAAGATCTAGGATCGTGTGCTATCCAACAATATAAATGAAGAAAAATTGATAATAAAACTATGATGCAAATATGAATGCATTGTGCGTTGGTATTTATGAAAATCATCAATTATCTGCTGCTTTGGCATTTTAAATTAGCCTGCAATACGAAGGCAAATACCCTATGTCCACACTGCAGTTCATGGTGTGATTGCAGCACGCCATACCTGTATTATCTTTACCCATACTACCCTGTTTCCCCGAAAATAAGACATCCTCCGAAAATAAGGCCTACTTACAGTTTTGCCTCTCGTTGTAATATAAGGCATCCCCCCGATAATAAGACCTCCCCGATAATAAGGCATCCACCGATAATAAGGCATTTTTCATTTCTGAAAAATAAGACATCCCCTGAAAATAAGACCTAGCGCATCTTTGGGAGCAAAAATTAATATAAGACACTGTCTTATTTTCGGGGAAACAGGGTAGTACAGCTAAAAATTAGCAGTGTAGATGCAGCAGCATGGGCTTCAGTGGAAGCTAGCAAAGTGAATATGTACCTATTTTTAGCTGTTGTCTATCTGTACTGCAATCATACCTTGAATTGCAGTGAAGACATAGCCTTGATTACAAGGCTAAACCTTGGGCAGCAAATAGATTAAATTCTGTTACTGTTGCTTCTTTAGCACCCACATCTAAACTGACAGCCCTCAGATAACTTTTGGAGAAACATCTGTGTTTTGTTGAAACAAGCAAAAATCCACTGATTTAACTGTCTCTCTTCCTACTCACATTCTCTGCCTATTTTGTTCCTTTGCATATTGTTTACTTCCTTCATTTTTCTTTAACTTGGAAAAGTCAGTTAGTGGACCAGTACAGCATCAATCTTTTGTGTTCTTACACCCATTTTCCTGGCTAGGCATTCCATGCCTTCTCTTCTTTCCATTCAGGGATCATTTATTTCCTTTGTTTCCTCTCTGTTCTTTGTGACTCCACATATTTGGAAGAAAAATCACTCATATGGTTGAACTGTTTGTTTCCCTGCACAGATTTATAAAGAACGCCTGCTCTGCTCAGAGTTCTGCACTGTATTTATTGTATATGGCTATGTTATGGTTTTCTTACTCTTTATTTTGAAAGCCTAGTTCTACATTAATAACATGCCATTACTTGATTTAAAATGTTTAGTAGCATCTTGCTTAACTTGTTATTTCAGCAGGTTTAGTCATCAGTTTAAAATTCATGGGACAGGCAAACAGGTGTATCTGGTAGGATGACCACATGTGGAAATGCTTGATCTTGAATATTTCTATTAAAACCTGTGGTAATATCTGTAGTGATCCTTGATGAATTTTATGTATTTTCTCCTACATAAGAAGAGACCCTTACATAGATTTCTTCTGAAAACTTAAGTTAAAACCTTTTCCCAAAATCTAAATTAACTGTTCCATGAAAGGGAACTAGGCATCACTGAGTACAACTGCAGAGCATGTGGCCGTGAGCCTCCCAACAAACTTGGGCTTGTGATGCTAGTGCTCTTTAAAAAAGCTACATAGGGAACTCTCCATAGGCCTCAGAGCTGGAACTGCAAATTCATAGCGCTGTCTCTGCAGCTATTTGTAGAGTGCTGGGATGATCCTTATAAGCTCCAGTCTGTCGACCAGGGATGGGAGACTCATTAGCCTTGGCTGTGTAGATGTGTGGGTACCTCAGTGAAGACCTCTGCTTAATATGCACCTGTAATCAAAAAGGTAGACAAGAAGTTAGGATGTATAAGAAATGGCATAGAGAATAATATGGAAAAAAATGCCATTATGTGAATCAGTGGTGTGGCTTCATTTGGGATATTGCATGTAGTACTTGTCACTTCATCTCAAAAAGGATATAGCATAATTAAAGGGCATTCAGAAGGATGATGAGACTAATTTTGGGGCATGGGAAAATTCACATGACACTGAAAAAACTGGGATTGTGTCCCTTAGAAAGGAAAGATAAGAAGAAGTGTGATCGTAGGCAGAGCTGGTGTTACTGCCCATGCTTCAGGTTGCCCAATTCCCATTTTAATGCAGTGTTTACACTTGCGTATAATGTTGCTGAACTTTAACTATTCAGGTTAAAATTTCCCATGTCAGTTGTCTGCTTCAAGCTGAATTTTTGGGAAAGTTTGAGCTAAAATGGTACAGCCATTTCCAAGAACAAGGTTAGGGAATACTAGACACTGTTTTGCCCATGTTCAACAAAATTCTTTCCACTGTTCATTGGAGCTCTAACACCTCCATGCTTTGGAGCAGGGACTTGAAATTTGGCAGGGAGGGGAGCAGTCTCCTGAGTGTCAGGGATGTGCCTATTGCATCTCTGTGAAAATTGAGATTTTTTTTCATATGGTCAGTGGCAGCTAGTCAGTTTTGCACCTAAATTCTTCAGAGTCCAGCTGTACCAAGCATGCTTTCTCCCAGGGCTGCGGGGGCTGAGAAGTACTTTCCCTTTAATTGCTCCTCCCTGCTGCTCTGGGAGCAACTGTGGTACTGGGCACAGGAACTGAGCAGGGAGACTTTCTCCTGTACTCTGTGGACAGAGGTAGCACTAGTAGAGCCAGGTAGTTTGGAGGAGGAGGAGGAAGCAGCCACACTGGAATGCAGAAAGGGGTCTGAGGGGAGGGTTGCAAGAGTCAGTGGGTGGGGGTAAGCACAGGAGGAGGAGGAAGATAGGAGCCAGTTAGGGTTGGGGAGGAAGGGGGCTGGGGTTTATTATATAGGTTCAGAAGGGAAGGGGGACAGAAGCCACAGGTAGTGGATTGGAGCAGAGCGGGACAGGCAGAAGGGTCTATAACAACGTTTTTCAGATTCAGACACTAGGGGCTTTTCTTGCAGCCATAGCCTCCTGGAAGGTGATGGGGGTGTGGGAGGGTGAAGCAACTGCCTGTCCCCCTGGGCTGCCAGCAGGGGTTGGCCCTGCCCCCTTCTGGAGCCAGAAACACCTGAAGAGCAGGCAGCTGGTGTGAGTTTTCCGCCTTCCTAAGGGCAGTGGGGTCAGGCTCCCGGCTTCAGGCCTAGGGTGGTGAGTGGCAGGCTCTGGTTGTGGGGCTTCAGGATCCAGCTACGCAGTGGCGGGCTCATCCCCTGGCCCTGGTCTCGCCACTCCCCCCATCGCCCCTGGCCCCCGCTGCCTCCTCTGGCCGTGGGCTTCAGCCACGCAGCGGTGGGTTCTGTCCCAGGGCTTCGGCCCCAGCCACACAGCAGCGACTGCTAGCCCTGGGCTCACCACCCCTACTCGTCACCCCAGTCCCCGCTGCCTCCTCTGTCCCCAGGCTCTGGCCATGCGGCGGTGGGCTCCAGGCCCCAGCATCATGGTGCTGGGCTCCAGTCATGAGACCCCAGGATCTGGCCATCGTCCCTGGCTCCCCACTGCGTCCTCTGGCCCTGGGCTTTGGCCGCACCTCAGCAGGCTCCAGTCCCCAGCTTCAGGCTCAGGCCTGGGCCCCAGGCTTTGGGCATTGGGCCTGGGCTTGCCACCTCCCCCACATTGCTGCTGGCCCCTGCTGCCCCTACCGGTCCCTTACCCACCTGCACCCCGGGAACGGGGAACTGCGGCCAATGGGAGCTTTGGGGGAGGTACCTGAAGGAGCAGCAAGAGCAGCACATGGCGCCATTTCCCCACACATGCTCCCAGGGACTCCGGAAGCTTCCTGGAGTGGAGCGGAACAGAGCGGGGTCAGGGGCCAGGGCAGGCAGGCAGTGAGCCTGCCCTGGCTGCAGCGTGCGGCGCTGCCACCCCAGATTCACACTAGGTAAGCGGCGCCAGGCCGGAGCCCACACCCCACACCCCTCCTGCACCCCAACCCCCTGCCCGGAGCCCCCTGCTGCACCCCTCACCCCTCCTGCACCCCAACCCCTGCCCTGAGCCCCCTGCCACACCCTGCACCCCAACCTCCAGCTGCACCCCTCTTGCACCCCAACCCCTTGCCCGGAGTTCCCTGCCACACCCTGCACCCCAACCCCCTGCTGCACCCCTCACCATTCCCTCACTAGGCAGCTGTTCTCTTCTGAGAACAAGACCAATCAAGGTGATGGAGAGGATTCTGTATGGTACCCATTTGTGTGCTTCTCATATTGAGGCTCTGTCAGAGAAATCCAGGCATGCATGGGTCCAAGCTCAGTGACTTTAGCATCTAACAGTTTCCTGAAGTCAGTGCTTGTCTTCTTTTCTTATTATGGGATTAGGGCACAAGGAGATGAGATAAACTTTCCAAGTATATGTACAAGGTGACTCTGACAATTAACTTTTATTTTGTTTGTATTATTCTTGTGACATTGTGCAGTCTATATGGTTTTATAAAAATATGGTAATGAGTGAATATAACATAACTGGAATATGCTTCATGCAAAAGGTCTCTTGTAAGGTATCATTACAAAGCTTATCATCTACTGAGTGTGATCATCCTATTTGTATAAATGTACCACTCTTGTATCTGAAACTAGAAATATGAAATATAACTCTGAGGGCCTATTGTAATTATGCAAAGTGTGGGCCATTAATGGTGGTTTGGAATGGCTCCCATCAACCAGGAGAATTGACTGGGGCTCTGTTTGCAAGCAAGCCTTCCTGTGAGTCAGGCTGGGAGGAATGAAGGCTTGGGGTCCTGTAGTGACATGTGATCATGTCACCTGAACTGGAATCCATCTTTAACCTGGTGCTTTTCCAGTGAGGGGAGGTGGAAACCCAGAGAGAGACAAAGGATTCCCGCCTTATGCAAAAGATATATAAAGGGGTGGAACAGAACAAAGAGGAGAGGAGCCATCATGAAGAATCCCCTAGCTACCACCTGAGCTGGAACAAGAGCTGTACCAGGGGAAAGAATTGTGCCCAGGCCTGGAAGGTGTCCAGTCTGAGGAAAAAACTTACTGAAGCATCTCTGAGGGTGAGATTATCTGTATTCAGTTTGATTAGACATAGATTTGCGCATTTTATTTTATTTTGCTTGGTGACTTACTTGGTTCTGTCTGTTACTACTTTGAACCACTTAAATCCTACTTTCTGTCTTTAATAAAATCACTTTTTACTTATTAATTAACTCAGAGTATGTATTAATACCTGGGGGAGCAAACAACTGTGCATCTCTCTCTATCAGTGTTATAGAGGGCAAACAATTTATGAGTTTACCTTGCATAAGCTTTATGCAGGGTAAAATGGATTTATTTGGGTTTAGACCCCATTGGGAGTTGGGCATCTGAGTGCTAAAGACAAGCACGCTTCTGTGAGCTGTTTTCAGGTAAACCTGCAGCTTTGGGGCAAGTAATTCGGACCCTGGGTCTTTGTTGGAGCAGACGGGAGTGTCTGGCTCAGCAAGACAGGGTGCTGGAGTCCTGAGCTGGCAGGGAAAAAAGGAGCAGAGATAGTCTTGGCACATCAAGTGACAGCTCCCAGGGGGTTTCTGTGATCCAGCCTGTCACAATTCTGCACTACTAATCCAAAACTTCTCTGTTCTTATAGGAAGTTACGACAAATCTAGTGCTATGTCAAATTAAGAAACTAGCTAACAATGTTTGGTTATGTGAAAACCTTTAGCAGTTTGTCTAGTAGTTTTGCAGAAGATGCTTTACCCTTGACTGATGTTCCATCTCTGAATTTGGAGCTGTGCCAGTCCAAAGATACTAACTATTGTGTAGCTATTTAAAAAAAAAATTCTTAGAAAAGGCATATTTACATATATCAGCAGCAACTGCAGCATCTTGAACACACTTGCTGCAGTTTTTCCAGAGTTTCTTAAATATTCGTTCTTCAGTTCCCACTCAAATACCTGTTTCCTTTGTAGATATTTAAGTCTTTGAATCCTTGGTCCAGGTCTTTATTTCCCTCTTTTCTATGCACTGAAGGATGCATGTTTTTCATTCCGCTGTTGTTTATAGAGGCACCAGTTGCATATACTTTGTGCTTAGACTCTTAACACAGTACAAATGGGTGTGTTCACAGTACTTGGATTGTTCTTCTCACTAGAACCCCTCTTTCTTTCTATTTTCCTCAGTCCTATAATCAAATAAACTAGACTAAGGAGCAGTTGCAATCCTTTAACATTTAAATTCTTTCTGAATGTTATCTGGTAAATTTTAGAAATCTTTACACCTTTTCAGTTCTGTATTATTTTGGGGAAGGTAGATACTTACAAAGAAAGATGTTTTGCTAAAAAAAAAAAAAAGTGCTCCAGGGAGGATATGCTGTTTAAGAGTATTGGAAGTGCATTTTTGTACAGACCACACAGTGCTGCCTTCCCTTCCTTACCCTGCCTCCTTCACTAAATCTCAGTACTAATCAAAATATGCTGGTCTCACTCAATTCTTGCAGAGGGATCTATCTGCATGAGAAGTCAAGAAGGAAGGAAATAGCAGAGGAGAATAATTGGAATGCTCCCATAAGCCTCTCTTCTAAGGTGGAACGCTACTTTTGTTAAATACAGACAAGGTAAGGAAACAATAGGAGACCCAGAACTACAGGAAACGAGATTTAGAATTTCCATTTCCTGAGATTGTCTTGGAAAGCTAGACAGTGTTCTTCAGTGTGTTCTGACATGTTAAAGATTTTGACTGCATTTGTTTTCAGCTTGTACCTTCTCAGTGGCTACTTCCTTCTGCTAGCTCTGTAATCTCTGCATGTATAGGAAGAAGATAGTGCTGTAAGGCTAGCCCAGGTACTCCTAAGCTTGTCAGGCTTCCCTGTTTCTTCTCCCTGAAATGACCACCATTGCCTTCCTCATTACATGCTCCAGCTCTGCAGATAGCCTACTAACAAAAGATTCCAGGAGATGCACCTTTAGTCATGCCTGAAGTCCCAGGGGTGGAAGGGCCCTTATTTCCTTATTTAACTTTTTTTTTTTTTAAATAGTAAATTCAGTGAAATAAAAAACCTATAGAGCATCATGTAGTATTAATGATGCTGGAGTACCAGCAATAAAATCACTCACTTTGACCCTAGGCACCCCTGTATTTGCACCCTACACACAGAGTGCAATAATATTTGTACAAAGTATGCATTGAGGTATCATATGAAAGCTAATAACGTGCTTGTTGTTAATATAATTGTAAAATGCATGTTATGTTATGAATTCTCTCTGTATGATGTTACTAGAACACGTTTAAGACCAGGCAGCCTCGCCTAGATAAAGATAATAAACAGGTCTGTCCTAGACAAAGGAGTGTTTACCTAATAGCAGTAAACACAGCTGTTGAGCTGAACCATTGGGAGTTATCCTGACCCTGAACTTGAAAGACCAAGAATTATCAAGGTATCTGCACCCCAGAGAGAGACAGGAGACTGAATCTCCAGCAGGCCTTTCTGACTTGTAAGACAAAGGCATTCCCTTCGGGGATATAAGGAATGGAGAGAGACTCCATCTTTATCCTTCACCTTAGGAAACAAAGAAACCAAGCAATTTGATCTCTGTGGTGGGTTCTGGATAGGCCCGCTAGTAAAAAGCTGGAAAGGAGATTGTTGGGTGAAGAATCCATCTTGAACAAAGGCTATATCTTACTAGTATAAATTTTAGATTTTTAGATGTTTTCACTTATTTGCTTGTAAACATCTCTTTCATTCTCTCTCTTACTTGGTATCACTTAATCCATTCTATTTTGTAAATAAACATGTTGGCCTTTATTGTTGTCCCGTGTTGGTGTCCCTAGCCTCTGTTTGCCAGAAGCTGGGAATGGGCGACGGGATGGATCACTTGATGATTACCTGTTCTGTTCATTCCCTCTGGGGAACCTGGCATTGGCCACTGTTGGAAGACAAAATACTAAGCTAGATGGACCTATGATCTGACCCAGTATAGCTGTTCTTATGTTCATTATAAATCAGTGCTGTGCAAGTTCAGTGAAGTGTGTGCTTTCAGAAAGCTAATAGGTTGTAAAGGCTGCAAACTAACACTTCTCTGTGAAAGTCCAATGAGAGGGACTGGTCCCGCAGTAGGACAATTTGGGGGCTGGAAGAGTACTAAGGTCAGCGTGCAAGGAGTACCCAGGTTAGGCAAAGTCAGGGTGAGGCGTGTGGGCTGCTGGTAGGCTGTTGGGTCAGAGCTCTGGATCAAAGCTGCACTGCCACAAGACACCCAGGGTTACACGGCAGATGGTGACCTGAACCCCAAACTATCACACTCACTACCTCCAGATTCTTTTACCTGAAGGGATGGGGAAAAAAGGTGGGGAGGAGTGTATTCAGTCATGGCTCCCAACGTCATGTAGTCTCTGCACACTTGCATGTGTACTTAACAGTAGGTTCTACACTACTTGATAACTCAACTTGTGTAATAAAAAGTTTCACATACATCTGTGGTTATAGACAAGTGTAATTCATTTGTATTTTTATATTGATCAAATAGTTCTTTTTTCTTCCAGTGTGACTCCTCTTAATGAATCTACTCCCGGCATCACTGTTAATCAATTAGATTAGGATATGTTTAATTATCTGGAAGTTATTTCACATATATGCTTTGACTTGTTTTCTTGTACTGAATTTTCAGTATAACTATTTAATTTTTTTCAGCTTATGTTGAGTATGAGTCTTGTTATGATTAGCGAGAATGTAAAACTGGCCCGTGAATACGCGCTGCTGGGAAACTATGATTCTGCAATGGTCTACTACCAAGGAGTACTCGACCAAATGAATAAATACCTCTACTCTGTCAAAGATACATATCTGCAACAGAAATGGCAACAGGTGAGCAGTCCTGTTTTGCCAGTTAATATTTCAATGGTAAAGTATTAAGCTAATATAAATGATTTAGTTTAATGTTGAATAAGAAATGTAAAAATATCTAAACTATTCCCTGGTAAACTGTAATACAACTATATATTCTTATTGAAGCTTTCATTGGCTGATTTCTCTCTTTGTTGCCCCTTGCAGAGTAAGGAGTGGAGAACAGTTAATTAGAACAGGAGTTAGTATTGTACTAACTTGCTTGCCAGTTTGACTTTTAACTGTGTCAATGAGTGCCCCGGTTACGCTTCCGTTTATTTAATTCTTATCGCTCTTATTCTTATTGCAATATTTCAGTGGTGTGGTTTTGGCTGTCTAATATAGAGTGAGTTCAGACCACCGTATTCATGTCCCCTTTACCCTTTTTCCATTGTAATGTTTTTTTTCTTAAGACTATGAAATGAAAACCAGCAGCAGGTTCTATGGAGTTGGTATTAAACCCGTCTCTGTTCATTTATCTGACTGATTCTTCACAGTGTAAAAAGTGTTAAGACCAAAAAAAAAAACCCTTCACAAATTTCATGTATATTATTTCATGTTCTGAAGCATAAGTAGTATTTTAAATGTATTGGACTAATTTAAAGCCCAAGATTTCTCTAGTTATCTTAATCCTGATGCACATTGGCTTTAGCATGACTCTGTTACACATTTGTTAGTAATATGCTTTAATATACTTCATATTTTTGCATTAGGTTTGGCAGGAGATAAGTGTGGAAGCTAAGCACGTGAAGGATATAATGAAAACACTGGAAAGCTTTAAATTAGATTGCACTCCCTTGAAAGCAGCACAGCAAGAATTACCAGCTCGTGATGGAGAAGTGTGGTCCTTGCCTGTGCCAGCTGAACGTAGGTAAGAAGAAAATTGGTAGGAGCAGATAACATTTAATAAAGTAAAAACATGCTCCAACTTCAATGAGAGTCTGCAGTTGGAGAATTCCTCCCTTTTTTTTTTTTTTTTTTTTTTTTTTTAGGGCTAAGGTACAGGGCTTGGAAACTCTGACACCTAAATAGCCAGATTCTGGGAAAGGAGTGAGATTTCTGGATCCTATTTAAGGATGTCATTTTCTTTTTGTCTTTAATAGTCTGATAAATGTGAAGCAACTTTCTAGCTGCAGGAAGAAAGAGTAGTGTGAAGACATGGGTGTTCTAGAGGTTCCAAGAAAGCTGACTCTCCACTGCTGTATTTTTCTTCTCTCCTCATCATCCCTGCAATGATTCTCATTGCAGCTGGTGTGAAGGAGAGGGAGAAGTATCTGCTACTCTAGCACTTTCTACGGCCTCCCTTTTTAGGGTCATCTTCTCCTAGTGCATAACTCCTGGGCTTGCCTTTGCTGCTGTTTGTAGCTTTCCCAAGCAACAGCCTGAAATAGGCATGATATTTTGACTGTTTTGCTATCCAGTGTTCTGAGAGGTCCGTTTCACCATTACTAATCTTGGTAATTCCAATTTAAACAGCTTTGTCAAGGAGCAGAGGCATTGGAACTATGTCTGCAGATTAAAGAAAATATTTCAGTTCACATTTTTGGAAAGTTGCCTTTGTAACCAAAAAGGCTTGACATGTAATTATTTTTTAAAAAATGAAAGTTTAAATTCTGTAGAAATTGAAGACTTGGGCCCTGATCCCACAAGCTGTTCTGTCATAGATTGATCCCTGTCCCCATGCAAAAGCTGCTGACTTCATTTGTACTTCCCCTAGGAGAAACAGCTTGCAAGTTTAGGATCGAAGTCTTTAACAGTGTTGTGGTTTTTGACTAAGGGTACGTCTATACTTACCTCTGGGTTCGGCGGTAAGCAATCGATCTTCTGAGATCGATTTACTGCGTCTTGTCTAGACGCGATAAATCGATCCTGGAAGTGCTTGCCGTCGACACCGATACTCCTGCTCCAGGGGGAAAGAAAGTTCTGTTTGTCGCCAGACTACTAGGGAGCAGGAAGGTTAGCTGCTGCTTAAATTGACTGTATTAGCATTAATTTATGTAGGTTCTTTCATCTCTTGCCTACCACCAGGGGTAGGAACCATGTTGGAAAATGTGTTGCTATGGAAGCCAGAGAGCTGTTAAGCTTTGTTAAGGCACAGAATCTCCCCACAGATCTCCTAGGATACCCATGAGTTTTGTGGACTAGAGATCCCCTGCACATAACCCTCAACAGGTCATTCAAGTCAAACCTCATGGAGTTTACTCTTCCTCATTTGTCAGAAATAATCCATAAGAAAACAGTTTGGCTCTTAGGATTGTAAATTGGAATTTTTCTGAAATGGCAGCTGCAAAAATATTTGTATCAATAGGAATAACAGTCTTGCTGGTGCCAAAGAATATAAAATACATACTAATGCTATACAATACATATGAATTCTAGTTAAGAAATTGTGTGTCAAATGTATTTACAGAGGAGAGACCTTGGATTTAAAAAAAATCAGTGATTCCCCTCCATACTTATTTGCATGCATGTTTCTGGAGGTTGTCCAAGAGTCTTAGGAAGAGTAGGAGAGACGTCTATTAGTTTCAATGAGAGTTCTCAAGGTGGGAAATTTACACGTTTTTAGAAAAAATTGCCTTCTCTTGGGTTAAGCTAGTCATATTGAGGAGGTTTTGGGAAGGGAGTGTGTGTGCAGGGTTAGAAAACAAAAGCTTGGTGGAGTTGCTGCCTTTTTGGAGGCTTGAGATGAGACTTGGATCCTGGTCAGGCAACTTTGTATTAAGAAACCTTACCTTTTTATCAGTAACAAAACTTTTTAAATATTTTGCTTCTAGGAAACGTAGATTAGTGCACTAGCATTTCATCTCTGGAGACAGAATCTGATGGTTCTTGTGGTATTTCAAAAAAAGCTGCAGTTATACATGTAGCTTTTTGTTATTGATTAAGGGCCTAAACAGAGATGGGTAATGTTTGAAGTCCCCAAAACCTTTTTCCCTCCTTGGTTTACAAAGTCTGTGTAAGTCTTCTATAGAGGGTGAAATGCTCCAGTGGATTTTTTGACTTATACTGAACAGTGATCCAGCATTCATGAGAAGCCTTTTCATTCTGTGCCAGTGATCAAGGAAGAATACTCTGGTAAAGGGATTTCAGTTTTTGTTGTATCATAAGCATCTTTAGGACAGCGTTTATCTAAGTGGTGTACAGCAGCAAGAACATTGGTACTTAACAAATTATAAATGTATTAAGCTTCTGGTGTAGGTAGGCTAAGTATAAACAGAGGATGAAGTGAGTTTGAAAAGTATGAAATCTCTGACTTTCTTTTAAAATAAGTCCTGTTTTTTGAGCTTAGATAACTTTTATATTGGCAACTTGTAATATTGGTAAAAAGCAACAGAGGGTCCTGTGGCACCTTTGAGACTAACAGAAGTACTGGGAGCATAAGCTTTCGTGGGTAAGAACCTCACTTCTTCAGATGCAAGATGTAATATTGGTGGCATCTTAAAATTAAATAGGTAAGAAAGATTACTTAACAGATGTAGATTTTATCTTGGGCAATTCATAGTTAAGATTTGATGAGGTTTGATAAAGCTCACCATAGACTTTAAATTTTAAACATTTTGTATATGTTATGACCAATCAGACCTTCTCCAGGAGCCAGAAAACGTCAGTCTGTTCAGTGCAATGATTGCAGAGGCCACAATAACCGTGTAAGTGCAGCTGTCAGAGGCCCTCACCGGCCCGCCTCTCGAAATCCTAATGATAAAGGGAAAGCAGTCCGTGGCCGAGAAAGGAAGGATCAGCAGAATAAAGGAAGAGAGGAAAAGGTAAACTTGTGGATCATTTCATGAAGTTTACAGATTTGTGGTTTCATTGCAGCCTTACGTTGAAGGATAGGGAGATGACTAGTGCAGAAGAAGTTATCTTTGACCAAATGTAACACTTGTATAGTGCTTCTCATATTTAAAACACTATACAAACATGAAACCTTGGCACATATTTGTAAGGTGTTTAATAGATGAAGATGAACACTGAAGGACAGCATAATTGGCTGAAGGGCACATAGATTAATTAGCAGAGCCAGGGCTTAGAACTTGCCAGTTGCTGACCTCGAATCCTGTACATGTTCCTCTAGAGACCATATTGCCTCTTTGTAAAGCCCTTCTTTCTGTGTAACTCAGACCTTATACAAGAGTTCGTTGGACATTCTTGGACACGGCTGTTTACAAGAAATATAAAATTGTATTACTTCAGTCTTCATTTCAGTAGCTGATTCAAATTTTCAGAGTCTGAGTTATTTTTTTACATACCTTCTTGCAACGACAGTGTGAGGCTGTTGCCTTGTGTCTTTCAAAGCATCTGGAAGCAAAATTTCTCAGGATTCAATTAACTCTTAAGGGAGATCTTAAACCTCTCATTCAGAAGGTCAGTCTGATCTTAGCTGCTTACATTTCTCTTTTTTAAAAACAAACTAGCAATATATCTGGATTCAGTCTAAGAACTTACCTGTTCTTGCAGTCAGAACTAGGAATCGTTAATGGTCAGAACTGTGCAATTCCCAGAAGGACAGTGTCACATAATATCAACCTGATAATGGCTGAAATAAGAGATCACATTCAAAAAGTAAAATCCATCTTTGATATAGCTTTCTAAAATAAACCAATGTCTTTACCAAATAAATCAAAGCCAACCTATTAATGTCCACCGAATTGATGGATAGAATCCAGGGTTTACTTCAGTTTCTGTAATCTCTAAAAGTTCTTGGATATAGGGGTGTTATGCGTAATATAAACTGCCTAGTTAGAATTTGACACCTGGAAATGAAATCGCATGTACACTGTATTGTGTATCTTTGTAAATTAAAGTTAGCTTGGGAGTTAAACTGGTAGGCAGGGTTCAGTGCTTTATACCAGTGATAGTATCAAATCCTACTCCAATTGATTTCAATGCGAGTCTTGCAGCTGATTTTAGTAAGAGCAGGATTAACCCTAATAAGTAAAATGCTACATTGAATCTTTAGAAAGACAGGACAAAAATAATTAAAATGTTGCCTCTGTGCCTTCAGTGGGCTTTGCTGATGAAGTGTTAATGAAAAGTTTTCTTAACCAAGTCAGTTTGGGTTTTTGTTCCTTTGTTTGTAATTAATAAAGGCACTTTGAAAGCATCCCAGGGGCAGAATATTTATGCATGGCTTCTGAGCTGGATGGGATCCCTTTTATCCCCAGAATTCCAGCCATGGGTGCCACTGTTGGATCTACCCAGGAGAAGGCAATATATAATACTGCAGTAGAGCCTTTCGTGAATTCACATTGTCACATGTATCAATTTTGTTTTTTAACATAGAACAAGTCGTCATCTGATGTTTCAGAATCTGAGCCAAAGAGGTTTGACGGTACTGGGTATGATAAAGACTTAGTAGAAGCTTTGGAAAAAGATATTATTTCTCAAAATCCCAATGTTCGATGGTAAGTTTGAATAAAATTAAGCTTATATCCAGGTTGTGATTTTTCTGTTATAAAGTGGAAGCTGTCTTTTTGGGATTAAGTTTTTGACACACTAAATAATTACAGCTACATTGTTTTTTGTATATTAAAGTAACTTTGCTTGCTTGAATGTTTCTAGCACTCTACTTTTAATTACATGAAAACTGTGGTGGAAAACTTCTCCAATCAGTCCTATAGCCCAGTGTCTGAGCTGCTCATGCATGAGGCACTATTTCAGTATATTTAAGATTATATTAGGTCTGCCAGTGTCTTTTGGCAAGGCTTTCTGCTGTATAGGTCTATGCTAGCAAAAGGACTTGTCACTAATGGGTCCACCTGAATTGGTGCTGAAAATAGTGTTACCTCTAGTGTGAAAGATAATCCATTTTTCAGCACTTACAGAAAGTGTTGAAACCTAGTCTCAAACAAGAAGGGAAACATAGTTGCCTTGAATATGTTCATCAAAATATCACAAGATTAGGTTTCTTGGGCTGTCAAAGTTCTTAGTGGGAGAGCTACAGACCAGGCAGTGGTAACACACAAGCTTCCCTTAAACTGCCTTAACCAGTGTTCTTCCTCCCTGACTGTACAGAAAGGTTGGGGGCACAAGTGAGAACGTAGTTTAATTTCAATGTCTTTTCAGTCCTTGGCACGTCTGTGGAGATTGCCAACAAAGATGCCAGTTGTAGTGATGGCAGAATTGATGAGAGAACTTGCCCACTAGTAGTATGATTGCAGTACAGCTGGAAAGTATAATTTCCAGCTTGAGGAGACATACCCATGCTGCTCTGATTAAGATAGTGTGCTAAAAATAGAAGTGTAGCCACTGCAGCACAAGCAGCAGGAGGGGCTAATTGCCCCAAATATGTACTTATGGTCTTGGATGGGATCGTACTCCAGGAGTCTAGTCCCTCTTGTTGTTCATGCAGCTGTGGCTACACTTATATTTTGAATATGCTGCGGGTTTGTATACCTGAGCTGGAAATTGCCTTTTCCAGCTCCAGTGCAGATATTCCCTAGAAACAGAACTAGACCAACTCATTTATATAGGCTACTAAATAGCTATTCATGGTAATTGAAGTGTTTGCATCTGGAATTGAGCAGTGATCAGGCATCTCCCTGTCATAAAGTGTTAAACAACTTTTTTTTCCCTCTCTCTATCAGGGATGATATAGCTGACTTAGTTGATGCCAAAAAATTGCTCAAAGAAGCTGTAGTCTTACCAATGTGGATGCCAGAATTCTTTAAGGGAATTAGAAGACCGTGGAAGGTAAGAAATTGCTGATTCTTAGCAAGCAGTGTAATTCTAAGACCTGTCCTAAGAGGGGCACCTGAACTCTCAAATGTTCTGTGTATAGTATATTTACCCATCTTTAACCAAAACTTTTTAGGCAACTATGTGTCCTTTGAATACAAATGAAGTTAGTGTAGGCTAAAACATATACTGTCGTGTGTGCATTCTGTTAGTATTCAAGAAAGTAAAATTACTTCACTACTTAGTTTTGAATAGAATCATAGAAATGTAGTACCGGAAGGAACCTCGACAGGTCATCTAGTCCAGTCCCCTGCACTGAGGCAGGACTAAGTATTATCTGACCATCCTTGACAGGTGTTTGTCCAACCTGTTCTTAAAAACCCATGACAACAATTCCACAACCTCCCTAGGTAATTTGTTCCAGTGCTTAACTACCCTTAAAGTTAGGAAGTTTTTCCTAATGTCTAACCTAAATCTCCATCACTGCAATTTAAGCCCTTTGCTTCTTGTCCTGTCCTCGATGGTTAAGGAGACCAATTTATCACCCTCCTCTTTATAGCAAACTTTTATGTACTTGAAGACTGTTATGTCTCCCCTCAGTCTTCCACAGACTAAACAAACCAATTTTTTTCACTCTTTCCTCATAAAATGTGTTTTCTAGACCTTAGATCATTTTTGTTGCTTTCCTGTGGACTTTCTGCAATTTGTTCATATCTTTCCTGAAGTCGTCTTCTCCGAACTGGACTCGGTACTCCAGTTGAACCCTTATCAGTGCTAAGTAGAATGAAAGAATTACTTTTTGCATGTTGGTTACAACACTCCTGCTAATACATCTCAGAATGATGTTCACTCTTTTTTTTTTTTTTTTTTTTTTTTTTTTGCAACAGTATTGTTGTGATCCACTATAACTCCCAGAGCCTTTTCTGCAGTACTTCCTAGACAGTCATTTCCCATTTTGTATGTGCGCAACTAACTGTTCCTTCCTAAGTGGAGTACTTTGCATTTGTCCTAATTGAATTTCATCCTGTTTAATTTAGACCATTTCTCCAGTTTATCCAGATCATTTTGAATTTTAATCTGGTCCTTCAAAGCACTTCCAACCCCTTCCAGCTTGGTATCATCCACAAACTTTAAGTTTACTCCCTGTGCCATTATACAAATTATTTCTGAAGATATTGAATAGAACCAGGACAGATCTCTGAGGCCCCACTATATATGGCCTTCCAGCTCGATTGTGAACCATTGATATCTACTCTGAGTGTGGTTTTTCAGCCAGTTGTGCACCCACCTTATAGTAGATTTGTCTTCTAAGCTATATTTCTCTAGTACTGAGGTGTTCAAACTGTTTGGTATGCCCCCAGGGCCGCATGGAGGAACTCTTGGGGGGGGCAAGTGGTGACACCAGGCAGCTTGTGCCAGGCCCCGCAGGGGTGGGAAGGGAGCGCCACCTCCAGCTCTGACTCACCTCAGTGGGCCACCCAGCCTGTGGGTCGGTGTCAACATCTGCTGTGCCCATTTCCACGTCTGGCAGACTCTGAGCCTAGCACTGGCTCCATCCCCAGAGACCATTGCACTTGCCTTTCCCAACCCTGAAAACCCAAGTGGGGTGGGGGGGGACAAAGGGCCAGGTATTGGCCCTGCCCTAGGGGTGCAGCCTGGCTGCAAGGTAGAAGCAACTTGCTGCTGAGGGAGCCTTGGCTGTGCCGTTGGTAGGTACAGTATCTGTGTATTTGAAACTTACCGGTGTAGGTAATTTAATTAAAGTTGTGTTAAGGTCTCTGTTAGGTTTATAAATAGACTATCAAGCATACTTTTGCATGGGTCTATTTTTATTTGAGTTGTAGGGGTGCAACCAAAATGTAACACAAAGAGGGGGGCTCAGCTCAAAGTTTGCAAATTGCTGCTCTAGTTTATTTATGAGAAGGTCATGTGAGACAGTATCAAAAGCCTGAAGTCAAAATGTATCGCATCTACTGCTTTCTCCCGATCCACAAGGCTTGTTAACCTGTCAAAGAAGGACGCTAGGTTGGTTTGAAATGATTTGTTCTTGACCAATCTGTGGTGACTGTTATTTACCACCTTATTTTCTTCTAGGTGGTTACAAATTGGTGGTTTGATTATTTGCTCCATTATCTTTCTGATTACCAAAGTTAAGCTGAATGGTCTATAATTCCCTGGGTTGTCTTTATTCCTCTTTTTATAGATAGGTACCTAATTTTCCCTTATCCAGTCCTCAGGCATCTCTCCTGTCCTCCACGAGTTCTCAAAGATAACTGCTAATAGCTTAGATTTCTTCAGCCAGTTCCTTAAGAATTCTAGGATCTATTTCATAAGGCCCTAATCACTTGAAGACATCTAACTTGTTCGTTTCCTTTTGGAGCCTCAGATCCTACCCCATTTACACTGATGTTCTCTGTTAGTTGTCCAATCACTGCTAACTTTTTTTTTGGTGGAAAACTGAAACAAAAAAGGCATTTAATTAACACTTTGTCTATTGCTACGTTTTCAATTTTTGTCAGTGTCTCTTTCCCGATCTTTTAGTAATGGGCCGACCCTGTCCCTCATTGTTGTCTTGCTTCCCATGAATTTGTAAAATGCTTTCTTATTACCCTTTATATCTCTAGCTAGTTTAATCTCATTTTGAGCCTTGGCCTTTCTAATTTTGTCCTTAAGTTAGTGTGTGAGTGTATTCAAACTTTGTAATTTGACCTAGTTTCTACTTTGTATGACTCTCTCTCTTGTTTCAGGTCATTGAAGATCTCTTAATTAAACAAGGTGGCCTCTTACTACGCTTCCTATCTTTTTCTAAACATTGGGGTAGTTTGCTTTTGTGTCCTTAATATTGTCTCTTAAAAAACCTGCCAACTCTCCTGAACTCTTTTTCCTTTAGCTGTGCTTCCCATGGGATCTTACCTATCAATTCCCTGAGTTTGCTAAAGTCTGCCTTCTTGAGTGCATTGTCTTTATTCTGCTGTTTTCTCTCCTACCATTCCTTAGAATCATGAATGCCATAATTTCATAATTGCTTTCACCCAAGATGTCTTCCACCTTCAAATTCTCAACTAGTTCCTCCCTGTTTGTTGGAATCAAAGCCAGAATAACCTCTCTCCCATTTGTTTTCTCCACCTTCTGTAATAAAAGTGGTCTCCAATGCATTTGAAGAACTTGTTGGATAATTTGTGCCCTACTGTCTTATTTTCCCAACAGATGTCTGGATAGTTGAAATCACCACCAAGCCCTGTGTTTTGGATGATTTTGTTAGTTTAAAAAAAAAAAAAAACCCTCATCCACCTTCTCTTCCTGGTTCGGAAATGTGATTAAGCAAAAGTTCATACTAAATAGTCTAATGCTGAGGCTATCAAACAGTTTCTTAGGCTATGATTGTTGCAGTGGGTTTTCACTAGCCTTAACAGATTTTGGTACATCACTTTGGACTGTCTCTTTTCAAATAGGGTGTGCTGATGGTTGGTCCACCTGGTACTGGAAAGACTCTCCTTGCAAAAGCTGTAGCTACTGAATGCAAAACAACATTTTTCAACATCTCTTCATCAACACTTACTTCAAAATACAGAGGAGAATCTGAGAAACTTGTCCGCCTGCTGTTTGAAATGGTGACTAACAACTCTATAAGGAATAGTGGGTTGTAACTCTGTTCCCAGAGCAGTGAAACCTAGGCAAGATACAGTGTGTCAGTACGCCTCCAAGCTAAAGCCTTATTAGTTACACTGAAGTTTGAGACCCTCCATTTGTGTGTGTGTGTGTGTGTGTGTGTGTGTGTGTGTGTGTGTATATAAAAATATGCACACAGATATTATTTATAGAAAACCACTTGTAAAAATTGACAGAATGGTCTAGCTTCCTACTTAGCATATGTGCTCATACCTCAAGTTGAATTAAAGCATAAGCACTACAGGCCAGGCTTATGGCCACAGTTCCTGGATTCATGTGACTGCCTCAGAATCTCCAGTTTCATTTTAATTGCTATTCCTCATGGTTTTAAGAAAAACTGTGAATAGTGTAACCAATGTAGTGATGTCTGCCTGAGTCAGCAAGCAGCCAGAAACAACAGCTCAGTGGGGGAAGGAGGGGTTTGGCATCTTGTGATGTAGATAAATCTTTAGGTACCTGGGAAAGTTATACTTGTATAAGATATGTGAATTTAAACCACTATTGTTGTACCACTATACTCCCCATGTGGACAGGCTGATTCTAGTATGAGAGCTTTTTTTCTGGTTTAGCTTATGCTTCTTTGAAAATGGTTTAAAGTAGGCTGAAAAAGCCACTCTTATTTCAGAATAAGAGTCTACACAGGAAATTTAAATCACTAGTTATACAAACATAATGGGTGAAACTTCCCAAGTAGATATACCCAAAAGCTCCAGATTTCCTTAATCCAGGCCTACTTATACCTACTAATAATGTAATACACTAAATTAAACATTTTCAGTCTGAGACACTATTTGGTCTGTGCTTTCTACAAATAGACTTTGCAGCCTAATTTGAAATAACTCCCTGAAGACAAAACTACTAAAATTCAAAACCTTGCTCTGTGACTTTAGATCCCAGTTAAGTAGATTAGATGTGGTCACACAATCATCCACTATATAAAACGTGTAGTGTTCCCTTTTAGCGGAATAACATAAGAACTTTTAATCTTCAGTTCAAAACATATCATGTGGCTAAGGCTCAGTAGTCTACAGAGCATGTGACACTTGAAATTAATGGAATGATGGACTCAGTAAAGACTTTTCTACATCGCCAAGTTCAAATGCTGTGCATTCTGGGGTGCACAGTCTTGCAAAATGTGGTTATTGTAGCCTCAGTTCTACAGACAAATCATATCACATTGCTATGGGCACTTCAGGTTTGAATTTATTGAAGTTGACCACATTATACATGTATAAAGGCATTAAAGTTAATGCCATATACAGCAACAGAAAATAGTCTGTATGCACAAAGCAATATGTTATAGTTGCTGTGGGACAATAATGTTGAATTTCCTGGGTGTTTTTTCTCTCTGCCTTTTATCGAATCTCAAGGCCTGTCTAGGATTAGCATGTGGCTGCCATGAAACATGTGCTACAGGAATTAGTGTGGCTCAATCAGTCGGTGGCACTCGCCCCTTGTAGTAATATTGAACTGATTATCCCAGCGTGGTTTTAGTGCTGACTTAGTGAGATTTGATCTTGGTTTCATTAAAGATCCCATAACACCTTTAACACGTTACGGGTGTTAACTTTAGTGTCCCGGTCAGATATTACCTTAGATAATTACTGTGCCTATTTAAATTACATTCTGGGGTGCACGTTGTCAGTTTGAGCTGGATGTGACATTCATTTCCATTGTAAATTATTGTATAGTGTTGCTGCGGGTTATTGAATAGCTGGCAGGTAATACTGTAGGGGTTACTACACTTGAGTAGGGTAATGTTCTGCTTTTAAATCATTGCTACTGAAAGCATAATTGCTCATGGTATGTATGTTTGAAAGGGTGGAGGTAAGCGAGAAGACATGTTGGCTATTTACTCCTATTGTGTTGACTCACCAAAGCCAACACAGCACAGCAGTGCTTATAGGCAGCTCTAGGAGATGCCACAATTCCAAAGAAATAAGCTTAAATAAAGCTTAAGATAAACTGATGCAATTTCAGTTTCTGATTTCTCTAGGCTCGATTTTATGCACCAACAACTATATTTATTGATGAGATAGACTCTATCTGTAGTCGCAGAGGAACCTCGGAGGAGCATGAAGCCAGCCGACGGGTAAAAGCAGAACTACTTGTTCAGATGGATGGTAAATGAACTTAATCGTTGTTGATGGTTCTGGGTTACAGGAAAAAATAAAATGATTGAATTTTATTCTTTAGGCACAATAACTTAATTATGCTGTTTTTAAAAAGGCAGATTAAAATGATAAACACACAAACATTACTCAAACTCACAAGACCCTACAAATATACTGAGCTTATCTTCTACACTATCTTATCTACTCCCACAAACACACTCTTCAGTATCTGAATCACAACTTCGTATTGTAACTTCAGAATAACTGAGCTTCCTCAAAGCTGTGGAATCATTTAGCTCCCCCTCACAGTCATGACTTTTATATAACCCTACGCTTCCCACAAGTGATTTTTTTCCCCCCTTCCAACCTAACCCTTCCCCCTTGGTAGTCCAATAAAGTAAAGCAGTCAGATGTAGCTGTATAGCTCTAGAAGCAGAAAGTCTTCAAAGACGACCATCACTAAGCGCTCCAGACTGTTGTCTTCTATACAAGTGATTTGAGTCAGTGTAACCTGTGCAAATTTAAACTTCAAATGGCAGTTATCCCCTCCTAAAGGATTCACGTTATGATACTGGTTTTAAACAGCATTTTAATAAAAACGGCACACTTCAGTTACTTTCTACAATTAATTTAAGCAATTGTTATTGTATAGGAAAAACCCATGCCTGTTTTATTTGTGCAGAAAATTAGCTATTTTTAATTTCAACTTCTTTGCTAAACACTATTGAATATGTACTTAAAGAAACCTTCAAATCGTTTGCTAATCTGCAGAATAACTTGTGTTAGGATTGCAGGAGTCAGAAAATCTTCTTTTTTTTTTTTAACTTGAGCAGTCTGATCCTAAACCCATTTAAGTCTATAAATTCCCATTGACTTAAATAGGAGCAAGGTCAGAGCCCTTGAGATACTTTCCTTGCAACTCAAATATTTGCATCAGTAATGAATTTTTCATTAGCTCCCTTTTTTAGCCATGGAATTTTGGAATATTCACAAATGGTATCTTTCATGGGTGAATACCCACTTCGTCAGAACATGCATCTGACAAAGTGGGTATTCACCCACGAAAGCTTATGCTCCAATACTTCTGTTAGTCTATAAGATGCCACAGGACTCTGTCACTTTTTACAGACCCAGACTAACACGGCTACCACTCTGATAAATGGTATCTTGATATGCTTCAATATTAGGGCAAACAGTACAGTGAGTATTGCAGGATCTATCACTGATTACAAGCAAAATCTGTCGGTTTTGTAATTAGAATGAATTACAAATAAACACCCTGGTAACAGATGATGGGGATGACAATTCTAGTAAAACACATCTTGGGTTTTTATTAGTAAAAGCTATTATATAGTGCCACTAATTTAACAACGCTTTACAGACTAAAATACTTCCTCTCTGTTCAAAAGGGTTTTAGTCCATGGACCTAATCCACCAGTCTTGAATGCTGACTTTCCTAGGACTACTTATGTTAATAAGAATTACTGAGTAAGGGATTGCAGTATCAAGCCTACAAATTGGAGGGGAAGATCTTATTTTGAAAGCAGCAGTTATACTTTTTGGCATAGCTGTTAATGACATTTTTGAGTGCCCTTATTTTTAGTTCCATTCTGAGTTTTCACATTGACACCCTGTGATAAAGGCAGAAATCCGTGCAGCTATTGCAGAATTGTCTGTATGTTGATGCAGAAGGACTTGCCCATCTTGTGAAACTTATATCAAGGTTAACCTCAGTTTTCTGACCTAGAATTTGCAGTTCTTCATCCCAAAATGCCAGGTAGAACTAAAATTAAACTTGCACTTTAATATTATACCTCAGAGTATCCATGATTCTGTATCTATATAGGATCTTCCCATGATAGCTGAGTAGGTTTAACTATTTCCCCATCTACCACAGGCGTTGGAGGGGCTGCTGAAAATGATGATCCTTCCAAAATGGTTATGGTACTTGCTGCTACTAATTTTCCTTGGGATATTGATGAGGCCCTAAGACGACGACTAGAAAAGAGAATTTACATTCCTTTACCATCAGGTACAAAGATTTCCTTAGATTAATAAAAAAAAAAAAAGCAAGCTGATCATTGCTTCTTTTATTTTGTGATGAATCTTGTAATTTTTGGCAATATCTTATACTGCATCGGACATCTGGGCTCGGAAGAGACCTTTGAACTTTGGAGGCACTTTACCTTGAATGTATTGTTTGGTTGAATGCATTCATGGTCTGGATATGGAAGATAGCTGCCAAGTGATGAAGAGAGTGCATCAAGTTCCATAACACCACAGACAAAGCATTAAAATGTCAGGTACATGTGGGTATAAGGCCAATGGATACAGAGATTAACCTAGAACGGAGAGGTGAAAAACAATGTAAGGACTATAATTAATTGAATTTCAAAAATAGGAATGCAAAGTTAACACTCCTGAAAAGTGGCCTGACTTTCAGAAATGCCGAGTGCCCAGCTGCAACCTCTTAAGTCTAAGGAGGTTGTGGAAGCTCCTTCACTGGAGGTTTTCAAAAGGAGGCTGGATAGCCATCTGTCTTGAATGGTTTAGACACAACAAATCCCGCATCTTGGCAAGGAGTTAGACTAGATGACCCTTGTGGTTCCTTCTAACCCTATCATTCTAAGTCAATTTGTGCTTAGCGCTTCTGAAAATCAGGCAACTTGTTAGGATCCTAAATATAGACTTAGGAACTTAACTTTGGGCTCCTGTTTCTGAAAATATTTGCCTTCTGAATTGGGCTTTAGATTTAGATGCAGAATAGAGCAAAGGAGGACTAAAACAAATTAGAGCCACCCTGTGTGTATCTTATCTTTTGAATCATGGTATTATAGACATGCTATTTTGTGTGTGTTTGGTTTAGCAAAAGGCAGAGAAGAACTCTTACGGATAAACCTGCGGGAGTTGGAGCTGGCTGATGATGTTGACCTTGCAAATATAGCTGAAAAAATGGAAGGTTATTCTGGTGCAGACATTACCAATGTATGCAGGTATGTCAAAATTGCAACCTTATAAAATGTTCTCTTGTTGAATCACTTATTTAAGAACTAATCAGCCTTAATCATATCCAGTAGTGACCCTAATTTGGTGACTGAAATTAACAGTACTCCGAAAATACAAACCTTGCCACTAAGATAAAGGCTTAATGTAAAGTGACTTGGTTCTCTGAGTAGTCTTCACATTCTGTCTGCTTCTTGAACTGAAAGCTCTCCAGGGCAAAGGACTGTCCCCCACTCTGTGCAATACCAACTATGATGAGGGTTTCCCCAACCTGATGGCAGCTTTGGTGTGTTATCAGAACAAGTAATAAGTAACCTGGTACTATAGAGGGGACCAAAGGAGTGGATGTGAAAAGGTAGTGAACAGAGAAAAGTTTGCTCTAAATATCTGACCACTATAAACTGAGTTAAGGCAAATACAGTGTTAGATGTAAGTAGCTGCTTCTCTTGTAGTGTGTGTGATGTGTAACTATTGGCTTTTATTTCAACTCAATTTGTATGAATGAGGGAAGCATAGGGGCACTTAGCCAAAATGTTGTTTGTAGGATGCTGAATGTAACTATGCTACTAAATTTTCTTTTAAAATAATTTCTGTTGTCCTAAAATATCTTTTCTGCTGGTTGACACTAGATTTACTACACAATCCAGTTAATACTGATTGAAATATCGGTTTTATTGTCATATTGGGAAAACTGGAACATCCAGTTATATAAGAAAAGAAACAGGAGAGAATGGAAGGGAGTGAACAATTTTTTGATGGGGAGAGGAGGAGGATGCAGGAGAAAGAGGTGTTTTAAACGAATATTAAGGGAGACAAGTTGTTTGCCAGAAAATGGACAACTTCATGGTGCAGTTCCGAGGAGAATTGCAAATTGAAATGAGAAATGAAAGCACATCAGTCAGTTCCATCTTCACCAGGTGGTTCATTTCAACATTTATCAATTGTTAAATGTTTCTATGCAAAGGACCTATTCCAAACCAGAGAAATCCTTACTTTGTTCCCTGAAGCTTCTTCAAAAATATGGTAGATGTGTAAGGGTCCCTTAAATAAAATCTTCAATCACATTAAATGTTTCCTTAATTAAATGCATTAATTTTTGAGATGTAGGATTCCATAAGAGCAAGATTTACCTTTTTTAGTAAGTTTAGTGTTTTATACACACCAGAAGATGCTACTGATTTCTGATCATCCTGCTATGCACACCCAGCAGAGCAGGGATTTTATTTCCTATGGTATCAATCTCAAGATCTCTCTCCTCTAGGATTTTGAGACTTTTAGATTTTCTGGGCCTGTGAATCAGTCTGGGGTCTGATCATCCTAAATTCAGTGGTGAATTGGAGCCAGTTCCCACCGGTTCGCGGGAACCGGTTGTTAAATTTAGAAGCCCTTTTAGAACCGGTTGTCCTGGTTCTAAAAGGGCTTTTAAATTTAACAAAAGCACCAGCAGCTCCCTGCCCTGCCCCCATCCCCAGCTCACCTAGCTCCGGCTCCGCCTCTGCCTCCTCCCCTGAAGGCTCCCCCACCCAGCTTCCCACGAATCAGCTGTTTGCGTGGGAAGCCTGGGAGGGCTGAGAAGGAAGCAGCAGCTTCCTGCAGGTGAGCTGGAGCGAGGGACGTGAGGAAGGCTCCAGGCGTCGCACGGCTTCGGGCTGGCCCGCGGCTCCAGCCCCCGGCCCCGACTCCGGCTCGGCTACAGCCCAGCCAGCTGCTCCGGCCCAGCCCCGCATTCGGGCCAGCCATCCTCTCTGAGCCAGCCCCGACTCCAGGCTGGCCCGCGGCTCCGTGCCGGCCCCCAATTTTGGGCCGGCCAGTGGCTCCGGCCTGGCCCCCTGACTCTGGCCCGGCGGTCCCGGCCCCCAGCTCCAGGCAGCGCGGTAAGGGGGGCAGGGAGGGGGTGTTGGATAGAGGGCGGGGGGGTGGGTTACGGTCGGGACTCGGGGCGCTCAGAGGGCAGGGAACAGGGGAATTGAATGGGGGCCAGGGTCTTGGGGGGCCAGTCAGGAAGGAGCAGGGGTGTTGGATGGGGCGCTGGGGTGCAGTCAGGGGCAGGGGTTTCAGGGGCAATCAGGACAAAGAGAAGGGGTGGTTGGATGGGGCAGGAGTCCCAGGGGGCCATCAGGAATGAGAGGAAGGGTTGGATGGGGCGGCAGGGGGCAGTTAGGGGACAGGGAAGGGGGGGTGGATAGGGTAGGGGTCCTGGGGGTGGGGTGTAAAGGAATATGGGGGGTTGGATGGGGCAGGAGTCCTGGTGGGACCCCCTCGTGGGGTGAGGAGGAGGGAACCGGTTGTTAATATTTTGGCAGCTCATCAGTGCCTAAATTTGCTTTATTGGTCTTTAATTTTGGGTCTCTGTTGCCTTCCTTTTCCCTGCACAATATAGACAAATCTCCAGACTTTGTTTTAATGTTCATTGGAGAGAGTAAGTTAAAGAAGCTTCTACAGTGGAAAGCAAGTGCCAGAGCCTTGCTAAAGTGTCATATAGTTAAAGCTCCCAGTAGTTCCCTAAAAGAGAACTCCCTGCCCCTGAGGCCTGGCAAGTGCTGGCTATTGTTGCAGCAACTGAACTTGGAAAGATAGAGGGAATGAGAAGCTCTGTTTGTTAGCGATTTTTTTGTCTCATTCGCAGCCAGTTAAAGCATTATTAGTACTACGGTATAAAGGGTAAGTTTTTATAAATAGTCAGCAGTGTATCTAGCTGTCTCTTTTGACACCCAAGGCCTACCCTGTTAACATTTCTATGGTGCTGAGTAATATGTACTCTTCACCTGAGGGGGAATATAGAAGAAAAAATTAGGTAGCTTAGTTCAAGTCCTTGGGAGCTTTGAAATAAAACTGTTACATCATTCACTTGTGCCCCCTCCCGACAATGGCTTTAATTGCTGGTATTGGTCTGTTGGTCTTCTTTCCATCCTCAGTGTGGAAAAATCATGATTTTTATCAGCACCTCCCATGTGGCCTGGTCTGTCCTTTATATTTGCTAGTGAAAAAAGATGAAACGGTAGCTGTAGTAAAATGAAATACTAGTTTTAGTTTCTGAGTAGCAGCCGTGTTAGTCTGTATCCGCAAAAAGAACAGGAGTACTTGTGGCACCTTAGAGACTAACAAATTTATTAGAGCATAAGCTTTTGTGGGCTACTGCCCACTTCTTTGGATGCTGCATCAACTTCTCTCTTTGGTTGAAAATTTATGGTTTCAGAACTTGATTTCAATAAATTATTTCACACAGTGAAGGCAGAACTGCAGACTTTTCAGTCACTTGTCCAACCCCTCCACTAAGTATGTGTATGTAGATGTTCGCTACCTGTTACTTTATTTGCTTACCTAACACAGGAAATACGAACAAGTTAATCATTTAATACAGCAGTAAAAGAGGTATTTATAGGGACAATTTAAAAACACTTATTGCGGTCAGCAGTTTAAGGTACATATGGATGAATAAGTTTTGGGGTTTGTTTAGGTAATCGTTCAATCCTTAGCTCAGATTGGTCTCTTTGTAAGTAATTTGCAGGCTGGAGATACTACAGACCTTCTATAGTAAACTGCTTTTTCAAAACCCTTCCCTTAAAATGTATATGTTCCATTCATGTGTGACAGATTGGGATATAGTCAAACAGTTCTAATTAGAGAGTCCAATTCTCTGTACAAGAGCACAGTCAAAAAGAAAAATAGTGTGGGACTAACACAGATCCCTACCACTGTACGTCTATCTGTAGTGGTGGTGGATACTTGTACTCCTAAGAATAGGGGTATAAGCCCTGCTCAGTAGGGCTGTGAAGTGCACAGAAATATTAACCAAGTGAGGTTTGAATGTGTAGTCTTCTGATTCCTGGCCCACTGAATTTATCCTAAGGATACAAGAACATTCAAGGAGAGGGATCCATTTCGTGTCCCGTCTGGAATTTTAGTTCTGTCTGACTGCTTTAGAATGACGCAAGAGGAAGTTGTGCAGAGTAATTGGAATTATCAAGAGAGTTAAGGAACAAAACTCTACGAAGTTTAGTTATGCATCTGCAAATGGTGAATTTTCCAGCCTTTGTTCCTTGGTCAAAACAGCAGACTTTCCTGCCTAAGATAAAAGTAACTTCTGTGAACTTAAGGCTATCCCTCTGCTTGATCTTAAACTCCTGCTCCAAACCACGGGGATTCTAGAAATGGTCAGAACAGTTTAACACAGCCAAACGACATCATAAATGGGAACTCCATATATCTTTCACATTTCTTACCCAAACTGCAGCTAGCTGTGATAATGAGCAATTAAGGACATATTCCCATAGTCAGTCCAGTTTAAGTGAAGTGATATTGTTGAACTTGATGACAATTTCTATGGCAGACTGGTATCTCTGCATAGTTCTGACCTTACTGCAAGATATAACAGGAGAAGAAAAAGGCTTGCTTTCAGCAGCAAAAGGAACAAACAGATGCACATTATGTATTCTGGTTCTCTTTTCCCCCCCATCTGTCATATCTATGCCCCAGTTGATTTAAAACTGGTTCACTAAACTGACTAGCTGGTGGTGGTGCAAATCAGAAATAGAATTCCAGGTTAAAGTCCTCTTCTAGCTAGATGGCTCTTGAAATAATTCTTTTAGCATTAGCCCCCTATTATTCTATAACCCTGAACTTGTTCAATGTCTGTCTACATTTAAAACACTGCATCAGCACAGCTTTAGCACTTCAGTGTAGAGTAGACACTGTGCTGATAAGAGGTTGGTGTAAGCAATCCTCTGTCCTGAGAGGCGGTAGTTAAATTGATGGAAGAATTCAAGGGTGTGGATTTTTGATATCCCTAATTGTCTAGTGTAGAACAGACCTTAGTTATCTTCAGCCAACCACAGGGGTTTTCGCTAGCTGAAAGCAACATTCCAAGCTAGAATTTGACTACTGCATAATGTAACAGGTACAAGGTAAATGTACTTTCAGTAGTACTGCAGCTAGGTGTTACTGAAGCTGTCTGGTTCTAATGGTGCAGTTTCAAAGAGTCTGCTGCACAGGAGGAGGATGATCCATTAAGTAAGCCACTTGTCTGGGAGTTGGGAGAAGTGGGTTCAGTTCCCTTCTCCACTACATACT
This sequence comes from Trachemys scripta elegans, assembly GCF_013100865.1. Lineage (NCBI taxonomy): Eukaryota > Metazoa > Chordata > Testudines > Emydidae > Trachemys > Trachemys scripta. The sequence goes on from NC_048300.1 coordinate 94,496,426, forward strand.
TTCTGTGTGACCTTGGGCAATCATCTATTCCCCATCTGTAAAACTGAAATAAGAGACTGCCCTACCTAACAGGAGTATGATGAAGATAAATACATTAAAAATTGTGAAGTGCTTAAATACCACAGTAATCAGGGCCATATTAGTAGTAAGATAGATCAGAAGTTAGACTGAAAGTTAATTTTTAGTTTTCCCAATTGGACTGTGGTGACTTGCTTAAAAGGCTGCAAAGTTAGGCTTTAAATTAATTAAATGCCCATATTAATGAGTTGTTTCCTCTCATCGTATAGGGATGCATCACTGATGGCTATGAGAAGGCGAATTGAGGGCTTGACACCAGAAGAAATCAGAAATCTTTCCAGGGATGAAATGCACATGCCTACAACTATGGAGGATTTTGAAATGGCTTTAAAAAAGGTTTCTAAATCGGTATCTGCTGCGGACATTGAGAAATATGAAAAATGGATTGTTGAATTTGGATCATGCTAAGTCTTCCTAACCAAACTTCCCCAGAAAACCTGTCTTAAAACAGCTTCAGAAGTAATGAAAGGTAGCGTTCATGTGCACTAAGTGCTATTTTTTTAACTTTCTTAAACTTAAGAGCAACATGATTCTGAATAAAGTAATTTTTTAAATTGCATGTCACTTCTGCCTCTTATTTGAATTTACTCAGAACAAGTCTCCCTTTATCTATGTCCCTTTTAAAGATATAAATGTCATCAATCAAATGTTTTGGTTTTTGTTTTGTTTTAATTGAATATTGGGATTTGTTCACCAGGGGGATCTCCTATGAACTCTTTCACTAGTCCAGAAGCTGGTCATCTTTGTGCTTGTTAGTTCCTGATACTGTGAATCTCAACACAAGAAGAAGATGATTCACTAAACAGTGGTGCCCATTCATCTTTAGCAAATTTTGCCATCTAAATGTTCCTGCATCTGTTAAAAGAAATTGTGACAAGACTAAGGTGCAAAAACTCTGAAACTTGTAACCCTTAATAAATTAAACTTGAGATGCATTGGGAAAAGCATTTCCTTAGATATGCTGTACAACTCTGATTAATACCAGACTATTTTGCCAGCACTGCTGCTGGGTCAGGGTTGCAGTCTACAAGTGTTGCAATTGTCTTTAGAAAGTGGAGACTAAGACATTAAACAGATCTGGCACACTTTCTATTAAAAATAAATGAATTGTAAACTGATTACTGGCAGATAACTTGGTCAAGGAAGGAATCTGTGTTCTAAAAGAAGCTTACTATTCAGGAGATGTACAAGTGAGTGTATGTCCTAGACTTTTAGAGAAGTCCTGCTTTAAGGCCTAGTCTTCACTTACCGGCTGGTCCGGCGGCACGCCATCGATGTTCTGGGATCGATTTATCGCGTCTGGTTAAGACGCGATAAATCGATCCCGGAAGTGCTCACAGTCGGCGCCGGTACTCCAGCTCGCCGAGAGGAGTACGCGGCGTCGACGGGGGGAGACTTCCGGCCGCATCTGGACCGCGGTAAGTCCGGAGTAAGGTACTTTGAATTCAGCTACGTTATTAATGTAGCTGAATTTGCGTACCTTAGTCCGAAGTCCGGACTAAGTGTGGACCAGCCATAAGAGTGGCCTTCTCCTAAAGTGGGATAACTACTTCCCCTGTTTAGGCGTGTGCCAATTTATCATATACAGGAATTTTACTTTAAAAAATTTAAACTTTAAAGTAGGACCAAAGATCAACTATTCTGAGGGCAGTGGGCCTTAGTCTTAAAGAAAGACCACACATGACTCTCTAGGGAGGTTATCTTTCTTGTAATATTCCTACTAGTTAGGGAATACAAATGGAAAGCTAAAAATCCAGCCTGTTTTTTTCTTCGGGTAATATATTCTTGCAAGCCACTTCTCTACAGTTTGATTTCCTTTCAGTATATTTTTATATGCAGAGTAAACAAGTTAAATGTTAATTTATATGAAAATTTGTGGGAAAACTATGCCTCCTGTACTCAAGATAGTAAACTAATGTCTTGTAAGACATTTGTGTTCTTGTTTCTGAAACACTTTACACAATACCACAGGATATACAAAAAGCATAGTAAACAAGTAATCTATCAGTGGCTTACACAATTTCATATTAAGCCCCTTCCCTACTGAAAATTGTATCGAATAAAGTGCTTGAAATATCAAAAATTGCCTTAATACCTTGTTTTACATATATAGTAACTCCTTATTTTAATAATAAGAACATTTGTTGTTTTTACAAGGCACAGTCAAGGGTAATAGGTCTAAAACCAGGTTGACCAGCTTTGTTTTGGCTTGCAGGCACATGTGTAATCTCTTCCTTCTGTTCCTTTAGCCCATGCTTGAGATGATTGAAGATTATCACATTCTGTATTTCATTACCTAACTGCCTTATCTAGGAATACAAAGGCCAATTTCCTATCCTAGCTGCTGGGAGAGTATTTTAAAGAAGTTAAAACCTGTTACAACCCTCATAATGGGAAGCTGTTGTTCCTTAGGAGCGAGAGGCTATGGAAAGAGGGGAGATCATTTTGGGCCTCAACCTTGAAATGTCCCTTTAAACACAAATCAGTTGACATACTATTTTCAGAATAGGAAACAAATAAGGTATTAAAGTTCAAGTGCCAAATTTCAGGTCCACTGAAGATTTGTACAAAGATTCAGACGCAAACATGGTATTGAGTACATCATTTCTCCACTAAATTGTCTGTCTTCTCTGGAATATCTGAAGAGACCTTTATCACAACCACAGGTGCAGTGTTGATATCCTCCAGGTGAAGGACTCCTCTGAAAGACACATTACTTAACATTAGAAAAGGGTAGCTCTGTTTTGAGAATTATTTTTTCATTGTAAATCAACATATGAAGTAAGTGCAGACTTAATTTATTATCTATTAAATGAAGAGGCAGCATATGTATTGAGGCTTGAGGAAAGTTGCTTTGATATTTGGTGACTTTTGGCACATCATGTAAGCTTGTTTCTAATCTAAAATATCAGCATATGATTCAGTTCCTACCTCACAGATATTAAAACTTAATTGTTTAAGCTGCTTTCAAATCATCTTCCACCAGGAGCTATATTAATACTAAGCTAAAGTGCTGGTCAATGACTGGACATATTGTTGACAAGACACCTGCTTTTACAATAGAGAGCTCTGCTGTTCAATTACAGGATGAGTGTTCCCCATCTGCTTGATATCCCCTCCACTAAAATCAGACCTGCCACATGTCTCATTCTAAGGTGATTTCTTTAATCCATAAAAGGTAGCTTGCAATTGAAAAATTACCTATCAAACTCTGTCAGCATAGACCCCACCTGTTGGAACAGGGGCCAGGAGTGATTAGGCCACATGTATGCTTTTCAGTGGAAGGTTAAGGAATTATAGCTTATGTCCACCACTGTTTTTGACCACTTATTTACAAATCAGTACTTTGCTCTCAGTGGCAGGCTGTATAATTAGCCTTTTTCTAGTTCTACCTAGTTTAAACAGGTGCCAGTATTAAGGCACTTGCTTGTTGCATGGAAGTAGTCAGATCCAATAAGTGTTGCTGTTTCCCTACTCTGATGGTAGATGAATTGCCCTGGCTTTAACATTGTGCTTGGTGTGAAGTGAAGATGGCAGGAGGTGACAGCAGGGCAGATGCCTTGGTAAAGGGCACTTTAAGTATATACCTTTTCAGTTTGCAAACTCTTTACTCCCAGAAGGGCTGTCAAGCACCTTGAGGCCTCTCACTCCTGCCTGGCTGGCTTTATTGCTTATACTGCTTTATATAATTTATTACAGCTGAAGACTTCAGCTAATTTTGGCACAGACAAGTCCACTGTGGCTCAGATTTGAGACATTTTCAGTTTTAACTCCATCTTCATGGTGGCCTGGCATTTTTTTTTCAGTATGTTATCTTAACGGTGTTGGAAGTAAGTATACACTCCATGCCTTACTCACTGAGCTGATGTGCTTCTTACTCAAGGCAGCATAGCTGGGCTATAGGAACCGATGACTGCACTCTACTCTACCAAGCTGCAATTATTGCTTTCCATTGTCAGAGCATTACACACACTAATTCACCCCCACCCTTATGAAAAAGGGAGGTAAATTGTCACCAGATGAAAAGAGAAGGTGTATATAATTGACTCGCATGATTTAGGCTTTGTCTACACTGCCAATTGAAAGACACCACTTTTGTCGTTCACAGGTGCTTAAAAAGGCTCCCTTCTCCCTCCCCAACAACATTTTTGCTGAGGCAAGTAGCAGTGTAAATGGCTCTGTTCCTTGTTAGCAGGAGTGCTCCCCTGCCAACAACATGAACCCTGCTCATAGGGGGTGGAAGTATTTTTGTCAGCAAAAGTGCAGACAAACAGCATTTACACTGCCTGACTTTTAGTGACATGGCCGTGTCACTAAAAGCTGTGACAAAGCCTGTGTTTTCAAAGCACTTCACTGTCCTTGACTGAAAGTGTAGCGTTATTGCTAAAGCCAGGTTGTGTGGCAAAGTTAGGATAAAAACAGAATGTATGGTTCTTAACCTTGTTTGACTACACTGCCATTGCAGAGCTTCAGCTATTTGGCCTTTCTGTTCCTGAGATGAATGCTATAGAGAAAGCCTACCCCTCACAGATTGTCTTCAGAGAGCTGCTGCTACGCATGTGAAATGGTGATCATGCATTAACAATTTAATAGGTGGTACTGACCTGTTTTTTTTCAAATGTCTTTATAAGAAATCACTTACAGTGGAAAGCTAATGACTGCCTTTTTGTGGAGTGGTAGCAGACTCTCCACATCATGAGACTGGTCAATGAAAGGAGACAGTCTTATGACTACAACCATAGCTTTTTTTGGGAGTATGCAAGAATTACTCACTTGTGTTCGCAGGAAGGGAAAAGCACTTTTAAGATTCCTAAAACTAGAGCTGCTCCTACAACTCCAGTCCCAATGACTTCCATCAGCTTAAAGAACACAGGAAAAGATTTAAGCCAGAACCCGCACAGCTCTTTTCTCAAGTATTCCATCCACTGGCACATGACCTGAAACCAACAAACATGTTAAGAGAGACATATTTCAGAAATGAGTGCAGTCTAGCTACTGGTGAATCTCTACAAGATGCATTAGCTCTGTTTTAAATGTATAATACAGTTCATACACTGCTTTACATATCACTAATTGACAGTCTCCCTGCTCAGGAAGATCTGACACATGCAAATCTGAAATACAACCAGAGTCATATGAGAGGAGATCCCATTTTTGGGTGGGGAGCTGAGATCCACAGAGTATCCGGAGGCAAGGCTATAGTGAAGCTTAGATGTAGATTACACATGCTACTTGGGACCAGAATAGCATTTCCCATTGCAGTGTGTAGCAGGGAAAGGGTTACTGGTGATGCAGCAGCAACATTATATTGGCTATGAAGCACCTTTAAGGGCTGCCTGATAGAGCACAAGAAGGTAGAATGTTTGGAGGAGAACCCTGGTGATTTTTTCAGCTATCAAACAATGCCGGGCATTAACCTGCTGCAGCGGTGACTTGCAGGTAGTGTTTCGTTTTCACTGTGCTCGCTTTTTGTATCTGATTGCAACAGTCTCTAAAACAGGAGCATTGTAGCTGTAACTATAGTCCCAGGTGAGGAGAGTACTGAACAGAATGTGTGTGTGTGATTGTTGCTGGCCTCTAAGGGTATGTCTACACAACAAAGAAAAATCCATGGCTGGCCCCTGCTAGCCAACTCAGCGTCAGGCTGCGGGGCTGTTTCATTGGGGTGTAGACTTCCAGGAGTCCACACACCAAATAAAACAGCGCCTGAGCCTGCTGGCACAGGCCAGCCACAGGCTATGTCTACACAGCAAAGAAAAACCCAAGTATGCCGAGATGTGAAATATGGAGTGCTGGGTACTGGAAAGTCCCTCCTCTGAAGGAACTATTCATTCCTTTCAGCGGTCTTTGCTCTTGCTGTAGTCAAACTGGCTCGTCTACTTTTCAAAGAGTAGGTGGGCTTCCTATCTGACAACTATAAGAGAAGTAGCAGTAGGAAGAAAGTCGGCATTTGAACAGAATAAAGTTTTCCAGGCCACCAGAAGCAAAGTTCTAGCATCTCTAATTATCTTTTTTGACCTTTTCCTCTAGAATACAAAAACAAGGGGATATGAACTGAAACTGAATGGCAACTGATTTTAAAATGGAAAGGAACTACTTTACAACACACATTATGGAACTCTGTCACAAGACAGAAAGGTCAGAGCTTATATGGATGTCTGAATACTTCTGAGTAATAACTGTTACATGAGATATGTTAAAAAAACAATTTTAGAAGGGTAAACACCATTTCTCAGAGTATAAACCAAGTGGAAGATTAGGAAGAAAATTCCACTATGGGTGGGTTATTTCTCAGTTGTATACTAGAGAAGTATACACTTTCCTTTTGAAGCATCTGGTACTGGCCACTCTCAGAAACAGGAGATGGGACCAGATGGATCACTAGTATCATACAACAGCAATTACTACCTTCTTATCATATAAGACAATGTATCCTCAACAAAATGGCAGCTGGAAAAGTTGCAATTTTAAGTAAAACAGGGCTGAGAATTAAAATAGCCTTTGCAACAAAGTCAATGTATCATATTGCTTTTTTCTACATACCAAAAACCCTCCAAGAGATGGAGTTTTGAGAACAAAACTCAATCACATGCTTTTAAAAAAAAAAAAAATAATGATAATAATCCCTAGAATAGCTTTTATAGCCTCTAGAAAGGCACCATATGTTTGCTGAAATGGCATGTGGATGGCCTTCGTGTTGCAATGCACAACTTACTGAATCATGCTTGGGGGGAGGAGAAGGGGTGTCTGGCTTCCTTTCCTAGCCATGGATTAAGGTGGAAAATTTACTGCTTTCTGCTTGATTCCAAAGAAGGAGACACTAAGATTCTGTAACATTAGCACTATGCTAATCAACACAAACTTAATTGTCCAGTCTTGTCAACAGCACTCCCAATTGCTGTTATTTTCTTCTAGATTTCTCACTTGCTCTTATCCATTTCCAGTGCTAAACACAAAATTAGAGAAAGTTCTGATTCCGTTTTAACTGGGACTTAAGATGGACACCATAAGTATTTTAAACAATTACCTTATAAGATGATGGAGGCTCTGTCCTGAGAGGAGTCTCCGGTAACTTGCCAGGTAATGTCTCTTCATCTACTGTAGTTTCTACTTGCCTGAGGAGGTAGTGACTGGTTGGTTGCAGTGGGCCTTGAACATCTGCTAAAGAAGAAAGGTTAATTAAACCTTTTTAGCTTCTCCATTTCACCCACACAACTTCTGGTGGAGCAGTATATGATCTAATGATGCACACAGCAAGCAAAATAAATTGATGCTGCATGTGTGTGCGCACTGCAAGGTTATTTAAGTTTATAATGGAAATACAAATAATTAAAGCCAACATTTTCATTTGACCTTCAGAATAAACCCTGAAAGAAGCTGAGGTAGCATTACTAGGCAGATTCAACTGTGAACTTGAGCTGTCATCTGCTAAAAGGTGAGAAATAAAATTCATCAAGTCCCTTAGTAAACCCATAAGAGAATTTGATTAATAGAAACTGAATTCTGACCACATTTTCAACATAAAGTAAAATTTGGTAACTCAAACTATATAGAAAAGGACCAGACAGGAACTTATTTTACAGAACTCAATTCTTGCCTTGAGAGAGCTTCAATGGTAACCTTTATTGTAGGATGGCAGAAATGGCAAATACAACTCAGCTAGGAGAACTACAGTAATATTAGATTCCCCCATCATCTTAAGTGCCATTTCAGAAGCACCTCTGAAGCAAAAAGGCATTTGAAAAGAGAACCAAAAAAAACAGCACACAGAATGCTAAAGTGCTAAAATAAGGCATAACCAATAACACTGCTCTACAATTTTTGAGAAGTCGTCTGCTTCAGAGATAAAATGTGCTATTTATTATGTATTTTGATGTGCTGAATTCAAATATGACAATTAAAACAACTGATTGGCTACTGTTTCTAAGATATTTAAGTTTTTACATTTTATGTCTATGTATATTGTTAGTAGAGTTTTAATCATAAATTGTAAACCTAGGTCTTTTCATGTGTTTATGGTTGCTTTACATGATAATATGTCACCTGTCCTGTTTATGTAACACTTTAAAAATCAGCAAAAGGGTTATATAAATAAAATTTATTATGAAACAAGGCAAAAAACTATTATGTACATAGTTTAGTCCTATTCAGTGTCTACTCGGCGCTTCTTGGCTTGTCTCTTGTATTCATTAAATGGAGCATCTCTTGTCACTGTCCAGCAATAGTCTGCAAGCATTGATGGGCTCAATTTGCCCTGATAGCGTTTCTCCATTGTTGCAATGCCCTGGTGAAATTGCTCGCCGTGCTCGTCGCTTACTGCTCTGCAGTTCGGTGGAAAAAAAATCTAGATGAGAGTGCAAAAAATCTATCTTTAGTGACATGTTGCAACAAGTCTTTTCTATGCCTTGAGGAGGTTTTCCACCAACAACCTGTAGTTGTCTGCCTTTTTGTTTCCGAGAAAATTTATTGCCACTAAGTGGAAGGCTTTCCATGCCGTCTTTTCCTTGCCACGCAGTGCATGGTCAAATGCATCATCTCGAAGAAGTTCACGAATCTGAGGACCAACAAAGACACCTTCCTTTATCTTAGCTTCACTTAACCTTGGAAATTTTCCACGGAGGTACTTGAAAGCTGCTTGTGTTTTGTCAATGGCCTTGACAAAGTTCTTCATCAGACCCAGCTTGATGTGTAAGGGTGGTAACAAAATCTTCCTTGATTCAACAAGTGGTGGATGCTGAACACTTTTCCTCCCAGGCTCCAATGACTGTCGGAGTGGCCAATCTTTCTTGATGTAGTGGGAATCTCTTGCACGACTATCCCATTCGCAGAGAAAACAGCAGTACTTTGTGTATCCTGTCTGCAGACCAAGCAAGAGAGCAACAACCTTCAAATCGCCACAAAGCTGCCACTGATGTTGGTCATAGTTTATGCACCTCAAAAGTTGTTTCATGTTGTCATAGGTTTCCTTCATATGGACTGCATGACCAACTGGAATTGATGGCAAAACATTGCCATTATGCAGTAAAACAGCTTTAAGACTCGTCTTTGATGAATCAATGAACAGTCTTCACTCATCTGGATCGTGAACCATGTTGAGGGCTGCCATCACACCATCGATGTTGTTGCAGGCTACCAGATCACCTTCCATGAAGAAGAATGGGACAAGATCCTTTTGACGGTCATGGAACATGGAAACCGTAACATCACCTGCCAGGAGATTCCACTGCTGTAGTCTGGAGCCCAACAGCTCTGCCTTACTCTTGGGTAGTTCCAAATCCCTGACAAGGTAATTCAGTTCACCTTGTGTTATGAGGTGTGGTTCAGAGGAGGAGGATGGGAGAAAATGTGGGTCCTGTGACATTGATGGTTCTTCTTCGAGTGCTTGCTCATATCCATTCCATTAGGTGTGCGCGCGCCGCGTGCACGATCGTCGGAAGATTTTCTACCCTAGCAACACCGGCGGGTCGGCTGTGGAGCCCCCTAGAGTGGCGCCTTCATGGCGCTGAATATATACCCCAGCCGACCCGGCGCCCCCTCAGTTCCTTCTTACCGCCCCTGACGGTCGTTGGAACTGTGGAGCGCGGCATAGCTGTCCTCCACTCTCCCTAGCTTTGTTCTTGTTCATAGTTGTAGTTATAGTTATAGTTATAGTTCTAAAGTTGTAGTTAAATAGTTAGTAGTTTCAAGTTGTTTTAGTTGTTATAATAGTCCAGGGGACTAAGGGGGTCGTCTCCCCCTTTCTCCCCCGGCCGCGGGCTCGGGCTCATGCCCAAAGCTCCCGGCTTCAAGCAGTGCGCCTCCTGCGCTAAACCTATGCCCACGAGCGACCCGCACGACTCCTGTCTGAAGTGCCTGGGAGAGTCCCATCAAACAGATAAGTGCAAGATCTGTAAGGCCTTCAGACCCAGGACCAAGAAGGAGCGGGACTTTCGGCTCCGGCAACTCTTGATGGAAGCGGCACTTAGTCCAGACGCTCCATCTACAAGTCAGGCCCCGGCACCCAGCGCCTCGGTGCGCAGTGCTCCGGCGGCACCGGCCACGACGACCACGCGAGTGGTGTCGGACAAGCCGCCCCGGCACCGGACCTCGTCGGCACCGCAAGCGCAGCAAGTGCCTCGACGCCGGTCATTATCCCCGGGGCATAAAAAAGCCCATAAGACGGGGACCTCCGCGCCGAAGACGCCGGCTCCCCCAGTGCCGGGGGTAGAGCCATGTCCGCCGGTGGAGCACCGGAAACAGGTGCCTCCAGCACCGTCGACTCCGGCACCGAGGCCGTCGAGTCCGGTGCAGATAGCGTCTCCACCGAGGCCGGCGGTGATACAATGCCTCCCGTCGACTCCAGAGACCTTCACGGCGGCGAGAGACTTAATAGCTCTCACGGAGCCGGCACCGCCTCAACCACCGGCACCGACGGCACCGTTAACTCGCCCGGTCCAGTCGAGAGGGAAACCTGCACTAATCCGCCCTCCATCACAAGGGCTGGAACCTCGGCACCGATCCAGGTCCCGAAGCAGGTCCCCACGCCGCTCGCAGTCCCGGCACCGAATATCGCCTCGGCACCGGTCGTACTCACGGCCAAGATCTTCTTCGAGACAACGCTCTACGTCTCGGCGCCGCTATGATCGTCGGCACCGATCGACGTCGAGACGTAGTTCTCGGCACCGCTATGGCCGACGCTCGACGTCGAGAGGCCGCTCCCGGCACCGGGCATACTCCAGGTCCTCGTCGAGGTCCAGATCTGACTCCCGGCACCGACGAGGTCATCGGCACCGATCGCGGCCCCGGCACCGATCGCCGGCACCGCGTAGAGATAGATCTCCGGACCGGCACCGTGCGGCACCGCAGACCGCGGGAATCGCCTCGACGCTCTCGGCACCGCCGTGGCCATCGAGATCGGTATCCCACTCATCGGAGGACCTCTCGAGATCGGCATATCCCCCTCAAGGGCAAGCCGAGGAACAGGACTTGGGCCATTGGCGGGAGATGGCAGAGGACCATTCTCATGGCCCATCTCATTGGTCATTCTGGACCCCGTGGGCGTACCATCAGGAGCAAGGGGCTCCAATACCCTCGACCTCTCGCTCGGGTCATTCCGTTAGAAGGGCCCTGGAGTCCACAATCTCTCGGCCTCCGCCAGGGGACATGGAGGCTTCCGTGTCCGTACCGCCTGACGCCCTGGACCCAGGCGCAGGTGACGCTCCGGCCCAGGAACAGGAAGACCAGGACCAGCCCTTGGATCCCGTTCCACCGGAGGCATCTTCCTCTTCTTCGCCGGACGAGGCAGTGGCGGGCACATCGTGCACGGGCCCACCTCCAATAGATCTTCGGGCTCACCAGGATCTCCTGCGTAGGATGGCCCGTAATATGGACCTGCAGGCGGAGGAGATAGTGGAGGTGCACGACCCGATCGTGAATATCCTTGGAGCGGATGCCCCATCGAGGGTGGCGTTACCCCTGATCCGCACGATCCAAACGAATGCGGATACGATATGGCAAACTCCTGCCTCTATTCCTCCCACAGCGAGAGGGGTGGAAAGGAAATACTTTGTCCCGTCTAAGGACTATGGGTACTTGTATACCCACCCCCAACCGTGTTCACTGGTGGTGGAATCAGTGAATGCACGAGAGCGCCACGGCCAGCAGGCTGCAGCGCCTAAATCAAAAGAGGCTAAGCGGCTTGATCTGTTTGGCCGTAAGGTTTACTCAGCCGGAGGGCTACAACTTAGAGCGGCGAACCAACAGGCGCTACTGAGCCGCTACAATTTTAACTCCTGGAACTCCATGGGGAAGTTTAAGGAGTTGATTTCCCAAGAGTCCAGGGAAGAGTTTGGAGCCATGGTAGAGGAGGGTAAGAAGGTGGCTCGGACCTCCTTGCAGGCCTCCTTGGATATAGCAGACTCGGCTGCGAGGACCATAGCTTCGGGTATCGCTATGCGGAGGATCTCCTGGCTTCAAGTTTCGGGTTTGCCTCCGGAGCTGCAGCAAACCCTACAAGATCTGCCCTTTGAGGGACATGGTTTGTTCTCAGACAAGACGGACTCTCGCCTGCAGAGCCTCAAGGACTCGAGAACAATCATGCGCTCCCTGGGGATGCATGTTGTGGGCCCTCAGCGCAGACCATTTAGGCCGCAGCCTCAGCGCTTCTACCCCCCCCCGCCTCGTCAGAGACAAGACTCGGCCCGGAGGCGAGGGCGAGGTGGTAGGAGAAGGTGGACCGGCCCTCAACCTGGCCAGAACCAGGGGCCACCTAGACCACCTTCAGGCCCCAGGCAGAACTTTTGAAGGTGCGGTCGAGGACGGTGCACCAGTCATCCCCCAGGATCCAGCCCCCTCCTTTCGGGATCGTCTCTCCCACTTCCACCGTGCTTGGTCCCTTATAACTTCGGACCGTTGGGTCCTCCGCACGGTGGAAAGGGGATACACTATCCAGTTTTCTTCTATCCCCCCCTCCCACCCCCCTTCCCCGTCCCTCTTCAGGGACCCTTCTCACGAGCAACTTCTTATGCAGGAGGTTTCCACGCTCCTGGCCATGGAGGCCATAGAGGAGGTTCCGATAGAGTTAAGGGGCAAGGGATTTTATTCCCGCTACTTCCTGATTCCCAAGTCCAAAGGGGGTCTGCGACCCATCTTAGACTTGCGCGGACTCAACAAATTCGTAGTAAAGTTGAAGTTCCGCATGGTCTCTTTGGGGGCCATTATCCCTTCCCTCGATCCTGGAGACTGGTTCGCCGCCCTCGACATGAAAGACGCATACTTTCACATCTCAATTTACCCACCTCACAGACGCTTCCTGCGATTCGTGGTAAACACGGTGCACTACCAATTTACAGTCCTTCCCTTCGGCCTATCCTCGGCCCCAAGAGTGTTCACGAAATGTATGGCTGTCGTGGCAGCGTACCTTCGTCGGCAAGGGATACAGGTGTTCCCGTACCTAGACGACTGGCTGGTGCGCGGTCGCACCAAGGAGCAAGTTCAAGCTCACGTCCACAGAATAGTGCACACATTCAACGAGTTGGGCATCCTACTCAACAAAGACAAATCCACTCTAGAACCTACCCAGAGAATAGAATTCATCGGCGCAGTTCTAGACTCCAGACGTGCACAAGCCATCCTGCCAGACAACCGCTTTGGCACCATCACGAACCTCATTCAAGGGCTCAAGGCCTTCCCAACTACCACGGTGAGGTCGTGCCTTACCCTGCTGGGTCACATGGCTTCCTGCACGTACGTAACCAGGCATGCCAGACTTCGGCTTCGCCCACTTCAAACCTGGGTGTCATCAATATACCGTCCACATCGGGACAGCCTGAACATGGTGGTCACGGTCCCGAACTCGGTCCTGGCCTCCCTCACCTGGTAGCTAGATCACAATGTGGTTTGCGAGGGGATGCCATTTCACGCCCCACAACCCTCTCTGCACCTGGTCACAGACGCGTCATCTCTGGGTTGGGGCGCCCATCTCAACGAACACCATACCCAAGGCCTGTGGACTGCATCCCAGTTAGCCCTGCACATCAATGTTCGGGAACTGATGGCGGTGCGCCTGGCGTGCCAGGCATTCCTCAATCTCCTACGTGGCCGCTGTGTGTTAGTTCTCATCGACAACACCACGGCCATGTTTTACATCAACAAGCAAGGAGGAGCACGTTCGTCAATTCTATGCCAAGAGGCCATTCGCCTGTGGGACTTCTGCATCGCCCACTCAATCCATCTCACGGCATCGTTCCTCCCTGGAGTCCAGAACACTCTAGCGGACCGACTCAGCAGGTCCTTCCAGACGCACGAGTGGTCTATCCGTCCGGACATCATACATTCCATCTTCCAGAGGTGGGGGTTTCCCCAGATAGACCTGTTTGCATCTCGAGACAACAGAAAGTGCCACGTGTTCTGCTCCCTACAAGGTCGAGCTCCGGGCTCCCTCTCGGATGCGTTTCTCCTTCCCTGGAAAGACCACTTGTTTTATGCCTTCCCTCCGTTTCCTCTGGTCCACAAGGTACTGCTCAAATTGCGCAGAGACCAGGCACAGGTAATTCTGATCGCTCCAGCGTGGCCGAGACAACATTGGTACACCACACTGTTGGAACTCTCGGTTCAGACACCGATCCTGCTTCCATTATGTCCGGATCTCATATCTCAGGACCACGGTCGGCTGCGTCACCCCGACCTGCAATCACTCCACCTCACGGCGTGGCTGCTCCATGGTTCACCCAGGCAGAGCAGCAATGCTCGCACTCTGTCCAACAGATTCTGCTGAGCAGTAGGAAGCCCTCAACACGCACCACGTACCTGGCCAAGTGGAAGCGGTTCTCCTGTTGGTGCGAACAACGAGCCACGTCCCCGTTGCAGGCACCCATTCCTCTCATATTGGAATATCTCCTCTCCCTAAAACTGCAAGGGTTGGCGATATCTTCAATCAGAGTTCACCTGGCTGCTATATCAGCCTTTCACCCCGGGGAACTCGCGTCCTCGGTATTCTCTAACCCGATGGTCGTTAGATTCCTCAAGGGCTTAGACCGGACGTACCCACAACAGCGTCAGCCCGTCCCGACGTGGGACCTTAATCTGGTCCTCTCCAAACTCACAGGTCCTCCATTCGAGCCACTAGCCACCTGTTCACTTTTGTACCTGTCCTGGAAGACAGCCTTCCTCGTAGCCATCACCTCAGCAAGGCGAGTTTCTGAACTCAGGGCACTTACATCCGAGCCCCCTTATACAGTTTTCCATAAGGATAAAGTGCAGCTTCGTCCACATCCTGCCTTTCTCCCTAAGGTGGTTTCTCCATTTCATATCAACCAGGACATATTTCTCCCGGTCTTTTATCCCAAACCACATGCCACTCGCCAGGATCAACGTTTGCATTCCCTGGACGTAAGAAGGGCCCTGGCCTTCTATATTGACCGCACAAAGCACTTTAGAAAGACGACGCAACTCTTCGTTGCAGTGGCCGACCGAATGAAAGGCTCACCGGTCTCCTCACAACGCCTATCCTCCTGGATTACGTCTTGCATCCGGACTTGCTATGACCTGGCAGGTGTCTCAGCACCGCACCTCACCGCTCACTCCACGAGGGCCCAAGCCTCCTCGACTGCTTTCCTGGCACATGTTCCGATCCAGGACATTTGTAGAGCGGCGGTTTGGTCATCAGTCCACACGTTTACAGCTCACTATGCACTAGTGCAGCAGTCCAGGGACGATGCTGCCTTCGGATCAGCGGTTTTGCACACAGCAATGTCTCACTCCGACCCCACCACCTAAGTTGGGCTTGGGAGTCACCTAATGGAATGGATATGAGCAAGCACTCGAAGAAGAAAAGACGGTTACTCACCGTTGTAACTGTTGTTCTTCGAGATGTGTTGCTCATATCCATTCCAAACCCGCCCCCCGTCCCCACTGTCGGAGTAGCCGGCAAGAAGGAACTGAGGGGGCGCCGGGTCGGCTGGGGTATATATTCAGCGCCATGAAGGCGCCACTCTAGGGGGCTCCACAGCCGACCCGCCGGTGTTGCTAGGGTAGAAAATCTTCCGACGATCGTGCACGCGGCGCGCGCACACCTAATGGAATGGATATGAGCAACACATCTCGAAGAACAACAGTTACAACGGTGAGTAACCGTCTTTTCAGGACCAGAAGTTTCATCCTCTTCCTCGTCTGACTCAAGTGAGAATGATTCTGTTGCATCAGGAACCGGCAGTCCTTCTCCGTGGGGTACTGGGCGTATAGCTGATGGAATGTTTGGATAATGCACAGTCCACTTTTTCTTCTTTGACACACCTTTCCCAACTGGAGGCACCATGCAGAAATAACAATTGCTGGTATGATCTGTTGGCTCTCTCCAAATCATTGGCACTGCAAAAGGCATAGATTTACTTTTCCTGTTCAACCACTGGCCAAGATTTGTTGCACAAGTGCTGCAGCATATGTGTGGGGCCCACCTCTTGTCCTGATCTGCAATTTTGCAGCCAAAATAAAGGTGATAGGCTTTCTTAACCATAGTGGTTATACTGCGCTTTTGTGATGCAGAAGTCACTTCACCACAAACATAGCAGAAGTTATCTGCACTGTTCACACAAGTACGAGGCATCTCTGCTCACTTTGGCTAAACAGAAATGTGTCCCTTTGCAAAATCAAACACTGACAAATAAGAAAGCACGACACTGTATGATTTCTAGCGCTGATATAGGGCAATTTGTTCAGCAGAGTGATGTAAGCTTCGTTATGATTGCATCATCCATGACTTCTAGGAATAACATGATGCAATTCATATCATGTATGACGCAATACCAGCTTCAGATTGCATCATTCATTGTTTTGCCTAAAAAGCAAGTACTGTCCAAACCCAGTCATAGATTTATTCATAGATCCAGTCAAAGATGTATTTTAGTCATTTTTGGTTTAAATTGAGATCCTTTCCCTTTATAACTTACTTATCCTCCGCCATTCCCAAGTCAAGGGTCGTATATACTGACCCAATAGCATATCTTGAAAACTAGAGCCAATCAACAATTTTAAGCATCATTTTCGTTCTCAGTGACCCAGAATTAGTAAAGTTTGACTACATTTATTTCAGAAGTATTTTGGCTGTAGAGCAGTGTAATCTCTTAATGAACATAAGAGTGTATGTCTTGAGCAAGTCAGTTCACCTCAGCTTCCCTCTCAATGAAACAGGGATTGTGAAACTTGCCTGTCTTTGTCAAATGCTTTGTGATCTATGCATTAAAAGCATGATGTAAGTGCTATATATTACATACCTTTTCCTGAGAGATTGGGAAGTGTAAATAACATGTCATTGTCCCTGGGGATGGAATACAGCATGCTTTCCTTCAGAGGAACAGTATGGTTTGAATGTCTAAGTACTCTCAGGCCCTTAATTAATATGTTTATTTCAGTAACCTCCTCTTGCTGAACCTGCAAAGGAGAAAAATATTGGAATTCTATATCTGTTTTAAAGTAAGGGTGAGGCAGGCCACTGGCTAAAAACAAGCTCAATTAAAATACTCTAGCATGAAGATTTTTGTGGATGCACAAATATTGCTAACATAATGAACAGTATTTCTTTGTATTTACTTATACATTAGCAGAAGTGCATTAAAGGTTGGGAAGGTGCCTGTTCCTGCAAGAAGGTGTGTTAATATGATCAGCTTGATTTTCAAGAGTTGTACCCAACTCATTATGGCTAGGATTCAGAAAGGTATTTAAGCACCTGTCTCACTTCAAGCATGTGAGCAGTCCCAGTGAAGTAAATAGGATTTTGCACGTGCTTTAGTATACTGCTGAACTGAGGCCTATGCTACTGGCCATTCACTAGGCACTACTGCTATCATTTCCTACTTTACCAAGTCTGACATCAAGGGATAATGCATTTTTACACAGGTGTATTTATCTGCATAGCCAGTGAGGTGATTTCTGATGTGACCTGCAGCAGTTCAGCTTGTCAACAAAACAAGTTCTGCCAACATGATTAATATCTCCATTTGTCCTTCCAGCAGCTTACGCTTACCTACTCTTTCTTTAATGTAAAGCTACAATATTCAGAGAAGGGAGTGGCACAACACTGATGTAACAAAGTTATTAAAAAGTACAAAGAGAATATGCATATTTTGTTAACCATATTTATACTAGATTGACCTAAAACATAACAAAACAATCTCATATTTTTCCTCCACACAAATATTAGGTGATGTATTTTGACTTATTCTTTATTTCTAAAAAATGCTCATTAGAAGTACTGACTTATGAGGAAAAAATTTCAGTGTGAAGAGTAATAGAACAGCTGTTCAAAATACAAGACCAGGAACTGACAGAAATCCGGCGTGTGCATTGGGTCCAGGACAAAGACTGCAACATGGAAGTTTGTAAACAAAAAGGAATGCAGTAGGATGTAAGCTATTAGCTGGATCCTGCCCTTAGGCGATGCACAGTATTGCGTAGCTCAGAATTAAAACTACTGCATAATGTGAATCATCTGTTCACTGTCAGCTGATAATCAAGATTGCATGCAGTGTTGGTATCAGGATATTAAGGAGACAAGGTGGGTGACCAACTTCTGTTAAGAGACAAGCTTTTGCGCTATACAGAGCTCTTCTTCAGGTTGAAAAGGGTGAAAGCCCCAGACAGAAATAAAGCAGTTTAATATGCTAGTACTAATACCCTATCAAGATTTGAAGTATATTGTATAGAATAGTAAAAGATCTGAAACAAAGCATTACTACTATATGGTAGTCACAGTAGGAACCAGTGCAACGCATGCTTAGGCTACATTTTTTCATAATAAAAGGTGTAATACACACTTACATTCTAAAACACTTGAAACAATGAATTACCAGATCATTTTAAGAAGCTATAGTCACAATTATTTTGACAAATGTACTACCTGTTAAATGTCTGTGCATGCACAGTGAAAGGAGAATAAGACATTTTGATAATTCCTTATTAACAAAATCACTCCTCTACTGCTGTGGTAAATTTCATAGTGAAATCTCAACAAAAACTAGAGCCTGTATAAGACAGAAATGTATACTAAACCATAACCTGGAATTTCTACTTGCCACAACAACTTGTATCATTAGGTATGCTCAGTGCAGAACTTCTCTGGTTTGAAGAGTGAGTGGCTAACAATTTATGCAAAATTTTGAAAAATAAAGTGCTGCATACTTCCCATTTTTTTGTTGACAGATATTTCCTGAATTCTCATCTCAACTATAATTGAGAAACATCTTTCCATAGCAAATTAGATTATTTTTTCTTAAGAGCTCATTTACCCTCGGTGTGTCTCTCCTAAAGCCTGTCTGTGATTATTATTTTCATGGCAACTACCAAGTTTTTGGGGATAGGGGATTGCTTAAAATTCACACAATATTCTATAAGGAGACAAAATAGTCTAGGCCTTGATCCTGCAAGGTGCTAAGCACTTTATCCCCAATCCAGCAAAGCACTTAAGCATATGAGAGTTAAAACGTGTAAATTACCATTCTGATTTAGAATGGGCAAATAAGCATGATTAGTGTTACCTCTCTCCCATCGATTTCGGTCACCTCTTCCTGAATGACAATCAACTGCAAATTTGATCTGGATGCCAAGGGCCACTCACGAAACATGATGCGAACACTGACAATTCCCCAATGCCTTTGATCCAATAGGTTATCAGAGTTTCCAGTTTCCACTGTCAACAGATAATTATGCAGTGCACAAAGTCACAAAAAGAAACAGAAGTCCCACTCACCCTCATGACCTTACTACTCACAACCGCCTCATACCCGCCACCGCAAAGTCTACCATGATCACACACTCAACAGCCCTCCACCTCTCTCTCAATGTTTCCTGGACACATCTACTGTCCTCCTCCCCAAACACCATGCTCCCAACACTAGTGAGTGTGTGTTAGATGTGAAAGAGAGTTTGTTGTGGAAATGAAGAGCAAGCTTGCACTGAGATTTTGATGTGCGGGTGGTCAAGCATATGAGTTGAGGCTGGTCTGGATGTCACATCCAGGCCGCTGATGCACTGCACAGCTTGTTAGTGTTGAGAGGCACAAGGTGTTTGGCCTTGTTTCTTCAATCACCCAATAAGACCGTAAAATGTGCGTTGCTTTTACAGTAAATCCCCTTAATATCAAATATTTTTTTAATTTAAAAAAGCTTTTTTTTTTATTTATGCAGCAATGCCTTGCATTATGAGAAAAATATGGCCAGATACGAGAAAAATATTAAGACCTATATAAATTTATATCTCCCAGTGGACCCACAAGCTTGTTGAACGTTTCCTGAATTACGATATTGAATATACAGTTAAAGGGCCAAATCCTAAGAGATGCAAAAGCACCTGCAGCTCCCAATCCTCCCAACCTTTAAATGCCAAGTCCCCTGAATTCTGATTAAGTTTAATGGGAACTGAAGACATTCAGCGCTTAGCAAAATTGAACCCATTGATCTCAATAAGAGTTACAAGTGCTTAAGAGGTGCTGAGCAGGATTTAGCGAAGCTCTTAACCCAGAACTACTCAGAACACTAAGACTTCTGTCTAGGGCAAGAACTTGGATACTTAGGGCCTGATTCAGACCTCAGATAAAGTCAGTGTAGTTAACTTGCTTTTACGATAACATAAAAGATATCAGAATGAGGACCTTAGTAATCCTATAGCACTTTGAACTTTATCAATGTTATCTAATTAAACCTCAACAACCCTGCAGAGAGGTTAAAAGTCTTGTGCCAAGGTCACAAAACTGAGAACAGAACTCTAGAGTTCCTGGTTCCTAGGCCTTGGGTCAAATCACTGGTGTCTGATTTACATAGCACAGTTGTAAAATTTCAAAAGCACTGTAGATTAGTGGGTTGGACAATTAGAAAGAAAATTTGAGAATGCTCAGCATCTCACAGGATTAGGCCTTACATTCGTAAATAAAATCTTCTCTTGCATTTTTCTTGAGTCAATTACCTCTGAAGTAAGTTACACTTTGAAATGTTTTATAATCTATACTAGAGATGAAAAAGATAGGAACATACTTTTACTACATGTGACAAATAGTAATGAGTTACCGCCTACCCCAAAAAGAGAGTATTTAATTATTCATTTGTCATCCTTTGGGTTTTCAAAAGACAAGGTCACAGCTTAGAGAAGCAATTTAAAAGACCATTAGTAAAGGTCTGATCATAAAGGGCAGATGATCTCAGATCTTGAGACTGACCATAACTAGTGCATCTGCATGTAAAAGGATCTTCAGTCAAATGAACATCATTGTCTCAGCTTCTTTAATTATGCAGTCCACTGTGCAAATCCAAGTATCAAAACACTTTTGATTGGCAGTCCTTGCACAAGACAACAACACTGAACTAGGGGAAGGAGAACAGACATGTTTGCTGGGTCGTGGAACAGACATGTGCAACAAATCTCGAAGAACAACATTTACAGAACAGGTTAGTAACCGTTCCTTCTTTGAATGATTGCATGTGTCCATTCCACTTCCGGCTTGAATTGGAAATGGGCAACAGGAAATGGATCATTTGGTGATTACCTGTTCTGTTCATTCCCTCTGGGGCACCTGGCATTGGCCATGACAGGATACTGGGCTAGATAGACCTGTGGTCTGACCCAGTATGGCCATTCTTATGAACTGCTTGTGAGTCACTTGAGGTGGGTTTCCGAGTCCACCTGAACAATGACCGAAGGACTGCTCATCAGAACTTGGCATCATCTCCAGAATGCTGAGATATGGAATAATAAGTAGTAAAGGTGTGTACTGAGGGCCAAGTTGCAGCCCTACAAATGTCTGATATAGGCACATGCGCTAAAAGCACTGCAGAAGTTGCTTGAGATCTTGTCGAGTGTGCTATCACCTTGCTTGGCAGCACTATGTTGGCAATGTCATAGCACAGGTATATACAGGAGGAAATCTGGGACAAGATCCTCTGCAGCAAGACTCGGGGGGTAGGGCCTTTATCCTGTCTGCGAGTGCTACAAACAGTTGAGAAGATGATCTCAACAATCTAGTTCTAGCCAAGTAAAAAGCCAACATCCATGGTATGGAATCTAAACACTTCTGAATGCCAGCCCTTGCACAGGAGGTACAACATTGAACTAGTGGGGGAAACAACAGCTTCCCCCATTACAGACAGTATAAAATATCAGGATTGCAACACCTACACAACAGCATCTTATATGTGAGAAACCTGAAGTCCCAATGTAGGTGGAATAATGACAATGGCAAAATATACTTAAAGATCAACATAATCCTAATTCCTATTTATCCTACTCAAACTCTCTTTGGATGTGTGCCACCCAACATAGACAGCCATTAGCAGTGGGGAGTTGCATTATTATATTCACATTACCCAGTCTAGTGCAAAACCGTCCCCTTTCAAAAATATACACAAGGTCTGTATTTCAGGTGAAACCGTGTAAATACAAGGACATGACTAGGACATGGAAACATATGAGGATGTAAGATTTTGTTACATGTTGATTCTAAACACATCCTAACTCTGTAAACGTGTTGTTTCCAAATATTTCTGACCTTCAGAGAGCACCATAGCAATGAATTATTTGTTATGTCCTCTAGGTGACATGGAAGCAGATATCCGAGATAAAGAATTGAGCAGTACTCACATATTAAAGTTTGACACTTAATTCGGGTAACACCTCTCTTCATAGGAAAGTCATTTACATATATCTGTCCACTATTGTAGGTGATATTAAAGACAACCTTAAAAAAATAAAAGATAGTTGGCAAAATATTAATATATAGTCAGATTTTCAGTTTCATAAATAATGTAAAGAACAGATTAGAGAGTCACTATTGTATAAAATACTGAAATGAATAAGTCATCAGAAAAATCTGCGAAAGCACACATTCACAGGTAGAGTTTGGTTTATAACTTACTAATATGTTGAGTAAACAAAAACAACAAACCTGTGCTTCTTGAGATTCTTCACTGGTTTCCAACATAGTAACATTAACTCTGATGTTCTCCTGAAAAAAATAGTAATGAGAAAATAAATGTTGAGTCCTGTAAAATGAGTCCCACTTTACTGAAGAATAAATGACGTGTAAGACAAGTGAGCACATTCCCTTTGCTCACTGTCTGGCAAAGTGCAGCTAGTGGAATATGCTTACTTGTCCCACACATCAGTTTTTAAAGAGGACTAATTACAAAAGAATGATTATCACTCCCTGTTAAGTGAAAAAGAGTGATTTTTTTTTTAAAATGAAGATCAAGAAAACGTGCCATGTTTCCACATACCAATATGCTTGAGATGGAGTCAATTATAGCGAGAGCCCTACCAAATTCAGGGCCATGAAAAATGCATCACGGACCATGAAATCTGGTCTCCCCCCATGAAATCTGGTGTTTTGCGTGCTTTTACCTTGTACTATACAGATTTCACAGGGGAGACCAGAGTTTCTCAAATTGGCGATCCTGACCCAAAAGGGAGTTGCGGGGGGGGGGGGGGTGTCACAAGGTTATTTTAGGGAGGTCGGAGTATTGCCACCCTTACTTCTGTGCTGCTTTCAGAGCTGGGCAGCTGGAGAGCAGCAGCTGTTAACCGGGCACCCAGCTCTGAAGACAGTGCCCCGCCAGCAGCAGCGCAGCCGGAGAGTGGCGGCTGCTGACTGAGGGCCCAGCTCTGCAGGCAGCAGCACAGAAGTAAGGGTGGCAATCCCATACCGCGCAGTGCCGCAACCCCCCCCTACAATAACCTTGCGACTCCCCCACCAACAACTCCTTTTTTGATAAGGATCCCTACAGTTACATCACCATGAAATTTCAGATTTAAATAGCTGAAATTATGAAATTTATTATTTTTAAAATCCTATAACCATGAAAATTGACCAAAATGGACTGTCAATTTGGTAGGGCCCTAAATTATAGCAAATGAAGACAGAAGAAACCTAATATGGCAGAATTTCTCAATCTGTGGGTCATGACCAAAACTTGGGTCATCAAAATGTGCCAAAAAGGGTCATGTGGAAGACAAAGCATGGGGAGGAGTTTCCTATCCTGGGAGAGGCAGTTGCAGAGCCCACTCCGCACTCACCCTGCAGCTCCAACTCTGTCAACCTCTCATTTGTCTCTCGTACCTTCCTTATAGCTCCAAAACCGGCCACTGTCCATTCCGGTCTTCAAAGAACACCTCCCTTGAACCTGGACACACACTAACTACTGTCCCATTGTCACTCTGCCCGTTCTCAGCAAACTGCTTGACAAAGTAGTTTTTAATTTCCCCATTTGCTTTTCATACAACCTTAACTGATTTCAACCTGCTTTTTGCTCTGGCCATAATCTGGAAAATTTTCTTCTCCTTAGAGACAAATCTTTTTCTGCTGTTGATACCTTCTTCCCCTTACTCATTTTCCTCAACTCAGTGCAGCCTTTTTGACTACATTTTCTTGTACAAACTTCATAACTAAAGAAGCACCTCAGAGTTCCTCAAATCACTTTTTTACTTCTGCTCTCTTTGATCCCCTCTACATTGGGATTTGAACCATGTTCTCAAACTGGGGGTCGGGACCCCGAGGAGGTTGTGAGGTTATTACATGGGGGGTTGTGAGCTGTCAGCCTCCACCCCAAACCCCATTTCACCTCCAACATTTATAATAGTGTCAAATATATTAAAAAGTGTTCTTTAATTTATAAGGGGGGGGGTCACACTCAGTGGCTTGCTATGTGAAAGGGGTCACCAGTACAAAAGTTTGAGAACCACTGACTTAAGTGGGTTTTTAGAAATGGCTTTATACAATTTAGATTGTAAGCTCTATGGGACAGGGAATGTCTTACCATGTGTGTGCACTGCACAACAGGGCCCCAATTACTCAATGGGTCTTTATTATAATAATTTAGTCTCATCTACGCTGGTCAGTCCAAACCGCATTTAAAAATTATTTAGATGGAACAAGGTTTAAATCGAGTATAAACATTCCACAAAGCCCAAGAGATAGTAGTTCTCCGGGAAAATGGCTCATTATTTATCTATAAACCACAGATATTTTGTCCCCAGTAAAACGGGGTTGAAAACCGTTTGGCCACTAATGTACAAAAGGCAATTTGCTCCTCAATGTCTGTTACAGGAAGCAGATGTCTCCCATTTTCAGAACTAGAAACAACCATTCAGGAAAGATGAAGCTCACCAGCTTATTTACATAACTAATATCAGTTACTGCCAATGTAAATCAGATTCATAATAAAATTGTAGAACCCAACCCATTGGGCTTTCAGCCAGCTCCCTCATTCTAAACATATTCTTCTCATCTGGCCCATATTAAGAAATATTAAAAAAACCAAAACATACATCTAATCTAATTCTTGATTTAGCATTAAGAGCTGTATTGTATCTTTTACCTCCCAGCCTTACACAGCAGAGATTACTACTCTCTTCCTCTTGTGATTTCCTAACTTCTTTTGCTTTGCCAAGTAACGCTGAGTGATCCACAGGGTACATTTTCCAGGCAGTCTTAATCTTCCCACACTTTTTAGGATTCTGGTGCATTTTGAACATATTTATGCAAAAGGTATTTATACAAAATCTTTATAGAATGATGCAGAATGACTCACTCTGATTATGAGTTGGGGGGGAAACTGTGCCACTGTTGCAAAATTAATTAAAAGGGAGGAAGGAAAGTCCATGTTTCAAAAGTGTTTGTTTGGGAAATGAAAGGGTTTAACAGGACATGCTGAGTCTTCAGCTAACTCAACACCTTGTCACTCAGCTCCCCACCACTGTATGTTAATTGGGACTTAACTGGAAGACAGGTAACTGACCTAAGGTGCCAATTAACTGAGTAGCGCTACAGCTGAGGGGCTAATTGAGGGGCAGCAACCCCCAGCAGCTGGGATTTTATGAGCACACAGGAAGGAAGTGCTGGAAGCCTGAATGAAGGCAGAGGTAGACCTGACTAGCTACTACTCGTACTGTTCCCTTCCCTAGAAACAAGTGGGGAAGCTGGTTATGGACTCTAAATATATGTAAATAACAATACCAGCTGTGGTCTGTGGAAAGATTATTATTAAAGTTAATGTTTAAAATTAAACATACACGAGCTAAGAGGGAAGGTACTGTACACGGAAGAGGTGGAGTGGGGGCAGGGCCTGTGGCAGAGCCGGGGTTGAGCAGTGAGCACCATCCGGCACATTGGAAAGTTGGCGTCTGTAGCTCCAGCCCGAGTTGGTGCCTATACAAGGAGCCGTATATTAACTTCTGAAGAGGCGCATGTGGCTCTGGAGCCCCAAGTTGGGCACCTCTGTCATAGTGTCTAGTCCTAAATTAAAATATTCTGAACTCCCACTTGAATGGGAATTTTAACTGCATATGTTTAAGAAGTTTAAAAAAATGAAAGTGAGCAGTTGTCTCCTGTCCATAAACTGCCAAAGTTATGGACTGTAGTCATAGTGCCTGGACATTCAAAATGCTTTGAAATGTGCAACATCAAAAAGGTTGCAGCTCTTGACCTAGTCAGAACAGTTTAGTCTGCCACAACACACACCCACATCAGCCTGTAGCCCTTGCAAAACATACAGCCACACCTGTGTTCATGGCTTGCAGAACCACATGAGCAGCAATCATGCTCTTCCCATTCCCAATCCTCAGGGCCTTCAGTTCCAACTCTGTTCATAGCTAGATAGGACTAACTCTCTTGCTCAGTGATCATTTGACTTTTTTTGTTCCTCCTATATCCATAATCAGCTTGTCTGCCCCCCAAAAATTTATCAAAGGAAAAAACGGTTACTGATCTTTCGTAACTGTTGTTCTTCAAGATGTGCTGCTCACGCCCATTCCATGCTAGGTATGCGTGCGCTACGCACAGTTGCCAGATATTTTTCCCTCAGTGGTATCCATGGGGCCGGCCATGGTGCCTCCGGAGCCCCACGTTCCTGCGTCGGTATAAAGGGCGTTGCCAGCCCTGTACCCTCTCAGTTCCTTCTTGCTGGAAACTCCGACAGTGGAGCAGAAGGGCAGGTCATGGAGTGGACACAAGCAACACATCTTGAAGAACAACAGTTACGAAAGATTAGTAACCATTTTTTCTTCTGGGAGTGCTTGCTCTTGTAGATTCCATGCTAGGTGGCTCACAAGCAGTATCCCCGGAGGTGGGATCAGAGTTCCTGGACGTGCTGATTGAAACACTGCTCTAGCGAAATCGGCATTGTCACGGGCCCGTTAGGTGATAGCATAGTGGGATGCGAAGATATGAATCAACGAACATGTTGCGGCCCTGTAGTGTCCTGGATCATAGGCGCCGACTCTGTGGGTGCTCCGGGGCTGGAGCACTCACGAGGAAAAATTAGTGGGTGCTCTGCACCCACCGGTAGCCAAGCTCCCCTCACCTCTTCCCCTGAGCGCGCCACATCCCCGCTCCTCCACCTACCTCCCAGCATTTCCCATCCAGCCACCATCAAACAGCTGTTTGGCAGCGTTAGCACCCTTTGGGAGGAAGGGGGAAGAGCAGGAACACAGCGCGCTAAGGGGAGGAGGCAGGGAAGAGGCAGGGCCGGGGTGGGGATTTGGGGAAGGAGTTGGAATATTGCAGAGGAGAAGGGGTAGGAAGAGGCGGGGCGGGGCCTCAGAAGGGGTGGAGTGGGGATGGGGCGGGGGCAGAGAGGGAGGGGTCAAGCACCCATGGGAAAGCAGGGAAGTTGGTGCCAATGTCCTGGATTGGTATCTGCACGAAGAACACTGCTGATGAAGCCTGGGCCCTTTGTGGAATGAGATGTCCCGGTGGCCAGAGACGGGACCTTCAACTGCTCGTAACAAGCTCGGATGCAAGCAGTGATCCAGGATGATATTCTTTAGGACGACACCGGTAGTCCTTTTGTTCTGTCCACCACACCTATGAAAAGCTGCACAGCCTTGCAGAAGGGCTTAGTCCTTTCAATATAGAAGGACAGGGCCCATTTAACATTTAAAGCAGGGGTGGCCAAAGTGCGGTTTGCGAGCCACATACAGCTCTTTTAAAGTGCAGCTCGCGGAGTCCCCCACATCCCCACCCCATTCTCCACTACCAGACTGGGGTAGGGGGAGCTCAAGGCTTTTGCCCTGTGGCAGGGTGGTGGGGCTTGGGGCTTATGCCCTGCGGGGAGGGAGGTCTGCAGGAGGCATCTGCTGGGGCTCAGGGCTTCAGCAGGAGCAGGGCCGCAGCTGGCATGCCCCACAGGACTGAAGCCCCGAGTCCCGGCTGGCATGCCCACCTCTCAAACTTCTGTAGATTATCATAAGTGGCTCGGTGTGTCAGTAAGTTTGGCCACCCCGATCTAAAGTACGTATCCAATGTTCCTCATCAGTGCTGTGAGGCTTTGGAAAGAAGTGTCCTGATTATCATGGAACTGCAACACTACCTTTGGTAGGAAGGGCGGGTGGGGGCCCTTGTCCTTGAAGAACACCATACAAGGGGGTTCTGAAGTCAGGGGCTTTGATTTCGGAGACTCTTCTGGCTGACATAATTGCCACTAGGAAAGCAACCTTCCATGAGAGGAGCAGTAGAGAACAAGATGCCAACAGCTCAAAAGGAGAGTCCCGCGAGCCTTGACAGGACCAGCTTTAAGTCCCATGGGGGAAATCGGTTCACGGACTTGTGGGTAGCGTCTTTCTAAACCCTTAAGGAACCTGATAGTCATCTCATGGGAAAAGACTGATATGCCTTGGACCCAAGTATGGAAGGTCGAGAGGACTGACAAGTGAACCTTGACTGATGATAGTGCCAGATCCTGGTGCTTCAGGTTGAGCAAGTAGTCCGAGATGGACTGCAGAGAAGACCGAGACGGAAAAAGATTCCATTCTGAGGCCCAACAAGTGAAATGTTTCCACTTAGGTAGGTAGCCCTGGTGGAGGGCTTCCTGCTACCTAGCAAAACTTGCTGGACCTGCTCCTCGGGGTTCAGCCATACAGAAGCCATGCCGTCAGGTGTAGAGAGGCAAGGTTTGGGTGAAGCAACTGGCCTTGATATTGTGAAATCAAGTCTGAATGTGGTTGCAGCTCTAGTGGAGTTGCCACTGAGAGGTCCAGAAGCGTGCCAAACCAATGCTGGTATGGCCACACCGGAGCTATCAAGATAACTTTCACCTTGTCCCTCTTGATTTTTAGGAGGACCTTGTGAACCAAGGGGGATTGGCGGGAAGGCATACATCAATTCATTTGCCCACGAGAACAGGAAGGCATCAGACACAGAGCCCTGGCTGAGTCCGTGCACTGAACATAACCATTTGCCTTTCCTGTTATGTCTGGTGGGGAATGGGTCCACTTAGGGAGTCCCCCCACTTCTGGAAGATAATGCTGACTGCCTCTGGGTGAAGAAACCTCTTGTGGCAAAAGGAAAAGGACCCGCTGAGGTGATCCACCAGCACATTCTGCTCTTCTGGGAGATGTACCGCCTTGAGCGGGACGTCGTGGTTCACACAGAAGGCCCATAGTCAGAGGGCCTCTTCAGAAAGGGCTGAGGAGCGAGCTCCCCCTTGCTTGTTGACATAAAACATCAAGGCTGTGTTGTCCATCGAGACCTGCACAACCCTGCCTGACAGCTGGGGAAGAAATACCTTGCAGGCCAGGCATATTGCCCTGAGTTCCCTGATGTTTATATGTAGGGAGAGTTCTTCCTGGACCAGAGACCCTGGGTCTGACATTGCTGAGGTGGGTTTGGTCCCACCCCCGGTCTGACAGCCTCTGTGCTGTTGAAGAGGATGAAAGTCTCAGGGAAAGAGAACAAGCAGAGGGAAACGATCCCATAGTTGGGACCCTCCTTCCAGATGATGTGGTATTCTTTCGTAATGAGGATACCTCTCCAGGGGAGGGAACTCCAGTTATGGGCAATTCAATCATTAGAAACATAGATAGCTGGGTTTGTGATGACCAGGAGAACTGCATGGTGACTTGTCTGCCTGGTGCGAAGGTGCGGATCTCTCAAGACATCTAGATAGACTTATGTGTAGTGCTGGGGAGGAGCTAGTGGTCAAGGTACATGTAGGTACCAATGACATAGAGAACGATAGGTGAGAGGTCCTGGAGGCCAAATTTAGGCTGCTAGGTAAGAGATTGAAGTCCAGAATCACCATGGTAGCATTCTCTGAAATGATTCCAGTTCCACGCGCAGGGCCAGTTAGACAGGCAGAACTGCAGGGTCTCAATGCATGGATGAGATGATGGTGTAGGGAG
This sequence comes from Trachemys scripta elegans, assembly GCF_013100865.1. Classification (NCBI taxonomy): domain Eukaryota; kingdom Metazoa; phylum Chordata; order Testudines; family Emydidae; genus Trachemys; species Trachemys scripta. The sequence goes on from NC_048300.1 coordinate 94,526,135, forward strand.
GAAGGGTTTAGATTTATTAGGAACTGGGGAAACTTTTGGGAAAGTGGGAGCCTATACAGGAAGGATGGGCTCCACCTTAACCAAAATGGAACCAGGCTGCTAGCACTTAAAATTTAAAAGGTCTTAGTTGTTAAACTAAGGGCTGGGAAAAAGCTGACAGGTGCGGAGGAGCATGTGGTTCGGACTGAGACAACCCTGAGGGGAGGATCTATTAATGGAGATTCTCTATGTCCTAATAAGGAGGAGAGGATGGAAGATGATAAAATACAGGTAGGATCTGATGAGAAACAGTCAAATGAAAAAAAGTCCCATTCAATTACATCATGTAATGACAGACAGCTAAAAAGTGACAAATTTTTAAAGTGTTTATATACCAATGCTAGAATAATAATAAGATGGGTGAACTAAAGTGCCTCGTGTTAAATGAGGATATTGATATAATAGGCATCACAGAAACATGGTGGAATGAGGATAACCAATGGGACACAGTAATACCAGGGTACAAAATATATCGCAAGGACAGAACATGTCATGCTGGTGGGGGAGTGGCACTATATGTGAAAGAAAGCGTAGAATCAAATGAAGTAAAAATCTTAAATGAACCAATCTGTACCACAGAATCTCTATGGATAGTAATTCAATGCTCTAATAATAAGAATATAGCAGTAGGGATATATTACTGACCACCTGACCAGGATGGTGAGAGTGACTGTGAAATGCTCAGGGAGATTAGAGAGGCTATTAAAATAAACCCAATAATAATGGGGAATTTCAACTATCCCCATGGTGACAGTGTACTCCATATGATGTTATGAAAATATGCTAATGAGTGTGAATATAATGTAACTGGGACATGCTTCATGCAAAAGGTCTCTTGTAAAGCATCATTACAAAGCTTTCAGGGTAGCAGCCATGTTAGTCTGTATCCGCAAAAAAGAACAGGAGTACTAAATTTGTTAGTCTCTAAGGTGCCACAAGTACTCCTGTTCTTATTACAAAGCGTATAATCTACTGAGTGTGATCATCCTATTTGTATAAATGTACCATTCTTGTATCTGAAACTAGAAATATGAAATATAACTCTGAGGTCCTATTGTAGTTATGCAAAGTGTGGGCCATTAATGGTGGCTTGGAATCTTGATGGCTCCCATTAACCAGGACAATTGGTTGTAGATGGCTCTGTTTACTTGTAAGTCTTCCTGTGTACATGTGTGCTGGCAAGTGGGCAATAAAGTCCTACAGTGACATGTGATCATGTCACCTGAACTGGAATCCATCTTTAACCTGGTGCTTTTCCATTTAGAAGAAGGGTGGGAAGCCAGAGAGGGACAAAGGATTCCCGCCTTGTGCAAAAGATATATAAGGGGGTGGAACAGAACAAAGGGGGCTGCAGTCATGAGAAATCCCCTAGCTACCACCTGAGCTGGATCAAGGACTGCACTGGGGAAAGGATTGGGCCCAGACTAGAATGAGGCTAGTCTGTCAAAGAAGCTTATTGGAACATCGCTGAGGGTGAGATTTACCTGCATTTGGTTTCCTACTGTATTAGGCATTAGACTTGAATGTTTTATTTTATTTTGTTTGGTAATTTACTTTGTTCTGTCTGTTATTACTTGGAACCACTTAAATCCTACTTTCTATATTTAATAAAATCACTTTTTACTTATTAACCCAGAGTATGTATTAATACCTGAGGGAGAGGGGCAAACAGCTGTGCATCTCTCTCTATTAGGGTGACCAGATGTCCCGATTTTATAGGGACAGTCCCGATTTTTGGGTCTTTTTCTTCTATGGGCTTCTATTACCCCCCACGCCCTGTCCTGATTTTTCACACTAGCTGTCTGGTCACCCTACTCTCTATCAGTGTTATAGAGGACGGACAATTTAGGAGTTTACCCTGTATAAGCTTTATACAGGGTAAAACGGATTTATTTGGGGTTTGGACCCCATTGGGAGCTGGGCTGGAGACAGGAGCACTTCTTAAGCTGTTTTCAGTTAAGCCTGCAGCTTGTGGGGGACATGCTTCAGACGTGGACCTGTGTTTGCAGCAGGCAAGCATGTCTGGCTCAAACAAGGCAAGGTTCTGAAGTCCCATGCTGGCAGGGAAAATGGGCTCAGTGGTAGTCCCAGCACATCAGGTGGCAGTCCCAAAGGGATTTCTGTGACCCAACCTGTCACACCCATACTGACTGGGTACATGTCACCTCAGGACGGGAGGCAGAAATAAAGTTTCCTGACACCTTAAATGACTGCTTCTTGGAGCAGCTAGTCCTGGAACCCACAAGAGGGGAGGCAATTCTTGATTTAGTCCTAAGCGGGTACTGCTCTGTTCTCCGAGCAGACAGACTCCAAGCTGCACAGCCTCAAAGACTTAAGAGCCATGCTCCGCTCTCTAGCCCTATATGCTCTCCCGGCTTTCAGGAAGCATTTCAGACCTCAACAGCCATAAGAACAGAAGAAAGGCCATACTGTGTCAGACCAAAGGTCCATCTAGCCCATGTATCCCGTGTTCCAACAGTGGCCAATGCCAGGTGCCCCAGAGGGAATGAACAGAACAGGTAATCATCAAGTGATCCATCCCGTCGCCCATTCCCAGCTTCTGGCAAACAGAGGCAAGGGAAACAGAGATCATGGAAGCACCATGCCTGGTACTGCCTCCAGGTGGTGCCAGAGGATTGGTGACCAATGCTGGGTCAGGGACTGCTGCAACAGGATCATGAAGGTGCCACAACCGCTGGTGCCAAACAGGAGCTCTCTACCCCCTGCGCCCTTCTGTCTCCAGTAGTCCTGGCTGGCATGGGACCTTGGGTGGTGAGTGGTATCGGGAGAGACATCAAGTCCTTTGCAGCCTGGAAAGCCTCCGGAGTCGAGGGGGCCAACAAGGATGAGGTACCACAACCGCTCCCCAGAATCGGACATGGGCTCCAAATCGGGCTTGGTACACCAACCATGGCTCTGGAGAGGACAAATGGCCCGGCACGGGTCTCACATCAATTGCTCCCTTCTTATCGCTCTTTGGCACCAGAGAGCGTCCTCTCCCAGCGCTTGTGCTTCTTCCTGAGCGCCGGTGCTGGGGAACGGTGCTGGGAAGAGCACAGAGGCTGAAGTACTCAGTGCCAATTCGGAACAGGACGGCTCAGAGCCTTCAGGTGGATGTCTCTGACTTTCTGAGTCCTTGGTCTGAAGCCCTTGTAGATTTTTCACTTCTCCTAACGTGAGCTTCCCCGAGGCACTTTAGACAAGGCGAACACGGGTCACTCATAGGCACAGGCTTGCCGCAAGAGGTGACAGCTTGAAGCCCAGGGACTGGAGCATACCCAGTACGTAGGACAACATCTCTCTAAGACTAGGACAACTATCTGTACCATATACACTCAGAGTAACTAAGTCTGCTAACTACAACAACTATATGCAACAGATCAGAGTCCAAACCACTATTAGGAAAGCCTTGCAAGAGCAAGAAGGTCATTCCAAGCAACCGTGATGAGCGGTAAGAAGGAACTGAGAGGGCATGGAGCTGGCAGCGCCCTTTATATCGGCACATGTGCGTGGGGCTCCAGGGGGAACTAGGGATGACCCTGCAGATACCACTGAGGGAAAAATCTCCGGCACCTGTGTACATGGCGTGCACACACCTAGCATGGAATCGACATGAACAAGCACTTGAAGAACAACATTTATTCCTGTTGCCATATGAACCCATCTTGCATGCACATAACAGAGGCCTTTAGAGGATTACCAACTACGCTAAGGTACATTCTAAACAGATTTTAGGCCATGTCTACACAAGCAAGCTTACAGCGACAACTCTACCAATGCAGCTTCGCCGCTGTAAGATCGCTCATGTAGCCACACTATGCCAATGGGAGAGAGCTCTCCTGTCGACATAATAAAATCACCTCCACGAGCAGCAGTAGCCATGTAGGCAGGAGAATCTCTTCCAACAACATAGCCCTGTGCACACTACCACTTGTGCCAGCGAAACTTATGTCGCTCGGGAGTGTGTTTTATTCCACACCCCAGAGAGACATAAGCGTTACGAACATATGTGGTAGTGTAGACATGGCCTCAATATTTTTGGTGCTAAATGATAGAGTCTCAGTCACCCTTGCCCCAATTGTATCTGCGCTGGTGCAGAAACATTGCACTGACACAAATAGTGGGTTGTTAATTCTGACAGCTATAATCTATGCAAGCAGTGTTGTAGCCACATTGGTCTCAGGATATTAGCGACACAAGGCGGGTGAGGTAATACCTTTTACTGGTCCACCTTGTATCTTTAATATGCTGAGACCAACATGGCCGAGAGTCACCTTCTCTCAATTATAATTTATTACAGCTAGTCAGAGAACCTCGTAAGCCTCATTCCTAGAGGGCTTAGTTTGCTGAGGATACAACTACACTGCAGTAAAAGACCTGTGGCACCGCTGGCCCGAGTCAGGCTTGTGGGGCTAATATTGGCAGTGTAGCTGTTGGGGGGCGGGAGGGGGGGAGGAGGGGGAAGGTCTCAGAGCCTGGGCTGCAGCCTGAGCCTGAACCTCAACTACACAGCTGTGGGGCCAAAAATAGCCTGAGCCCTGTAAGCCTAAGACAAATTGACCCAGGCTCTGAGACTCAATGCTACAGTTTTTTATTGCAATGTAGACATACCCAGAGAGTCCCCACCACAGTTGTGCTTTAGCACAATTCACAACCATTTCGTGAAGAGAGAAAGAAACCAGGAAGTAAACTCGGGTTTCCTACCTTACAGTACAGGATAGGCCAATACTGGAATTGCTACCACTTTTTTATTAATTAATTATGATTATTCTTTAAACAAAGTTACTTGGAGGAGAACTTTGCTGGAGTATGAATTTATTACAATCTTGTATTAGCAGGACAATTGACCAGATAACCCAGCAGATCTTTCCCGTTTCATGCTTCTATGATAAGACACTTTGCAGTTCACAACTATTGTAATCAGAGGATGTTTAGTCACAATTTAAATATTAACACAGAACTATCCAGCTTTTTAAAAAAATCAAAGGTCTAAGTTCACATGTCTCATGAAGCATCCTCTAATTCCAACAGAGATAACCTTTAAAAATGGTACCAAAATAAAACCAACTATTCAAAAACTCCAAATTTACTTTATAACCTCCCTTCTCCACTCGATCCCACCCAACAACAACAAAAACCACAATTAACTATACACCACAAAATTTTCTTGCCCCAATCCTGTAGCACTGAAATCACAGGAGCAACACTGGGGCCTACAGCACTACAGTACTCCATAGCATGGAGCTGTCATGAAACGGATGTATATATGTTAAAAATATAAAGATATATATGTGGAATAGCTTTAATATTAATAACTACATTTTTCTCCCTTCTCCCAGCCAGCAGTTTTTTTACATATTGATACATAATCAATATGCAACATTCCATTTCATACACAAAAAGCTACTGTAAGTTACAAAGTAGTTTAAAAAAAAAACACTACTTTTTGAGCAGTCTTATAACTTAGTCACCTGAATAATTTTTTAAAAACATTTGAAAAACAGACCATCATTGTCAAGTTTCAGCTTGAAGAAGAAATACAGGTCAAATAAAAATTAGGTTTATATTTTCAAAATAAGAACATATTTCTAGCGATGTGCACTCACCCCTCAATACACTGGCACACACAGCCTGCACACACCCCAACATACATAACATTCATGCACGTATCCCCTCACACACACCCCACATATACGTACTAGTGTAGAAATATCCAAACACTTCTTAATGACAGCAAGTGGATGTCTACACTAGACTTTCTTAGACTTTTTTAAAATTTCCCATGTTGCAACCAGGTCTACGGACATGGCAATAGGACAAAAAATGTCAGACCCTGCATACTTTACACTAAAGTTTTTAGAATAGTCCTCTAGGGAGATCTTGCATTACTAAAACTTCATTACATTTATTATTAGTCTAAGGCCTGGTCTACAATATGAGTTTAGGTCAAATTTAGCAGAGTTGAATCGAATTAACCCTGCACCTGTCCACACAACGAAGCCATTTACTTCGACATAAAGGGCTCTTAAAATCGATTTCTGTACTCCTCTCCGATGAGGGGAGTAGCGCTGAAATCAACATTGCCGGTTCGAATTAGGGTTAGTGTGGATGAAATTCAACGGTATTGGCCTCCTGGAGCGATCCCACAGTGCACCACTGTGACCGCTCTGGTCAGCAATCTGAACTCAGATGCACTGGCCAGGTAGACAGAAAAAGCCCTGCGAACTTTTGATTTTCATTTCCTGTTTGCCGAGCGTGGAGAGCACAGGTGACCACTCAGAACTCATCAGCACAGATAACCATGCAGTCCGAGAATCGAAAAAGAGCACCAGCATGTACCGTACTGGATCTGATAGCTATATGGGGAGAGGATTCCGTGCTAGCAGAACTACGTTCCAAAAGACGAAATGCCAAAACATTTGAAAAAATCTCCAAGAGCATGATGGAGAGAGGCCACAATAGGGACTCACTACAGTGTTGCGTGAAAGTTAAGGAGCTCAGACAAGCCTACCAGAAAACCAAACAAGCAAACGGAAGGTCCGGTGCAGAGCCGCAGACATGCCACTTCTACACTGAGCTGCATGCAATTCTGGGGCGGGGGGGCGCCACCACTACCCCACCCCTGACCGTGGATTCCGAGGAGGGGGTACTCTCAGCCATGCCTGAGGATTCTGCGGACAGGGAAGAGGAGGAGGACGACGATGACGACAAGGTTGCGGAGAGCACACAGCACGCCATTCTCCCCAACAGCCAGGATCTTTTTCTCAGCCTGACTGAAGTACCCTCCCAACCCTCCCAAGGTGGTATCCCAGACCATGAAGCCATGGAAGGGAACTCTGGTGAGTGTACCTTTGTAAATATAAAACATGGTTGAAAAGCAAGTGTTTTTTTAATGATTAATTTGCCCTGAGGACTTGGGATGCATTCGCGGCCAGTACAGCTACTGGAAAAGTCTGTTAATGTGTCTGGGGATGGAGCGGAAATCTTCCAGGGACCTCTCCATGAAGCTCTCCTGGAGATACTCCAAAAGCCTTTGCAGAAGGTTTCTGGGCAGCGCAGCCTTATTCCGTCCTCCATGGTAAGACACTTGACCACGCCATGCTAGTAGCAAGTAATCTGGTATCATTGCATGACAAAGCCTGGCAGCATATGGTCCCGGTGTTTGCTGGCATGCAAGCAACATCTGTTCTTTATCTCACTGTGTTATCCTCAGGAGAGGGATACTGTTCATGGTAACCTGGTTGAAATACGGGAATTTAATGAAGGGGACAGAGGTGGCCGTTCCTACTGGGCTGTTTGCCTGAGGCTGAAAAGAAATCCTTCCCTGCAGTTAGCCAAGCGGTGGGTGGGCGGGGAGGACCCCACTGGCGCTGAGCTTTTCGCTTTTGGCTAGCAGGGATCTTCCCTGATACCAGCCACGCGGTGGGGGGAGGGATAAAGCAATCATCCCAGAGAATTGGATGGGTGGTGGGGGGGGTTTAGTTTGGTTTCTGCTGCTGCACGTTAACAGGAAAACCGCAGCACACAACGGGCTTTGCTTGGTATGGGAAAGGAGGGCGCTACTTTTACGAAGGTTGCAGAAGCCGAAAGACAATGGCTTACCATGGCTTCATGCAAGCCGAATTCTGTTGCTCGGACCTCGTCTGTGATCTCTAACACCAAAGCCGCAGGCACTCAATATTAAGATGCAAAATGCAACCTTGTACCAAAATCACATGTGCTATGTAATGTGAGCAGTGTTGTTCACCGTGAAAGAGTATAAGCATTGTTCTGTAAAATGTCTTTTTTCCCTCCCGCAGCTGCAAATTTCAAGTCTCCCTCTGTCCCGAAAGATATCTCAGATAAGGCAGCGAAAAAAACGCATGCGAGACAAAATGTTCTCGGAAATCATGCAATCGACCCGCGATGAAAGAGCTCGCCTGAATGAGTGGAAGGACACGGTATCACAGTACAGGAAAGCTGCCAGTGAACGTGAGGATAGGAGGGACGCTCAAGATGAGAGGTGGCGGGATGCAACGCTGGGGCTGCTGCATGAGCAAACGGACATGCTCCGGCGTCTGGTGGAACTTCAGGAACGGCAGCAGGATCACAGACTGCCGCTGCAGCCCGTGTATAACCACCCTCCCACCTCACCATGTTCCATAGCCTCCTCACCCAGATACCCAAGAATGTGGGGGGGAGGCTCCGTGCACTCTCCCACTCCACCCCAGTGGACAGCCTAAGCAAAAGGCGGTCATTATTTTGAACTTCTGAAGTGGCCTTTTCCTTCCCTCCTATCCTCCTCCCAAACCCCCTCCCCCCCGGGCTACCTTGTCAGTTATCTCCCTATGTTTATAATCAATTAATAAATAATACATGATTTTTAAACAATAGTGACTTTATTTCCTTTGAAAGCAAGCTGTGATCGAAGGGGGGAGGGTGGGTTGCTTACAGGGAATGAGTCAATCAAGGGGGCGGGTTTTCACCAAGGAGAAACAAACAGAAATTTCACACTGTAGCCTGCCCAGTCATGAAACTGGTTTTCAAAGCTTCTCTGATGCGCAGCGCTTCCTGGTGTGCTCTTCTAATCACCCTGGTGTCTGGCTGCACGTAATAAGCAGCCAGGCGATTTGCCTCAACCTCCCACTCCGCCATAAACGTCTCCCCCTTATTCTCTCAGAGATTTGGAGCACACAGCAAGCAGCAATAACAATGGGAATATTGGTTTGGCTGAGGTCTGAGCGAGTCAGTAAAGTGCGCCAGCGACCCTTTAAACGTCCAAAGGCACATTCTACCACCATTCTGCACTTGCTCAGCCTATAGTTGAACAGGTCCTAACTACTGTCCAGGCTGCCTATGTATGGCTTCATGAGCCATGACATTAAGGGGTAGGCTGGGTCCCCAAGGATAACTATAGGTATCTCAACATCCCCAGCGGTTATTTTCTGGTCTGGGAAGTAAATCCCTTGCTGCAGCTGTTTAAACAGATTAGTGTTCCTGAAGACGCGAGCGTCATGAACCCTTCCCGGCCATCCCACGTTGATGTTGGTGATACGTCCCTTGTGATCCACCAGTGCTTACAGCACTATTGTAAAGTACCCCTTCTGGTTTATGTACTGGCTGCCCTGGTGCCAAGATAGGGATATGAGTTCCATCTATTGCCCCACCACAGTTAGGGAATCCCACTGCAGCAAAGCCATCTACTATGACCTGCACATTTCCCAGAGTCACTACCTTTGGTAGCAGCAGCTCAGCGATTGCTTTGGCTACTTGCATCACAGCAACCCCCACAGTAGATTTGCCCATTCTAAATTGATTCCCGACTGACCGGTAGCTGTCTGGCGTTGCAAACTTCCACAAGGCTATTGCAACTCGCTGCTCAACTGTGAGGGCTGCTCTCATCTTGGTATTCTGGCGCTTCAGGGCAGGGGAAAGCAAGTCACAAAGTTCCATGAAAGTGCCCTTATTCATGCAAAAGTTTCGCAGCCACTGGGAATCATCCCACACCTGCAACACTATTTGGTCCCACCAGTCTGTGCTTGTTTCCCAGGCCCAGAATTGGCATTCCACGGCTAGAACCTGCCCCATTAACAACATGATCTCCAAAGCACCGGGACCTGCGGTTTGAGAGAATTCTGTGACCATGTCCTCATCACTCTCGTCGCCGCGCTACAGTGGCCGCCTCCTCCTCGCCTGGTTTTGCAGGTTCTGGTTCAGCATAAACTGCACGATAATGCGCAAGGTGTTTACAATGTTCATGACTGCTGTCTTGAGCTGAGCGGGCTCCATGCTTGCCATGGTATGGCGTCTGCACAGTTCACCCAGGAAAAAAGGCGTGAAACGGTTGTCTGCCATTGCTTTCCCAGAGGGAGGGGGAGCATGTACCCAGAACCACCCGCGACAATGTTTTTGGCCCCATCAGGCATTGGGATCTCAACCCAGAATTCCAATTGGCGGGGGAGACTGCAGGAACTATTGAATAGCTATGGGATAGCTAACCACAGTGCAACGCTCCGGAAGTCGACGCTAGCCTCGGTACATGGACGCACACCGCCGAATTAATGTGCTTATTGTGGCCACATGCACTCGACTTTATACAATCGATTGCCAAAAATCAAATTCTGTAAATTCGGAGTAATCCTGCAGTGTAGACATTCACTGTACTTCTTAGGGTAAGTAATTAAAACTATGCTACACTTGTCAAATAAATGACATTATATTACCATGCATTAGCCCTGCTTTTCTTTTTGCATGTACACATTTGTTTACTTCCTACTTTGCAAATTTTATTAATTCACAATGGTGACCCAGTCATGGAGGTGAATTAGTAAGGTTCTTTGGATAACACCACTTATTCTCTCCCCTCTTCCCTACTTACATTGCTAGAATTAAATTTCTGCTTTCTCATTATTAAATCATAACATATTATGATTATTTTACCAAGTGTTGTAAAATCACATACCTAATTCCAAGATATTGGGACATCATTACATCATCCAGCAGTCAATTAATAAAATATGCCAGAAAGATACAGAGAATTACACAAATTTTCACAAGTTCAGAACAAATATCAGGTTATCGCCACAAGATACTTGCAAAAGTTATTTATTTTATTGGTTTAAATAAGTTGTTATTAACAAGCCTTTTCTCTTCCTCTGAAGTATAACAGCACATGGTGCCTGCATGCATACATTAACATGTGTATGTGGTCTACATAGTGGAGAACATCTTAATATCTCACCAGTGAAAAAACTATTTTTTGTCTTGAAAAACATCTCAGATGTTTTTAGTATCCAATAACATAGATATTATCTGCAGGAAAAATAATGGTATGCACACTAAGTATATATGCCACATTTCTGACAAGTGAGTAGGCCATATCAAAAGAAATAAATCAACATAAATAATCAAAAGGTAAAAATCACATGCTCAAAAACTAGAAACAACCATCCAGGGGAAAATTAATTTAGATAACTAAACTCAGTTACTGCCGATGTATATCAGAACAGGACCCAGCCCATTGTGCTTTCAGCCAGCTCTCACACTTCATGTATTCTTCTCATCAGGACCATATTAAGAATAAAAAACTAAATGAAAACCAAAATGACCTAAACTTAATCTAACTTTTGACCTCGCATTAAGAACTGTATTGTATTTCTTTTACATCCTAGTTTTACACAGCAGAGATTATTAACTACTTTGCCTTGTGATTTCCTAGCTGCTTTTGCTTTGTCAAGAAACTCTAGGGACCTGAAGGATGTTTATTCCAGGATGTTTTAATCTTCCCTCATTTTTTAAGCTTCCAGTGCAGTTTGAACATATTTTTAAAGAAGAATTTAACAAAAGATAACTTTGTGAAATATCTCTTGAACCTCTACAGAATGATGCAGAATGAGTCATTTCAATTACAAGGCAAAAACCTGTGCTGCTGTCCAAAAAATATATAAAAAGAAGGGCAAGTCCATGTTTCATAAGTGCTTGTTTGGGAAATGACAGGCACTGAGCAACAAGTGACGTACTCAAATATGAGAACTAAAGCAGAGCATTTCAAACCTACAAAATGACTTCAAACCAAGTCATTTAGTATGTCAAGGTTTTTGAATCCTTTCCTGTCATGTTTTCCCACAACACCTTTCCTAAATTAAAAACATACATTCTTAACCTACACTGAAGGGGAACTTTAACATCATGTTTAAAAAGTTTAAAACATCAAGCAATTGATAGTATTCTGTCCACATCCTGTCAAAGTTACAGAATATACAGACATAATGCCCAGTCCAGACCTAACTAAAAGTGATAGTGGCTTTCTGATCTGTGAAACACTCACAGGTCTGCAGATCCAAAACTATGCAGAGTAAAGATTAGTCTACCATTCGTTGTGTCCCTTTAAACAACACATGTCTTGGGAAGCCACATGGAACAGGAGAGAAGGGAGAATTCATGCTCATCTCATTCTTGGGACCTTCAATTTCAAATCTGCAGCAGCAGCTACATTGTGACAAGTCAGTTCATATCTAATCAAGAGTAACTCTGCTCAGCAATGAAGATTTTGTTCCTTCTATATCTAAAATACATTTCTAAAGAATGCATAAAGCTATCAAGCTATGAAACATTTGTTCCCATTCAATCATCTGTTCCCCCCCAACTTCAATCCACACAGGAGTCCTTCTGACAATTATCAATTGCGATAAGGAACATTCCAAACAGATAGTAACTTTTTGGTGCTAAAGAACAATTGAGACTCGGTCATTCTTGTCTCACTTGTTTCTGGGCCAATGTAGGTACAGCCCACCGACACAGAAAGAGAGCTGTCAATGCTGACAGCTGTTATATCTTTTACAGACAGCAAACCTCTATAAAGCCCCAATCCTACCAACAGTTACACAGGTGCTATATGTTTGTAGCAACATCAGGGCCATAGTTTCCCAGCTAGCAAACTAAGGATACGTCTACACTACCCACCGGATTGGCAGGTAGTGATCGATCTATCAGGGATCGATTTATCCCATGTAGTGTAGACGCGATAAATCGATCCCTGATCACTCTCCTGTTGACTGCTGAACTCCAGCTCGGCGAGAGGCGGAAGCAAAGTCGACGGGGGAGCGGCAGCCGACGATCCCGCGCCGCGAGGACACGAAGTAAGTGATTCTAAGTCGATCTAAGATATGTCGACTTCAGCAACCCTATTCTTGTAGCTGAAGTTGCGTATCCTAGATCAATCCCCCCCAAAGTGTAGACCACACTTAAGGCCCTGTGTGAAGAGGAAGAAACCGGGAAGTAAACTCAGGTTTCCTACTTTCAGTATAGCACGTACCACTAATGGGATTGCTACCAGGCTTTTTAAAATATTGTTTTATTTACACAGTTACCTTGAGGAGAGCTTTGTAAATAAAAAAAAACAAACAAACATGTTATCAGTTGTGTGTTAACAGCCCAATTGACTATTTAACCCAACAAAGAAGTTTCCCATTTGGTACTTTGGTGATAAGATGCTCTGAAGTTCACAGCTACTGTAAGTAGAGGTTGCTTTATTCACAATTTCAGAATCAACATAGAACCAGTTGTTGTGTTGGGAAGGGAGTAATTCTAGAGGTTATGGTTTACATGGTCTCATGAAGTATCCCCTAATTCCAACAAAACTAATCTTTAAATAGTATCAAAATAAATCCCTAGCTCACAAAAAAACAGATTTACTTTATAGCCAATCGTATGAATATATATTTCAGCACCAACTCCGACCCCTCAATGTACTCTCTATACCATAACATTTTCTTGGCTCAATCGTGTAGCACTGAAAGCAAGAATTGGGCCTATAGCATCATGTTAATCTATAGCACGGAGCTGTCAAGATGTGGATGTATACATTAAGAATACAAAGAAAAAAAATACAGCTCATGTACAAGTTAATTTTTAATACCTGTATTTTCTCTCTTCCCCCCAACCAGCCGTTTTTCTAAATATTAACATGTGCATAAACCATCCATTTGCAGCATTCCCTTCCATACACAAGAAAAGTTAGAGTAAAAAACGAACAAAAAAAAAGAAGAGATCCATTCCTGGTAAACTCATTTTGGTGCAGTCTGATAACATGGAATCACCCAAGCACATTTTAATTAAAATGCATTTGGAAAACAGATCATCAATGTCAGTTTGAGCACTTGGCAAATATCAGGTCTATATTTTCAAACGGACAGCCTGATTCTAGCCATGGACCCTCACCCCTCGATACACTGACACGGCGCACACCCCTACCCCACCAGCACGCACCCCGGAATGCCAAGTGCGTCCCCTACCCCCGCACACCCAACGCACCCCGACCCCCCCAGCACACAGGGGCGCTGGAACAATGTGTACAGTGGGGGTGATGCTGAGAGCCATAGACCCAAACTCTGATGGAAACCGCGTCAAGCCAAGCCCCCACCCAGCGCACCTCACCCCCGCCCGCCGCAGGCCGAGTCTCCCCTCTCGGTACCTGGCTGAGGAACTGTGGGGGGGCGGTGGGCTGCGGGGCGGCGGGGCCGAGCCGCCCCAGGACAAGGAGGAGCAGCAGGAGCCCGCCAGGCCCCAGCGCAGCCTCCATCTTGGGTCCCGGGAATTAAAACAAACTAGTGAAACATCCCCGCGGGAAGAGGGAGGGGAGCCGCAAGGGCGGGGCGAGGGGCGGGCTGGAGCCGGGGGAGGAGAGCGGGGCCGGGCCGGGCCGGGCTGTTGCACAAGAGCGGCTGGAGGGGGCGAGCGGGACGCACGTACACACCCCGCCTCCGCAGGACGGGGCACGACTGCCGGCGGGGGCGCGCCGCGGTCCGGCTCTGGGATGGCCGGTGCCCGCCCGGGTGTCGCTGGAGGATGTGCAGGCGGGGCGGCGATGGGGTTCTCTGGCGGGAGGTGGGAAAGACAATGAGGCGGATTGGCTGGTTCCGGCCATTGCATCCCCCCCAGGTAGTCTGTGTGCTGGGGAAAGCCTCGTCTTCCGTCCCTCTTCCCCATCCCTGCCCTGCCCCTTTCCGCCCTCAGCTGTGGGGGGGGGGCTCCAAGGCCAACTTTTCCCCTGGCGGGAGACGCCTCCGCGAAAGCAGAGCCACAAAGTCGGCACAGGCACACGCCGTTGGCGCAGGGGGGGCGGTCTCCCCTCTGTGCGCACTGCACGGGATCCCAAGGCGGCGCGGACGGTCCTGCGTGTTGATTTTTGGCCCTCTTTCAAGGAAGACTTTGCAAAGGTTAATAAATGTTCAAACACCAAAACACTTTGTGAAGACCAGTTAAGACTGTAAGAGATAATGAAAAACTCAAACCCACTGAACCCAGGATATAAGGTTCTATACCAGAGGTGGGCAAACTATGGCCCACGGGCCGCATCTGGCCTCTCGGCTGTTTTAATCTGACCCTCGAGCTCCTGCTGGGGAGTGAGGTCTAGGGCTTTCCCCACTCCAGCAGGGGAGCAGGGTCGGGGCCGCTCCATGCAGTTCGTGGAAGCAGTGGCGTAACCCCCCTCCGGCTCCTACACATAGGTGCAGCCAGGTGGCTCTGCTCCACCTGCTGCCCCCACCCCAAGACACTGCCTCCACCGCTCCCATTGGCCGGGAACTGCGGCCAATGGGAGCTGCAGGGGCGGTGCTTGCGGAACGGGCAGCATGCAGCAGAGCCACCTGGCTGCACCTCCGTGTAGGAGCCAGACGGGGGGCATGCCGTTGTTTCCGGGAGCTGCTTGAGGTATGAGATGCCCAGAGCCTGCAACCCTGAGCCACCCCCCACAGAGCCCCAATCTCCTGCCCCAACCCTGATCCCCCTTCTGTCCTCCGAACCCCTCAGTCCCAGCCCGGAGTACCCTTCTGCACCCCAAACCTGTCATCCCCAGCCCCACCCCAGAGCCTGCACCCCCAGCCAGAGCCCTCACCCCATCCCACACCCCAACCCCAATTTTGTGAGCACTCATGGCCCGCCATACAATTTCTATACCCAGAAATGGCCCTTGGGCCAAAAAGTTTGCCCACCCCTGTTCTATACCTACATCCTTCTCACACTTGCACTGACTCTCACAAACACACTATCTCTTCCCTGAGCAACCCTACTCAATCACGGTCACCGCCAGACAACCTTAATTCTGCCTTTGTTTAAAGTCAATGTTTTAATGGGATTAATCTTTATTTCCCTCTGTCGTTTTCAGTCTGGCATTATTTTTCCTTAGGAAACTTCACTGGAAATATCATTACAATAGCAAGGCACTAGTCAAGGGAAATTAGCAAATTAAATTTATTGTAAGTGGAAAGTGAAACTGTCCAAGCTGAGTGAAATATCAAATGTAAACGAACAGCTTAAGGAGAGAAAAGAAAATTAGATGTTTTAAATTATTTTAATTACAATAATAATACAGTGGCCTGGTCATGAAAATTGTTACAAACACATTTATAGTTATTCCTGTTCTCACTGACTGCAGTGGGATTCTATACAGAGTAACTATGGATCTAAGCCAAAACCTGTTAAGTCAGTGGATAGACTACCATGGCCTTCAGTGGGTTTTGGATCAGGCTCTATGTGTGTGGACAACTCTTTGTAGGAATAGGTCCCCAGATTGTTAAAACAAATAATTGGGCCCCAAAGTATTATTCATTACACATCTTTTAAAAAAATAATTTTTACTTTTATAAATTCCCTTAACCAAAAAGGAAAGAAAATTAATTAGGCCTGCTTACAGCCTTTTAAAACTCCTTCTTACTTGCTTGACAGTCTGCAATTGTCTGCTGAGCTAAAGCCTATTTTAAGAATTTGTAATTAATGAATCTTTGATGCAACTGATGGTAATGATTTCTCTTAAACGATTTTGTTCTGTCATATCAGGGCCTGCTGGGAGACTTTTTCAGTGAGCCAGTGCTGCGCTCTAAATATCCATTTTACATTAAGAAAACAAATTGCACATTTTGAATAATGCTTTTTACAGTAAGCAAATATATGTACTGTACTGTATTCAGACAGACTCACATCCCCACGCAGACCATATGAACATAGGTGATGATATTCATGTGATAAATACTTCACCATGCACCTTTGCATGGCCTCACCTGCACTCAGTCTACAAATCCTTTTTTGAAGCTATTTCTAATGTACCAAATTCTCAAAACTTTGAGGAGCTTTGAAGAGCCACTGTATATTAAAAAAAGAAACTGTCAGATAAATGTTTCCTTCTTTCCCCCCATAAGTGGAATTTTCGGATGTAATCTGCACTGGTTTGAGGTGTAGGAAATATTTTGTCTTGCACCAGAACCAGGTTTGAGACTTCCCTACCCTGCAAGGCCAGAAGTGGGAGTTCTATATTGCTGGACAGGGGAGATTATAGGCAGGAAAGGTAAATACTTTTAAAACTCTGTGCAAATAATAATAATAATTTGAAGGATATAAGATCTGTGTACTTAAAAGTTAAATACACAAAAGGGCTTATTTTCAATTACCTTGCATGATCATTTACAGCTGTGTAATGCAAATGTGAAATGTTATGAAAACAGAGTAGTAGTATTTTACATCCACTTTGCACTCACTTGACATAGGTGCAAGGCAATGGAGAATGAGGCTTAGGAGTTTTACAGGAAATGACATCTTGCCCATTTTTCTCACTTCTTTGACTTTGAACCATTTCAGCATTGAAAAAACTTTCATGTACATAACTGCTTGGTCCTGTTTTATTTTGTTTGTGATTATCTCCAAATAAACTTTATAATTTTTTTTATTTTGATTTCTCCAGAATTTATTTAATAATGAATATTTGATATAGCTGCTTTTATCTGACAATTTCAAATACTTCCAACAGTAAGTATGATTATTATTATTATTTCCAGTTAACAGATCAGGAAACTGAGACAGAGAAGTTTTGTGATTTGCCCAAGGTCACACAGCAAATCACTGACAGGGCAAGGAATAGAACACAGGTGTCTTGATTTCCATTTCCTTTCTCTACCCACACACTGCCATTTAAATTAGGGCTGTCAATTAATCACAGTTAATGCAAGCGATTAATGCAAAACAAATTAACTAGATTAAAAAAGTAGTCACAATTAAGTGCAGTTTTAATTGAACTGTTAAACATTAATAGAATACCAATTTAAATTTATTATAAATATTTTTGGATGTTCTACATTTTCAAATATATTTATTTCAATTACAGCACAGAATACAAAGTGTACAGTGCTCACTTTTGTTACGAATATTTGCACTGTAAAAAAGAAACAAGAAATAGTACTTTTCAATTCACCTCATACAAGTACAGTAGTGCAATTTCTTTATCATGAAAGTACAATTTACAAATACAGAAATTTTTTTATATGTAAGTGCAGTCAAAACCAAAACAATTTAAAACTTTGGCGCCTATAAGTCCACTCAGTCCTACTTCTTCAGCCAATTGCTAAGAGAAAGAAGTTTGTTTATATTTATGGGAGATAATGCTGCCCACTTCTTATGTACGTCACCTGAAAGTGAGAACAGGGATTCACATGGGACTGTTGTAGCCGGCATTGCAGGGTATTTACATGCCAGATATGCTAAACATTCGTATGTTTCTTCATGCTTTGACCACCATTCCAGAGGACATGCTTCCATGCTGAATTTAAATTGGTATTCTATTATTGTTTAACAGTGCGTTTAATTGTAACTATTTTTTAAATCTCGTACTTAATTGTGATTTTTTTTGTATCATTTGACAGCCCTAATTTAAACATATACTGCAGCATGGCTGCCTACTGAGGCAGTTTCCAAAAAGAAGACTCATCCATAATACAAGTACCACTCAAAGAGGGGGCAGAAGTTCTGTTTATGTCTGTTCATTGTGCATTCTCACTCTGGTCAGCCAGAGGTGAGCCAGCAACATCATGCAATAAATGGGGGGAGGGATAGCTCAGTGGTTTGAGCATTGGCCTGCTAAACCCAGGGTTGTGAGTTCAATCCTTGAGGGGGCCACTTGGGGATCTGGGGCAAAATCAGTACTTGGTCCTGCTAGTGAAGGCAGGGGGCTGGACTCGATGACCTTTCAAGGTCCCTTCCAGTTCTAGGAGATGGGATATCTCCATTAATTTAATTTAATTTAATCTGTCTGGTAAATAGGGATCCTAGTGGTATATTTTGCTGAATTTCATAATGGTTACAAAACTGTTTGCAAGGATGGAATGGCAGATATAGGCATGCACCATTTGTTGTCACTTGTGACTATTGCATATGCTGGTGGGAGTAGATTTAAATAAAATGCATTCCTAACTATGGATTGCATTCCAGTGGTGAGTCATAGATATAGTTCGTGTTTCAGTGGGTTGTGTTCCAACAAAAGCTTGATGAACTCTACGCAACTGACACCAGGCCCACTTCTAAAGCTGCTATAATGTTCTGAGTATGGACTTTGTGATTAAATCATACTTAAAATGTACTAACAGCAAGATTATTTATAACACTATATGAATATACAAACACGTAGCAAAATAAGGATCCCCTTTAGCCTTGCATTTTCAACAGACCCTAAAGGATTCAGGTACTCAACTCCCATTGAAGTTAAATGGCAGTTGGGTGTCTAACTAAGTCCCTCAGGCTTGGTCTACACTAAACTCCCAAATCGAACTAAGGTACGCAACTTCAGCTACGTGAATAACGTAGCTGAAGTTCGAAGTACCTTAGTTCGAACTTACCTCGGTCAACACGCGGCAGGCAGGCTCCCCCGTCGACTCCGCGGTACTCCTCTCACCGAGCTGGAGTACCGCAGTCGACGGCGAGCGCTTCCGGGTTCGACTTATCGCGTCCAGACAAGACGCGATAAGTCGAACCCAGTTCGATTGCCAGCCGCCGAACTAGCGGCTGGGTATAGACATACCCTCAGACTCCTCTGAAAAATCCCAGCTTTGATGGTCCCTATATAGGATACTTATCTAACTGTTGACTTCCTTCCTCTCTCTTCTGCTTTCCCTTACTCCATAAAACCATTCTCTCTTCTCCTCCCTTTGATCCTCTCTTCTTCACTCCCTCTCTCAATTTTCCTCATTCAAAATTACACTGAATATATGAGACACTTTTTGGTGTACCCAGTACTGTGAGTCACCCTGTTACCCCAGGTCTCCAGTGAGAGGGAGTCTTTCTTGTGGAAGCTGGGTAGCAGTTCCCTGGCACCACCAGATTTTTGGCCACTCAACCTCTCTCCTTTGGGCTGTGCCAGCCCTAACTCAACTTGCAGGGTATCCACAGGTGCACCCCAAGTCTCCCGGAATCATTCCCCTGTGATATTCAGCCCCTGACACTGGTTACTTACAGAAATTCAAGATGCTCTGCACCCAAATCTGCAGTTGTGTTCCAGTGTATCAGTTTTATCTTAAGCCATCACTCCTGTAAACCACACAGCACTTGTGAACACTTATAATAAAACAAAATCAGGTTTATTAAAGTAAGAATAAAGATTTAACTAGGAATAAGACAAAATATTGGAAACACGTGATTACAAAACAAAACATAAAATGTGAACCTGGGTCTACACTTATTAATAGTTACCTTTCTTATCAAATAAAGTAGATTTCTACCCAAAAGTTCAGTCTGCTGCAGAGCTGGCTGGTTTCCCTTCCTCCAAGTACGCCCTTCCTCCAAGAGTTTTCCTCAGTGAATGGATCCAGAGTGCTTCTCCTTCCTCTGTGGTATATTGAAAAAAGCCTTTTGTTTCTATTTACTGCCACGGAGAAGCTCTGTCTGTTGTAACAGTTCCTTCTTCACCTCTAAGAGGTTTTCATTGTTTGATGGTGGCTCTGATGTGTTTTCCATGGATAGTTTTGGAAGGGAGCAAGACTAGTCAATTGAGCCTTGCATTACCTTGCTGGCTGATGAGAGAGGGGTGACAACTCCCTCCTGCTTGAATGGGCCATCATTGGGGCACATTTCCTCCTGGTAATTAATTTCTATTCTAAGTCCATAAAGCATAGTCTCAATATAAATACATTGTTCCTTTAAACATTATCCATACACACGACTGTGAGTCTTGACAAGTCACGAGCTTTCTGTAGATTCCTCCTGTGGTATCCCTTGTGGATAAATACCCTGCAAGATACGTTTGGTGTAATGAGTTTGTCAGGTCTGAGGTGAGAGCTGTTTACAGAGAAGAGGGGACTATTTGCCAAAGGGTCTCTGTGTCACAGTACAACATAACTTTTTCACCTTTATGCAGAAAACAAATTTCACAGTCTCTGTTGTATCTGTAATCTCATTATATAACTGATAGAATAATGGTTTACCTACTTCATTTGAACAATATAAATAATTCTACTAATTGTTACTAACTCTTATTAGAATTAGTTCCTCTTATCCTTTTCTCCACAAGCGACCCCCACACTTGGATGATTCAACTATATGGGTGAGGTAATAGCTTTAACTGGAGCTAACTTCTGTTAGTAAGAGGGGCAAGCTTTTGAGCCACACAGAGCTTTTCTTTTACCTATAGAAGTTGGTCCAATAAAATATATTACCTCACCCACCTTGTCTCTCTAATATCCTGGGACCAACACAGCTACAACAACACTGTATCCCAGGAAGTCAGTCAATCTCAAAATCATATGATCCCAAAGAATCACCTGTGTTATTAAAAGAAAAATAGAATTAAGAATAGTAAATTACAGAATTGCAATAAAAAGCAGCACATTATACCAGAAATACTGAGGTGTGAGTGCTGAAGCTCCTACAAATCAATGCCTGTTTGCTATTAAAATTATTAACTAGCACAACGACAGCCGCCTCCCCCCCCCCCGCGTTAGCAAAGGTGAACCAGAGCAGTGCTAAGAATAATGAACAATAAAGGTGTGAAACCACACGTGGCCAGTGGAGGAGAAGAAAAAGGCTGCCCAGGCAGCTGAGAGGTTTTAGGGCTCGGAGGTTTTAGGAGCAACACACGCTGACGCTTCTGAACACAGACAAGTACAGCGGTGTCGGTGTGTGTGTAAAACACCCCAGAGAACCGCGTCTCTCTCAGCAGCTCCATCCATCAGGGCAGCCCCGACCCCGCAGCTCTAGCCCCTCGACCCCTGCCGGCAGGCTCAGCGCGCGCACGACACTGCCACTACCAAGCAGCGCATGCGCCTTGCTTAGCCCCACCCCCCGGCTCTTCCCTCCTGTGCAGCCAGTGCCCCGCCCCTCCTCCCCGCACACATTGCGTCCCGCCCGCCCCGCCCCCTTTTGCTCTCGCGTCACACCGCCATCCCAAGTGAGGGCAGAGGGTGAGACGGGCGGCGGTTTCAGTAGGTGTCACTGAGCATGCTCAGTTTGCACGGGCGCGCTCCGTAACAGCGAAGCCGAACGGTGGGGCGTCTCCCTTTGACTCTCCCGGAGGCGGCCGGGCGGGACGCGCTGCTGGGCCTGGTGCGTTGTTGTGGTTCCGGGGCGCGGCGGCCATGGCCGTGCTGCTGGAGACCACGGTGGGCGACCTGGTGATCGACTTGTACACGGAGGAGAGGCCCAGAGGTGAGGGGCGGGGGCCCGGGGAGTCGGAGCGGGGCCTGGGGGCGCGTTGGGGGCCAGTGTCCCGCTCCGCCAGCCGAGGAGGACGGAGGCCACAGAGCTGAGCATAGCGCTGATGGGGTGGTGCTGTGCGTGGGGGGGGGAACCCGGGGTGGGTTCAAAAGAAGGGCAGCAGTAGGGTCACTGAGCAGAGCGTCTGATGATGCTGACTGTGTTTCAGCTCTCGCGTGTAATACTTTTACAACATGAAAGCGTGGGGTTGATTGCATTTGGCTTGATGCAAACACTCCATGCATCTGAAGAAGTGGGTTTTTTTACCCACGAAAGCTTATGCCTAAATAAATCCGTTAGTCTTTAAAGTGCCACTGGACTCCTCATTGTTTTTGTGGTTACAGACTAACACGGCTACCACTTAGATACTCAACACTCTTACGGAATCCCTTGTTGAGGGCTTGTAGTAATCCTGCCCTTTTCTGGTTGCCAGTTCTCATAAAGTCTGCATGGATTTTTTTTTTTTATTGGAAAATGCAAGTTGGCGATTACATTCGCTATACCAAATTAGGTCCTGGATTCTGTATTTGGGTGGGTATAAGGATGTTAGGATAAAAGATGCTTATGCTGGTAAGTTAAATAAATGTGTGTGCTTGCAGGATGAGGGCCTTAGTTTCCACATTTAATTTCAAGGGTATGGGGAAACTTATTACACTCTTTTTTTTTTTTTTTTTTCTAATTATAAACAACAATTTTGGTTGGGAGCTCATTTTCTTCTACTACAGACAATATGCTTCTTATTTTTATGTCTCTAAAATATTGAGTAAGTGTAATAGTTTTTAAATTGAAAAAACATTGACTTTTTCCTTGGTAGACATTATTTGGGGAAGGCTAAGGAGGGGGAAAATGTGTGCTGATCTTTGTTATACAACTGTTCATATTGCTATTCTAAATATTGCTGGATGTGGGATCTAGGAAGGGAGAATGCATAGTATTTAATCTTTTCCATAGATGTGTAGCAGGCTTTAGAGTCAATGTTAATAAAATCCCAGTACAGCCAAAGAGAAAAGACGCAAGGTGCAAAAGATCCAGGCGCAAATTGCATTTTTTTTGTAAATTTCAATATAATTTCTTGTAGCTTGTCAGAATTTTCTGAAGCTTTGCAAAATCAAGTACTACAACTACTGCCTCATTCACAATGTACAGGTGAGTGTTTATAATAGATATTTATTTCCTTCTTTGTCTACATCCGTAAGTAGACTAATACCTTGTGTATCTTGCCTTGATACAGAGGGATTTTATTATACAAACTGGTGACCCCTTGGGGACTGGCCGTGGAGGGGAATCTATCTTTTGGTGAGTAAAACCTACTTAATATGAAATAGGCCTAATTTGGGGGTGGACTTGTTGAATGTCCTACTGAATCATTGTTGGGAGATGAGCTGCTTTTGGCTCATACACCTTGATGTCTGTTGTCATTCCTCATGCTGTCTTTTGATCCTAGACATTTAGTTTTTTTCGGGACAGTATGCTACTTCTGTTCTTAAATCAAATCAATAACGGGTGTGATTGTGAGCAGGTGACTGTAGGTTTGGCTGCTGTGTGGTGTGCCCTACATGGCTGCTCTGTGGAAGTCACCACATTTTTTCTACTGCAGTGCTGAGAACTATGATGTAATGCACTTACATTTTGCTTGTGATGGAGGGGAAGCAGGTGACTATAGTAAAAAATCTTGTATTCATGTGTCAACTCCCTGAGCCCCCTTTCAAAATCAATAAAACTGTTGCTTGGGCTCAAATTTTAACTACACTAAATATATGACGTGTGCTTTTTGGTAATAGGTAATTGGAGAGTCTTGTGTTTGAGTGTTTTTTAAGAGGGACGCATAAAATGAGTGTTAGGAAGAAAATAACACTTCTTATAAAAATCAATTTTCTATAGTGATGCACCTGAAGAAACATGCAAACAGGTAAGATAGAATTTTGGCTGACTGAATAATCTTCCAGATAATTTTTCCTTTGAATCTGATGTTCTAGAGGAAAAATCAAGTTCTAGTTGCAGGGAAACTGTATGTACCACTTAGTTGATGAATAGTTCTCATGTAACTCTCTGTAGCCAATAGACTTGCAGTTATTCGCCCATACAAACTGGCTAACACTGCTCCAGACCTCAATAATATGGACCTTTAAGGAAGTACACCAAATAAATTTACATCTGTTCTACTATGCTATGCTATAATGGAGTTAGGGAGACATGGTTACAAACTTTTTTACCCACGCTAGAGGGTAGATGGGGACCAAACTGTGTCCCTGTAAGTGGTTTAAAACTTTTGACAATCCAGGATTCTGATGTATTATTGTTCTGGTCGGTCACCAGTCACTCCTGGGATCTTCTCTTCCTTTACACTTTTTTATATTATATACTGATTTTTCTTTCCCTGCCTGGCTCCTTGATGTACTCTGTCACAAGTAGAATCTTCCAAAAGAGTGGCAGGCTGACTTGCTTCCCTTTTCTGTTCTGCTGCTGGCCTCTGAAAATACAGATCCATTCTGAGGATGTTACCTTTTTCTTATTGCTGAACAGGACACAAAGGTGGGGGTTTCAGTTCTTGGTGCAACCTAAACTGTTATAAGCCATGTTGAAATGGATTTAAGAGTGCACATTTAGGTTCACGATCAGTTTAAAATAATAACTTTCTGTATAAGCCAGTTCTCTCTCACCTGGGAAAGAACAATGTGAGATCAGGATCAGACATTGAGACTTAAAATCGCTGCATTCAATCCTGTATGCCTTGAAAGCTAATGTGTAAAATGAAGTTTGCAGCTTTTTCTGTTCAGATGATGAATTTTAGTCTATGTACAAACTATTTAATGGTTTTCACTTTGTTTTATAAGGAGAATTAGGTGCACAAGTTCCATTTATATTTGATAAAGTGAATTATGCTTTTAATTCCCTGCACACTGTACTGAAAGTATGTTTTGACAGTAGCTTCTAGCAAATTACATGCTAGTATCTACCAGAGATGTCAGAAAGTGTTTTCTAATATGCTTAAAAACCCCTCATTCTGTAGAATGTCTCCAGGGAAAGAGCTGTTAACATTATTTGCATTATGGGGGGTGGTTGGGTAATGCTATAGTCACATTATAAATGTGTACTGTAAAGTGATCATTTTATTTGAGCATTCTTATTATAACATACTTTGGTAAATTATTTTGTCTTGTTCACTGTTGTATAACGCTTGTTTCACTGTCAGCATTTTTGAATCTTGCTGCCTCATAACATATTTATTGTATATATTTTCAGTAAACTCTATGGTGATCAAGCTAGATTTTTTGAGGCAGAAAAAGTGCCAAGAATTAAGCACAAGAAAAAGGGAACCGTATCAATGGTGAACAATGGCAATGATCAACATGGATCTCAGGTCAGCGCACAGTATTGGGAGGCTTTTGCTATAACTCTGGAATAGCAAAGAAGGAAACTCCACAGGTTAAAAAATGTGCATAACAATGAAAATAACACACAGTTAATGTTTTTTATAGTTAAAAGGATACTGATCAGGTATTCATATTATTCAAATGATTCTAGAGCTTCCTAGTTATATTAAACTCTCTAACTTGGAAATTGAAATCATACCTTAATAACATGTTTTCTTCATCATTATGTGCACTTATTGGTTCATTATTGTAGAGCTGATCAAAGGCGCTAGGCTGATTAAAATAATCATTTAAAAAATAATGTTGTTTAGGAAGAAAAGGACTGAAGGGGACAGTGTGGAAGTTAACCGGCCTAATGTGTAGTATTCCCTACATATACTTTAAAAAATATTTTTAAAAATCTGCTCTTGTGATCCTGGACAAATCTGTCAGTTTCCCTTATCTAGAACTGTGTGCAGCTAAATATAGCAATGAGCAAGACTTTTCCAATTTGATTGTAAAGCATGCGTTCCAAATGTCATTCATTTTTTGTGTTGGTTAACCATACAGTCTGTTCTAAATTAGGGTGGAGGGCTAGATGCTCAGCTGGTATAAACTGTCATAGTTCCATTAAAGCCAATGGAGCTACATCAGTTTACACTGCTTGAAGGTCTAGTTCTGTCCTCTCCCATTGAAGTCAGTGGTAAAACTCCCACTTACTTCAGTGGGCATGGTGTCAGGCCCAAAATTATATGGAGATTCTAAACATTTTACGGTTTACTTGTAAACAGTTTTTTTTATCTTGTCTTTATAGTTTCTTATTACTACAGGGGAAAACCTAGATTACCTTGATGGTGTGCACACAGTGTTTGGAGAAGTAACAGAAGGCATGGATGTATTAAAGAAAATTAACGAGACCTTCGTTGACAAGGAATTTGTTCCTTATCAAGACATCAGGTATGACTAGGTTTAAACTTCCTAGCTTAGAGGTGACAAAGTGCTGGAGGCTAACACATTAGCCAGCCCTCAGATCACTTTGGTACAAATTTAGTTTCTGTGGAGAAGGCCGTCTGGGGAGTATGTGGCTAATTAGCTGATCAGTCTCGAGACTGATGAACCAGTTAGACACCAGCTGAGGGCTGTTAAAGGCAAGAAGGGACAGAAGATTGGGTTAGTTGAACCCTGTCTGTTCTGGGATTCTAAGGGAGGGAGATCTGTTCCTCTCTGGCCCTGCAGGAAGAGGCAAGAAACCACTGTAAATACTTAGCTGCACAGGACTGTATTGGGGTTGGTGGCGGGAATATAAATAAATAATGTGGAAGTGCTACTCGCTGGAGAGTCCGAGAGGTTTCTGGGTATCAGAAGGTGGGAATGGAACCTCTCCCCTTACAGAGGGTGTGTTGTAATTTTTGTAAAAACTGGTTCCTTGATCTTTCTGTAAATAGAGTTAATATGGCAATGTCAGGACACTTGTGAAAGTATCTAGTATGTTTTTTTATTCCATTATTAGTGGTAAAATATTGTGTAACTATCAGTGGTCTCCCAAGTGGGGTGCGCAAGAGGGTCCTTCGGGGTGCGCGGCAGGAGGAGCGCCGCCGGAGCAGCGCTGCTTCAGCAGTTCGGGCAGTAGTTTTTTTTTTTTGCTTGGAGTGGCAAAAATGGTAGAGCCGGCCCTGCGGTGCAGCGGGGGTGCGTGCTCAAAATTTTTTTACTGATAGGGGTGCGCGATCCAAAAAAGTTTGGAGACCACTGGACTAGATCATGCTGTCTTATCAGCTGAAAGAGAAGTTGTAGGGCCCTGACCTGTAAGCTCAGATGGACCCTGCATCTGCACGTAGTACCATTGTGAGTTTGCAGGGTTGGGCCCATAGAGGGGATGGATGTTGTTGTCCAGACCATCCAAAATAATGTTTATAATGTTGTTAATATGTGTATGTGGTGTTGTAGGTGTGTTGGTTCCAGGATCTGAGAGAGACTAGGTGGGTGAGGTGATTTCTTTTATTGGACCAACTTCTGCGGGTGAGAAACAAGCTTACACACAGATCTTCAGGCCTGGGAAATGTACTCAGAGTGTCAAAGCTAAGTACAAGATGGAACGGATTTTTGTAGCATAAGTAGGTAGCACATATTTCAAGGGACTGTTCAAGGTGAAGTGGCCTGCTAACACCTCTCTAATCATAGAGGGAAAAGGAGAGGAAAAAAAAGCTGAGGGAGGAGGTTAGTGGGTTATAGATTATTGTAATAAACCATAAATCCAGTTTTTGTATTCAGTCCATGACTTTTAGTGTCTAGCAAAGTTATAAATTTAAGCTCCCAGGCTTATCTTTTGAAAGTGTTACGCAGGTTTCCTTTGAGGATAAGAACTGAGGTCAGATAGAGAGTGATCTCATTGTGAAAAATGTTCACACACAAGTGATAGGGTGTTTTTTGTCTTCTATAATTTTTCTGAGAGAGTTCATTTGGGAATATAGTGATTGTCTGGTTTCACTCACATAATTGTTGTTGGGACATTTAGTGTGCTGGATGAGGTACACCACATGTTGACAGGCATGTGTAGGACCCATGGATCTTGAAAGGTGTGTTGTGGGGGGTGTTGATAATTATTGCAGTTCAGATATATCTACAGATTTTTGTATCTGCTGATCTAGCAGGGTCTGGTGTTGCTTTTAGTTGATGTATCTTGGTCTGTAGGGAGTGGGGCAGTTCAGGATATGGTCCCCATAGTGTATAGGTTGTAATTGTTTGATACCCCTGCCTCCCATGTGGGTTCTAATGTGGGTCGTAAGTGACAATTAGGTGTGTGTGGACAGAGGAGGCTTTATTTCCATATTGAAGCGGGTTCTCTTGAGGAATTTGGGTGACTTATTCCATGATGGGATCTACTTCTCTGGTGGAATATCCTTGCTTGTTGAACGTAGTCTTAAGTGTGTTAAGGTGAATATCCCGGACGTTCTCCTTGGAGCATATTCTGTGGTATCTGAGTGCCTGGCTGTAGATAACCGATTTCTTGGTATGTTTGGGTTGGTTACTGGAACTGTGAAGGTGGCTGTGGTGATCTGTAGGTTTCCTGTATATTAATCTGTGTACCACTTTCGGACAGTTCAGCTGTATAATTGTTTTAATTCCATGTAGCCAAAAATAACTGTAAGATGCACTAAGTGGGGAGTTAAGAGGGCAAGAGAGGTTGAAATGAGGACTTTACTCACAAACTAGATTAACTGTTGGTCTAGGAATAAACAAATACATTAGAAAATCAACAATTAGTTATTAATAAAAACACTCAGTTTATTCCTTGTATCCTAGCAGCCTGTGTGCACATCTGAACTGGCTTTATTAATCATTATATATTAGTACATAGAATTCAGTATGTAGGTATACAGAATATTTATTTGTCTAGCCCTGTAGTAGTATATAATACCTACTAGTATCCCTAAAATTGATCCCATGTTCATCAATTAAAGTGAGAGCTAGTTTTAAACAAATTAAAATGCTGACTCTTGGATTTGATTTTACTTTACATTTCCCATTAGGATAAATCATACAGTGATATTAGATGATCCATTTGATGACCCTTCTGGTTTGAGAATACCTGACTGCTCCCCAGAGCCCACCAAGGAACAACTAGATGTAAGTACTGCTAATAGCTTCTTGGGAAGATTTTGGAAATGGATAAATGTGCTAACTAGTTGAGTTTCTTGTATGTCCCACATTCAGCAAAGCACATGAGTAGTCCATTGAAGTCAAAGAGACTATTCGTGCTTAAAGTTAAACATGCAATGAAGTGTTTTGCAAAATAAGAGCTGCCAATATACAATTATGCATTTTTTGAATGGGGTAAGATTTCTGAAGATATAAAAAGATATATTGGAATTGGAAAATGTTCAGAAAAGGGCAACAAAAATTATTAGGGGTATGGAACTGCTTCCATATGAGGAGAGATTAATAAGACTGGGACTTTTCAGCTTGGAAAAGAGGCAACTAAGGAGGGATATGATAGAGGTCTATAAAATCATGACTGGTGTGGAGAAAGTAAATAAGGAATTGTTATTTACTCCTTCTCATAATGCAAAAACTAGAGGTCACCAAATGAAATTAATAGGCAGCAGGTTTAAACAAACGAAAGTATTTTTTTCACACAACACACAGTCAACCTTTGGAACTCCTTGTCAGAGGAGGATGTTTTGAAGGCCAAGACTATAACAGGGTTCAAAAAAGAACTAAATAAGTTCATGGAGGGTAAGTCCATCAATGACTGATGGGCAGGGATGGTGTCCCTACCTCTGTTGGATCACTTGATTACTGTTTTGTTCATTCCTTGTGGGGCACCTGGCATTGGCCAATGTCGGAACACAGCATAGTAGGCTAGATGGACCTTCACAGCACAGTTGTACTTGACATGACCTCTATGCTTACAAAGCAAATAACTATTACAGTTTTGAAGAAAAGAATTAAAAAAAAATCAGCAGGGTGTTTCCAGTTGTGACTGTGTATTGTGGGATAGGATGCAAAAAGCTGTAATGTTATTTTAATAGTAATGAATCTGTTGTCTGAAATGGCCAGCTCTGGCATTATTGTTTCCTTGATACATTCTTCTGGAAGAATCCAAAATATGACTGCTAACTTCTTATTTTACAGTATAAAATGAAGTTTATCCTTTTATTCCCCTTTTTTTCAATAAGAAATATTATCAGCACTTCCACACAAAAGAAAATTGTTAAGCTGGAAAGTATGACTTCACTATCCACACTTCACATACAAGCAGACACGCTGGTTTGTTTTGTCTGTATTCTAGGCAGAAGGGATTTGCAGAACAATTCAGCTTATAATTGTTTTTTCTTACCTTGCAGTTACTGGAGCTGCTGAAAGGAAATATCTTCTTTTGTCTGGGAACAGTGTTTCAAACAATAAATTGACTAGAGAAGTTACATGATTTGGAAAAAAAAAAAAAAAAGTTTTAACAGATACCATAGTTATGAGTTTGGTGTAGGAACTTAATTAGAATAGAGGGTATATCAAAATTAGTCTAATATATCCACAAGTCTAAACACTGCATAAGGAGCTTGATAGCCCAGTGTATGTTAGACAAATACTTGTAAGTTTTATAATCAGACACTTGCAAAGGAAAAACAGGGATACGCCAGTTAGCTCTAGTGAAATGTTTTGAACTAAGAGAGCTTTTTGGAGGAGAAGATTTAAAAATGGCCAATATTTTGTTGTAGGAATGTTTGTTTGGAATACTTGACTAAATACAATAGTATAAAATATACAGTTCCTGTAATTGTACTCTGTTAAATTGAAGTCTTGCTAGATGAGGCAGAAATCTCTAATACTACTTGTATACTCATTTCAATAAAGAAATGTATTAAAAAAAAAAAAAGGGGGGGGGGGGGATAGGTTTGGGATAATAGAGGTGAAAGACTCCATATCGTGTAATTGAATCTAGCCCAGGTTGACTGTGATTGAAACTCATTAGCATGTGTAGGCTGCTTGGTTGTCTGTCTGACCAGAGTGAACGATCTTAGCCTAATTCTTCAGGGATATAGTTCTTAGTTTCACAACACACAGAATCCCAGACTGAGGTAGGGTTTTAGTATTAAGAAAAATAAAGGCTTACCCATGGGTCAGTATTTAAAATGCTGTTTTTTGTTTTTGTTTTTCAATTTCTCAGAGTGGCAGAATAAGAGCAGATGAAGAAATTGATGACTTCAAAGGAAAGTCTGTTGATGAAGTGGAAGAAATTCAGGCAGAGAAAGAAGCAAAAACTCAGGCCATTCTTTTGGAAATGGTAAACATCAGTTTTTGTTTTTGTTTTGTTTTTTTGTCGTCTTGTCAGATGTTATTTCTTTGTGTATACATGCTCTACATTATGTCTGGGTGAGTGAGTGCTTAAGACAAGTGCTTGCCTTGAGTTGCATGTCAGAAATGTTGGCCTCGTGGATTAGGGTGCATGATATCAGGCTGTTGGTAGAGCTAAAAGAGTGAACGTGGACACTTGGTCTTCATCCATTTGTAGGAGGCGATTTCCTGAGAAGACCAGTACCATCTCTGTTCCAAACCCAGGACTAGAATTGGTTTGATAGGGGGTTTGGAAGACCTTGCTAGAGACGCTTGTTAAATTATAAAAGCTGGTCAGTCCTGTATGGAACTGTTATCCCCGCTGTGTGTTTCTAGTTTTAGTACTGAAAGTTTGTATGCATTGGGTGGCTGAGTTACCATGAAATAATTTCTCCCCAAATTCACATATTGGCATTGGGAATGCACGGCAATATAGTGGTTGGTTCCCGTTCACAGAATTACAGTAGAACAGCTGCCTGCTCTTAGATAATAAGCAAGAACCCACTAATAGTTAATTTTTCCCCCCTGCTCTCTTCCCTTGGGATGTTTATGACTTATTGGTACTAAATATGGTTGTAGCTTCTGGAGTTCTTGTGGGGTTGAGGTGAGCTGGAATTTAATATGGCTGGTGCCAGACTTTAGAGGAGGTTCAATTCGCCTTCTTTAGGAATATTAATACATTAAGGAAAAGACCCAATTCCATTCTTATTTTTAAAATGGCAGCAGTGAGTCCTTTCATTGTATGAATGTACATGACAAATCATTATGCTTTTTTTGTCATCTTTGTATTATTCATCCACCCAAATTTGACTAATACCAACAGCTCTAATAGTACTCTTGCACAGCATCTTTCATCTAAAGAACGTAAAAAAAGCTTTTTACAAACAAATTTAAGCCTCAGCATTCCTGCAAAAGAGAAAAGTATTATCCTCATTTTACTGATGGAGAAACTAAAGCAGAGAATATTAATCATGCAATCATTGGCAGTAGAACACTGCAGATTTCTAGTCACATGTTTTAACCACTAACCATACTTTTGGGGGGAAATAATGTTCTACTTTTTAAGTCTTCTGAGTGACTATAGGCATTTCCCCAGGTTTCCACTGACTAAGTCGTGAAAAGAATATTTGTCGTCCCCTCCTCTCCTTTCCCAACAGAACATACTCAGTGTCATGAAATTCAGGAAGTTTTGTATGAAATAAATTGAAAAGCCTTCCATTTTCTGTGTGCTGTAGGTGGGAGATTTACCAGATGCAGATATCAAACCACCAGAAAATGTGCTGTTTGTTTGTAAACTGAATCCTGTGACCACAGATGAAGACCTGGAGATAATATTTTCACGATTTGGGCCCATTAAAAGGTAACTTCTACAGAATAAAAAAAAAACCAAAAACACCAAAACGAGAAACAGGTTCAGTTTAAGCAGTCTCCCTAGGCTTCACTGCTCTGCGCACGCACTCGCACTCTCTCTCTCTTGACCTGCTTTGACCGACCTTGTATCTAGGTATAGTAGTGGGACAACGGCTGACAAGGTGGGGTGTTTCAGAGAAATACTGCCAGCCTGTTACATGGCTTTCTTAAACATTCCTCAGCATTAATTACAATCCCAAAAGTTAAACTAACAAATTTTTGTCCTAGCTTAGTAAAATGCAAAAAGAAATCAGAGCATTAATGATGGAAAATAGAATCTGATTCAATAAGCTTTTATTTTACTAATTTTAGGACTAATTCTAAAACCTGTACTAATCACACATATGAGTAATTGTTGCTCACCTGAGTAGTCCTATTTAAATCTGCTTCAGCTGTTTGAAGTCATTGTGAGTAAAGGTTACTTATGTGAGTTACGGTTGCAGGATCAAGCCTCAAAGGGCATAACATAGGTTAGAATTTCTAACCTGATAAAGTGATAGTTTTCAGACATCTTCAAACCAGAGGCATTCTTTAATTTGATGCTATTTTTTCAGCTGTGAAGTAATTCGAGACTGGAAGACAGGTGAATCTCTTTGTTACGCTTTCATTGAATTTGAAAAGGTATGTTCTTGTGGAGATATACAAATGTTGCTTATAAAAACAGTGTAATAATGTACTTGGGTTCTCTCTCTCTCCTCGCAAACACAGCTCTATGCTGGATGGAATGAGAACGGGTGATCTGCTCAAGTGTGTTGGTTAATATTCTCATCTATTGACTGCAGCCTACAAAGGATGTAGTCCTCAGTTCAGGAAAACATTTAATCATATACTTAAGTTCATCCCTATTTAGCAAACTGTTTAAATATGTATTTCAGTCCCTTTTGAAGTCAGTAATTGGAATATGATGAGACTGTAATTGTTATTCTCATGATATAAAATTTATAGCTTGTGTTTTATTGGTTGGCTGTTATCGCTCTGTATTCTGTGAGAAAGTTGTCTGAGTGAAGGTCTAGAGTATGCCAGAACACTTATCTTTAGCCTGCCAGGGAGTTTAGATTTTTTTAATAAAGCCATTGTCTGTTGTAACTGTTTCTAAATGTATTATGCCAAACATAATACACATAAATAACACGTCTGTTTTGGCATAGATTTATCTAATCTCAAAGATGGAATGCTTGCATTAAGGCAAATCGTAAAATGATTATATTTATTTTTAAAAAATTTAGAAATGTGATTTAATTCATTTTAGAAAATAAAATACGTATTTATTCAATTGTGGCGTATTCGTTAGGAATCTCTATGCCAAGAGCAATTCATTTTGCATTTAAATGCTGACTTCATAAGAATATTTGTGTATGATTTGTTAATTAATCTTGACTTAAATCTTCTGGAAACACTGCAAAAGGAGGAAGATTGTGAGAAAGCCTACTTCAAAATGGATAATGTGCTGATAGATGACCGGAGAATACATGTGGATTTTAGCCAGTCTGTTGCAAAGATTAAATGGAGAGGAAAAGGTAGTTTTATTTGTCATCCTTTGATTCTGTACCAACTTCAAACCTTAAATTAGTAAATATTGCTTTCCTAAACAAGAGTTGTTGTATAGGACAAGCATCTCTGTTACAAGGTTAATCAACTCCTTTTTGGCACTATAATGGCCACAACCTGGTATTCCTGGCTGCATGAGCAAAGGCTACTAAATCTAGGTCTCTACCTGTTTCCTGCATATTAGAGGACAAGAGGTTTACTGGTAGCTATCATGTTGTCAAATGTATTTTTTGCCAGTGAAGTAAACTATTGGTATTGTTTTTATATTAATCTCAAGCTTTAAAGAGATAATGTTGGATATTTATTAACATAAATAAACTGCAGTAATCAGCATATTCTTCCTTTTTGTTTGTCATCCATCACTTCATGAAGGATTATATTTACAAGACAAACTGACTATCTAGGCATTTAATACTTCTGTTGCAGTATTAGCCTTCACCATAAGGTGGCAGCACATAATTGACAGTACTGTTAAGTAGTTTTCAAAACTTCAAAACAGAAATATGGAAAATAAAATCCAATATGCCTCTTTAAAATGTTAACCCATGAAAAATGTTTTTCAAAATGTTTACTAAAAAGTGCATAATTTTGTAGTGAGATTCCCTCCCTTCCTCTAAGTTTTAGCACAGAACAAAATTTCATTGTTTTGATTTTGAAAATGGGGCAGTAACAGAAATGCCAACAGAGCCTTAAGCAGAGAGATGCAGGACCAGCTTCAAGCACAAACAGAACAGTTGCCACTTGGTGCCTTGTGACCCTATCCAAGCTCTGCATCCAAAAGGCATGAGGTGGGAGGAAACCATTACCTAGCTAGGTCTTCTCAGGCAGGAGGACTACAGATGGAAGGAAAATCATGGCCTGATCCTCCCCCTTTTGCTCTGGGTCATGCACACTGTAAGACCATTTCTGGAGTTTGTTACTGGCACTTCTGTAAATGTGATTACAGTAGTAATGGAGGTAACTGATGACAATTGTATCCTGAAGTGTGCTGTACTCCTATGTCTTGTTTGATTTTTAAGATGATGAAAGCCCAGTTGATTGTTTTTGTATGAACAGGTGGGAAGTATACCAAGGATGACTTCAAAGAGTACGAAAAGGAACATGATAAACCTTCCAAATTAACTTTGAAGGAGAAAGTAAAGCCAAATCAAGAGTATCCTTAACAGTTAAACAATCTGTGTGGCATATTGGCCTATAATGTAGTGACTTGCAACTAGACTTTGTGAAAACAGCTTCTAATTCTCTAAGCTTTTGTTGGGCAGATGTTTAACTGCTACTTAACATAACCATGTGGCATCAGTTTTGGAATTACAGATTTATTTTTTAATTTGCTGTTTTGTGTGAACAAGGTATAACACTGTCAAATCAGAATGTGTTTATTTTACACCCACTTTGCATGGTTGTATATAACTACCCTACTGCAAAGCAATGGATAGGCAGGATATTTGGTTTCCTAGAGCAGATCTCAATCAGCCTTACTCTTACCTACCTTTTAATTTTTCATTGTACATGATTTTTGTTTTGCACAAAATACTGGCTATCTCAATGTTATACCCATGGTAAAGCTTGTTTTCGCTTGTTTTGTGAGCTTTTATATTCTGAATTGACCAATGATTGGTACCAAATCTGCCCTTAATCAACTGCTGTAGCGCAAAGTATGACCTTGTGCTGGATGAGGAGATAGAGGAGGCTAGACCAAGTCACCTACACTCGGGTAAAAAACACAAGAAGAAAAAGCACCGCCACTCTGATGATGAAGATGATGACAAGAAGACCAAAAAATCCAAGGTACTGAACTGCCATCTGACTATTTAATCCTGTGCCACTTTATGGCCATGTCTCCTCATAACTGCTAAAAAGAAAAGGGTTCAATTGGGGACCTTGCATGCGAACAACCTAAATGAAGGGCTTGTTGCAGTGTAGAAGGTGGCTGCCCAAGATATTCTTGAACTCCTAAAGCTAGGTGTATCTAATTGACCTTCTGCTGAAATGCCCTGAAAAGGGAGCATGGGCTTCACAAAAGTAGTTTCAGCAGTGGGTCTGTTTTTCACATTTCCCATCACAGACGAGTGAAACTTAATTTCATGAGTGCAAGGTATTTTTCATGTACTTCCTGGAATGGTGCACATGAGCTTCCTTTAATGTGCAGTCAGAAAACATCTTTCAGCTGACTCAGAAATAGAAATGTGAAATCTGTGTTCGTATTGTGTAGATTAGTAATACTGGAGAATTTTGGCTTTGTTGACACTGTGAAAATGATCAGTTGCTGACAATGATTGTCAGTAGTGGGCCTCCTCCCTGCACCCATCTGTTTTTATTCTTGGGGTAATATTGACCTTCATTTAATGTCATCCAAGTAGAATTGATTAAGTTGGTCGTTATATCATTCTGTTTTTTAACACCAGGTAGGAAAGAACACAGCTGGTTGGAAATTGCTTTAAAAAGCTCCATTGCCTGGCATGTGGCAGATTTCATATGCCTTGTTGGTATTAACCATTGAACTCCTAGTGTGGAAGGGCACAGGCATTCTACCATCATGTCATCTAATCACATGGGAGTAAAAGCACCTGCACTTGTCTACACTACTTTTGCCACTATTGGGGGTAGCAGTATCCTACAATATCAGGGTTGGAAGGGACCTCAGGAGGTCATCTAGTCCAACCCCCTACAGTTCCACTGATGTTTATGAATTTTCCCAGCTGCTTTTATTTAGGTAAAAGGCATTTTGTGTTCTGTTCTGTCCACTGAGGTATACCATAACTAAAAACTAGCTTGTTGTCGTGAGCCATTCGCTGAGAGACAACCTATCATAACTGTACAACGCTGCACTACATATTGATGTGGTATTTAGAACTGCTGACCTATATGTAAGGTGCGATTACATTGGCCACAAATAGATTGAGAAGTGATAGTAAATGTATCCTATTTCCAGCTCATATCTATGGCATATTGGCTAAACGTTTGGAGACTGTAGTTTGGAGATGATAAATCAGCACAGTGTGACCAATTAAAAAAAATGTAGTTCCTCTTCTGAAACAAAGTAAAGAAATGTCTGGGAAATCCAGCCTGCAATGGAGAGACATTCAGATATGTTCTATAGAGCTCAAATAGCTCTGCTTTTCTACCACTTTTTCCCATTTGTTCCTTTTTTCTTACAAAATTCAGAATTGACCCCCTAAGAATCTAAGAGTTTGTCTCCAGGTGTTCTATTTTTCTGTAAGATCAGATAATTTCAAATAGAATTGTCCTACATTAAGGCCTCACTTCATTATGGAATTATGTATGAAAAAAATCTACTTTAAAAGGAACGTTGCATTTGCGAAGTCAAGCACTCAAAAGTTAGGACATGCCAGAAATAAGGTTTCCTGTGCAAACTTAATTCAGCCTCCTTGTGCACTGTGAAAGTCTTTAATTACATGATCACATACTATTCTTCCCAGAGGACCCCTACCTCATTCAATAAACAGGTAGTTATTCAATATTTCTTTTTACAGCCAGTGTATGGTCCCAGACCTTATTTGCTGCATACCATCCAACCCCTGCACTGAATACAAAATTATTAATTTCTCTCGGGTGCTTCTGCGGTGTTCATCACTACTATATCTGTGTCCGGCACGTGCAGCCTTAATTCTGGCACTTCCTAATTCTTGAGTACTTGACTTTTCAACCTTAATGTTCCTTAACAAAGTGTGTGGTGTTGTTTTTTTAATGTAATTTCATAATTTAAAAGTTTTAGCCTGAAGTAGACACCCCAGTATGGAAATTTTGAAACTGAATGGTTAAAGTTTTAATCAACTGTAAACAAGGTCTTATATTAGTAAGCAACCTTAACTCTGGGTGGCGCTATCAGCTCCACCTATAATGATCTGAAGAGGAGTATTTTTGTGCTCTGAGTAGTTTCCATGATGTAAGATGTTTTTCTGCTCTCTGGTGGTGGTCTTTTTTTTTTTTTTCTCTTCGGTGTGTTTTGACTCATCCTTTTTCATATTCTTGTTTTCTGACTCTTCAGTCTACTTCAGGGTTAAAAAATATTTTTGACTCTTCCATTGTGTGTCTTGATTCCAGAAGGTGGGGATGTAAGGATATTGTGGTTTTCTTTCAGTAAGCAGGATGTGGGTCTTGAACAGGTGGGTTCACTGCCAGAGAAGGGATCTGAATAGGAGCTGGCAGGGTGCTCTCGATAATACCTGTACTTTTGTCTGGGACCTTTATTTTCATTTATGACTTCCTTTCCTTTCCAGTTTTCTCTGCCATCAGTGTAGATTTCCTTGATTTTTTTTTCTCCCCCCCCTTATCAGAGTCTGTGGGAGGAGTGTAGTTTTTGTCCAGAGGACTTCTGTTGAATTTATTTAAGCCCTTACTGACTTTCCCATGTGTTATAATTTCTCATGGTTTATGAGCATAGTGAGCCATGTGTTGATTTTTATTGTTGTTCGATTAGTGAGTCAGCTACTTTTTTTGTTGGACTTTGTTCTGTTATATAGCTGTAATGGTTTAATAAAAAAATGACAGTTAAATTTGATCTTAAGTTGCCAATTGGAAAAGGCAATCTCATTTGTTTGCTGTTCTGTTGGTATAAATGCCTGTTTGATCTCTGCGGTGGTGAGATGAGTTTGCCTATTTGCAGCAAATTTGTGTTGTTTCTCTGGTGGTGGTATCACATATGATAAATAGTAATTTGCATGATCCTTCAGTTGCTTCACCTGTCCTTTGCCAAGTAATGCCCCTAAGGCTAGACTGCTTCTAATATTCCAAACCTCTAAGGAGCTTGCAGACAAGTGCCATTTCAAAATAAATAAATAAATTTTACCTGCCACAGATTTCCTTCGCCTATTTCCTCTTCCCTTTCTAAATCCCCTGCTGCAACCCAGTGTGGATTTCCTCCACCCCAACATTTCACTGGTCAGAGAAATCGGATGAGCAATATTTAATGCTGGACCGATGACAGGCTTGAAGTCCAACATGAGAGAACTAAAAGGAGTTAGCCAATCAGGGATTTATTCTATTTGCATATTAGGAACCTCCCCCCTCCCTTTCCAATGCTGGGTGACATATGTTTCTAGCTCTGCTATGTCACAAGACTCTGGATCTTAAAATCCATTATCATCATTTTAGTAACTGTGAGGTTTCTAAAATATTTATCTCTGTGCCAATACATGTTGTTTTTACATGCCAAGAAAAAATTAAAGGGAAAAAAAAGACCAATAAAATATATTAAAAACTTTAAAATATTAAGATACAGATTACACATATGGATACAATTATTACAATATGGCCTTTCCTGTCCATCCACACAGCTGAAACTCTCATCCAGGCTCCAATCATCTCACTTTTTGATTGGGCAACATCCTTCTCTCTGGCCTTGACAAAGGCAATCTTGCCCTTCTCATATCCATTCAGAATGCTGTTGAGAAAGTCATTTGCATAGCCTGTCAGTAACACATACCCCTCTCCTTGCATCCCTCCTCTGGCTCCTCCTTATGTATGGCATCAAACATAAGCTGCTTGTCTTCACTTTCAAGATCCTTCACAGCCTGTCCCCACCCTACCTGTCCTCTTTCTTTCACTGTGGAGATGTCGACTCCCACCTCCATTGCACACTTGTTAAATTTTCAAACCAACATCCTCATGCTTGTCCCTAGGCTGCCTCTCATGTTTGTGAGCCGCTCCGCATAAATATCTGCAAGGCTGCCTCATTATCCATCTTCAAGTCCCTCCTTAAAATCCTCCTTTACCATGAGGCCCACAAAAAACTTGACAGTGGTTAGGCTGTTGGTGTGCTGAGACCATTGCCTGTCATGCAGGCCAGTACATTCTTGTTTCCTTGTATTCTGTATACATCTGTTGCCTCTTGATTTAGCTTTAGCTTGTGAGATTTCTGGGCTTGGGACAATCTTTTTGTTCTTTTTGTATAGCAGCTAGCACAAGGCGAGCACTGGTCCATGACTAGGGCTCCTAGGTGCTATAGAAATACAGTACAAGTAATTAATAATCATGTTAAAATAGCCATTCTTTAAAATGTAACAGGTTCCCAAACGCACGCTAGTACAAATCTTTATCACATCATCACTTACTGTACAGGATTTTTGTGTAATATTTAATGTACACATGAATCACAAATGGTAAATGAGAAGAAAATATAGGGAATATGCACAATGGCTGGTGAAAGATAAAGGGATGGTTACCTGACTCATGAGAGGCAAAACCACTCTCAGGTTCTAAAAGTAATCCTAAGCTTGTAGCAATAAAATATTTGCCCCCCCCCCCAAGGCATCATGTAATCTGTCACATTTAAAAATTGTTCTTCTGTAAAAAAGTTTTTAAAAAATTGTATCCCTTTTCATATCTTCTTTTTATAAAGCCAGGTTCTCTTTGTACTATAGGTTCATCTTATACAGGTATCAAAGGGAGAGGAAAATTAGTCAATATAATAATCTTTTTCCATGTCAGTAGTGTTGCAGTTTTAAAAGTCTGATATTTCTGGATCTCCCAGAATAGAAATGCTGCGAGTCTTATTAGAAAGCTGGGAATCTCCTGGGTGGGAATAAACT
This sequence comes from Trachemys scripta elegans, assembly GCF_013100865.1. Classification (NCBI taxonomy): domain Eukaryota; kingdom Metazoa; phylum Chordata; order Testudines; family Emydidae; genus Trachemys; species Trachemys scripta. The sequence goes on from NC_048300.1 coordinate 94,566,855, forward strand.
TCTAGCCCTGATGGTTTTGGGAGGTCAGATCTTAAACTTTGATCTGTCATCCAGGACTAAATGTTGCTTGTCCAGGGCTTCAGGCCAGTGTAACTTTTGGGAAAGATGGAGGGAAATTCAACAGGTGGGGGATTGGGAGGAGAAGGAAACACTTTGCTTGTAGCCAATTCAAATACCAAAATAATAATAATAATAATAATAATTAATAATAAAAAAGTGGAAGTTAAGAGCTACTCAGATTCTGTTTGTAGTAATTCCCATAGATCTGGATTAGTGCACAGAGGGTGGTGAAAATACAATATCACATAGGTGTCACCTACATATGTACCTGTCTATATAAATATGTATTTATCTCTTTGCCCACAATGCCCAGTTGGTTTCTTCCTAGGCACCTTGAAACTACCACATTCAGTCTGAATTTAGTCTCAAAATTCAGTAAATAGGATGTTCTCTTTAGCCTTCTTCATTTTTATTATCGTTGCATCGAAAAGTAAGACAAATTTAGAGCAGAAAAAAATAATAAACATTTAACCACCAGTCAGACTATTTTGCTGAGTAGCAGTGATAGAATAGCAGAAATCATTGGATCCATAGACTAGGATTAAATGGAGCAGAATAAGCATTTACAGAATTATATATATTTTTTCTAACTAGCCTGTTGGGCTGACTCCCCATAGGAATGATAAGTGGTGTTGTGAGGCAAGCTGTTCCTTTCCTGGAAACATAAGAACAATAGGTTCACCCTAGTTAAGCAACTTCTAAAATGCCACAATGATAACTAGCATCAAACTGAAGAATCTTAAAGCAGCTGATGCAATGTTATAACTTGAATGAATTTTTTCAAAATTCTGGGCCCTATAATCAGAGCCTTAAACATCTGACTTTCAATTACAGGGAATAAGCATGTATCTGAAAAATTCTTGTTTAACTGTGCCAATTTCTGTATAGTATGAGTGTAAATATCCCTCCATTTTGACATTTAGAGTGACTGGTGTATGGTGGCATAGAGAGAGAGAGAGTCTAAATGACCTAATGGGCCTTTTCCTTCTCTTAATTTCTGATATTCTATTACTACATTAACTTCTCTTACAGCTGATAGGGCAGATATAGCCAGTTTTTTAAATTTCACGAATTATAAAATTATCAGGAAAATAAAGGTACAACAGCATCCATACTGCCTTTTCATTATACAGCCAATTTAAATTCACATCTTCTGGGATTAACATTTTTCTTCGCACTTAAAATTAATTCAACAATTTACAATTCCCCTTGCTCTAAGGATAGGTAAATACAACCCAAGTACTGTAGTTGGATTACCCCTCACCAACTCCCCATTCAGTACGGTCCACTTAAAACAGGAAAGTTTGATTCTAAATCAGATGTATATTGACTGCACATTTTAACTTAGTAAATTTCCAACTTGCAGTTAGAAAAATATCTTTGCTGTTTCTCCTTGAAGTTAAACAGGGTCATAAACATAACCCTGTCACTCATGACAGTGATGTGCAATGCAGAAAACCCTAGGGTAGTAAAAGTTAATTAACATACTTGACTGTAGAAGAAGAATACTGCTGGCTCTCTCAATACCTTTCGTGAGATTTACTGTTCTCAGTCAACTAAACAAACATTACAGAAAATACTACAAAATTATGACTGAAAGCAACCATATATTATTCTAAGGTTAAAAACTTAAAGTGGAGTTAAGGTTGTAAATACACCTGCGACCCGATATAACGCAAATTCTGATATAACGCGGTAAAGCAGTGCTCCGGGGGGAGGCTGTGCACTCCGGCGATTCAAAGCAAGTTTGATATGACACAGTTTCACCTATAACGCGGTAACATTTTTTTGGCTCCCGCGGACAGTGTTATATCGAGGTAGAGGTGTATCTATTAATTACTTAAAGGAACAGAGAGATCCTGTAGAGATGCATAGTAGTTTTCTCAGAAAATACAAATGTTAGCCTTTGTAGTCAAAGATAAGGTTACTCTTAAGGGGGGGGGAAGGTATGTAAAAGGATAGCTAAGATCAGCAAAAGCTCATGCACAATAGTAGAATGTGACTCCAGGTCTGAAGGCTGTGTATTTGAATTGGATCAGGGTCATTGTTACTTCTCCTTTAAGGTGCCATGGGTAGCTCAGTCAATATAGTGATAACTCTTAATTTTAAGGTAGCTGGTTTGAACTCCATGTTGAGAATGTATCTCAGGCTCTCTGTGGAAAGGTTTATTTAAATTCTCCGGCCTGTATTATACAGGAGGTCACAGATGAGTTGATGTAAAGGTCCTTTCTGGCCTTAATCCATGCAACAAGAAACCTTTGTCTCCTCCTACCCTGCATATCCAATTCCAAGCTGCTTATGAAGCAGACTTTTTGATGAAGGAAACTTTAATCAGGGGATCTAAGAAGTTTGCCATCTGTGGATTGTATTTAAGATGACTTATTCACCTGAACAGATGATCACTGAATAATGTAGGGTCATGCTATGTGATTACAATTGTTGCAGGAGGCAGGTGTATGTTTATTTTTCCTTAACTTTGTCTCTCTGTCTGTCTGTCTTCAGGTCTTATACTGCTTTCTATCACTAGTATTTGAGAGCCTTTCATGTAAAATTGATAGCGCTATTTAAGTCCTTACTTGCCTTCATGGAGTCTCTAGTGCTTCTCCCCTTTCAGGTTACAAATTCGGGTTGGGGTTTTTATTTTATTAAATATTATTAATTTACATTTTTGGTGTGGTGAAAATTTCAACCACGCTGTCACTGTAGTGTTCTTCATTTGTATAAATACATAAAAATACTTGTACAGCTATCTTTCATCATATTGGGGAGAGATGTTTTATACTGTAGTGCTGACAAACTATTCTGCAGAAAGATAATTAACAGTCTGAAGTAAGTTTTCAGTTAATATAATTTTATTAATATCATACTAAAGATGGCAAACGGCTATGAGAGTTTAAATATTGAAGTGATTGTATCTCCAAAATGAATTTATGATTATAAAATGATTACTAGCAAGGTAGATTTTACATTTCTGTAGGTTTCTGAATCCAGCTCTTGTACTTTGTTTCCTTCTATAAAGTTTGATTCTGATTTATTATCATGACCAATTACCATTTCAGCAATTCTTGCGTAACTGTAGAAAGGGCATATACCTATGCTAAAGGTAAACTAGCGTGGATTTAAAAATAAGATTTTGAAATGTATGGTGGATTCTTCAACTACTTAAACAAAGAGCGTGCTATCACGCTCACACTTTTCAGACTGCTTTAGATTGTGTAGTTTGATCTCCCTCTGCAGCAGTTGCTGTGTCTGAGGGCAGCCTGGAAGTATCTTTCACATAGGTTATGGACTCGATGGCTGTGACCTATAAATCACTTAATTATATAGATTTTTCTCTTGGACTCATGTAATCTCAGTTTTATTGTTTGTTTGCAACCACAGCTTAAAACATGAAGGGTTTCTTTCTGTTCCGTTACACTTGTGGACTTATAATTTTGAAAGAAGTGTTGCAGTTTTGGGGTTTCTTTTGTCAGAAAAGGTTTCCGTTTAAAGTTGTGGATTTAAGTCTAGAAATTTGGCCACTGAGGTCCAGTGGGACTTCATTGGGGGCACGCTTGGGGACTTACCTTGAGTCTAAGACCCGGTTTACACACACAGCTGCATGAGTTACATTAAATTAGTGTTTAAATCTTTTAAGTTTAAATTGTAAATGAACACATGCATTGGTACTGTTGGTCAGTGAAATTAACATTAGGCCAGGTGAACTTGTGTAAACATGTGACTGTTGTGTTTGATATACTGTAGTTAATAGGTTTGAGAATACAAACCAACCTGTTTGCTGTGGTGTCCATATAAACACCTATTTGATCAGTGTACTATTGATTATAAATATTGATCTTTGTATTTTATATCTATTATAGTACATGTGGACGGGGTATATGTCCTTTATTTAAAGGACAAATTTATACTTGTCCTTATGGTAAGGGATAGCTTATAACTGAAGGTTTCAGAGTAGCAGCCGAAGAAGTGGGCTGTAGTCCACGAAAGCTTATGCTCTAATAAATTTGTTAGTCTCTAAGGTGCCACAAGTACTCCTGTTCCTCTTTTTGCTTATAACTGAACAAATTTTAAACGTTTCTTCCTCTTTGGCAGTGACTATATTGTTTTTTTTGTGTTTTTGTTTTCTCTGATATTTGCATATTGGTGAAGTATCCCATTCCCAAGCAAGGTACAACACTGGCTTGAAGAGTACACAAAAATGTAGACTTTCACAGAACCTCTTAGGAAGTGTGTGTATGTGTGTTGGGAGGGGAAGGAGCTGAAGAAAAAAATGTGTAAATAGTCCTTTTCAGATCTTGAAATAAAAGAAATCTCATTTCTGGATAGTTTAATGGTTGTGCAAACAGTAAAGAGTCTATTTTTTAAATGAAAGCACCCAGAACATCTTATGGAAAAGCTTGGGGTTTGTAATGATGTGGCCTCCATCATCTTAATCATCTTAATCATTCCAGAAATGATATGTTAAAAGGCCTGTTGTCTCTATTTGGCAGACATTTCAGTGCCAAATCAGTTTCTTAATGATCTTCCCAAAATGCAAATTCTCGAAGTACGCTTCTGACGAAAGCTTTGATGCGTTAGAGCTTGTAGGTAAGTGCCGCAGGCTGCTCAGTTCTAAGGCCAAAGGCATTTTGAATAATGTTACTTATGAGCTTTTGAATAGCAGTTGTTCTCTGATGACTTGTAGTGTCTGAAATTTCCCTGGTTTAACAAGTAACATTATATAGAGCTTTGCATAGTCAGTGTTGTGCTGATACAAAATAGAGATGGGCCTGAACCAAAAGCCTGGATCCAGACATCCATTGTCAAAATAATCTAAATCCAGATCTGAGTTTTACAAATGACTCCAATTGTGATAACAGGCCAAACAGAAGCTCCAGAGCTGAACTCCTGAACATTATTACCAAGTTACCACTTGCTTTGTTTCCTGACCTTCACCACAAGAACTAACCACTACCTGCTGTTCTTCTTTCAGCTAATGCAGTCCAAAGATAGAAGGCCTTAGAGCAGTGTTGGTCATTTACTAGCCCACAGACCAGATCTGGCCACAAAGGCCTTCCATGTGACGGGCTGGGTGTCAGCTGTTCTGTCCTGCTCCATGCAGGGGGCTCTACTGTAAGGGCAGCCCTGCTACCTGGCTCCAGCTCCACCCTGGGCTTCACTGCTGGTCCTGGCTGCAGTGTCCCCATGCTGACCTGCCTTTGAATATCGTCCCTCCCCTGCCCCCAGGCCGCCCTGTGCCAGTTCAGAGTATGCTTTGGATCTGGGGAGGGAAAGGGCCTGCTTGGCAGGGGCTGGAGCTGTGTGGAGATTTGGACATTGCCGCATGGGCAGCTCCTCTGCCAGGCAGCCCTTTTCGCTCGTGCCTGCAACGCGTCCTCCGAGCTGACATGTGCTGGCCTGGGCATGGAGGCATGCAAAGAAGTTGACAGTGGGACCAGGAGCAGAGTACAGGGGCTACAGCTGCTGGGAGTCCAGGCCACAGCCAGAGCTGACTAGCAGGACCATCCTTGGTCAGAGCTGGTAGGAGCCTGGGGTGGAGCTAGAGCTGAGTAGCGGGGCTGTCCTTGGCTAGATGGGGAGCCCGGTAGCAGGAGTCCCCTTATATCCCCTTATAGCAGAGTCCTGAGCTGGATGTAGGCAGGGGGAGGTGGGGATGGGACAGGTTCTAGGGAAGTTGCCCCCTCTTCCCCTGGGCTTCTCCCAGCTCCACCGCACATGCAGTAATAAGGAGGCTCTTTTCTTCTGCAGCTACTCCCCCTTCTTCTTGCCGCCATTGGACCGAAAATCCTGATTACCCAAATGAGCATTGGGGGAGGGGGGCACATTGCTTATTCAGCTAATCATGATGTTTGAGTGAAATTCTGATAAACAGACCTCATCTGTACATGGCATGACAATAAGCAGAAGGCAAATAAACTGAAGTGCATCCCAAAGCATGCCCCTGATTGGACTAGAAGTCTGCATGCTATTCAAAAATCAGCCAACATGCCAGCTTTGGCGCACATCTATAGGTAGCCAATCCCTGCCAAGAAGAATTGACATGCTTTGACTAGAGTGCAAACACCTGCAGAACTCTTTGGCCCCCCCCAAGATTTGGACATTGCCTTTTCTGGCCCCCCAGAAAATGCAATTAAATACCATTGCCTTAGAGGTAGCACTTCTTGGTGTTGCTGCAGTTTATTTCGCCACATACTTATTTCACATTAAATGCTTCACATTATGCATTTGAATTGCTTAGAAGTAGTACAATCTTTAGAAAGCCAAAGAGCTGGTCTTACCTACTTTCTTGTTCTGTTTTATACCCTTTAATATTTTCCCTCCTTCGCCTATAACTGCATGTCACCAAACTTCCTTGACAGGACTCTGACCGACGATATGAAGAAGAATGCTGTAGAGAGAAAAGAAAGAGTGAAAAGAGAGAGAGACATCAGAGTCGCAGTCGCAGCCGGTCTCGGGACAGAGACAGCCACTACAGTTCCAGCAAATCTAAAGACAAATACCGAGGAGAGCTTTGGGAAAGAGAGCGTGATAAAAAGAGAGAGAGAAGCAGAAGTCCTAAGAAATCCAAAGATAAGGAGCGGTCCAGATACAGATGATGAAATACCCTTTTGTTTCTATATTTGTATAATGCATTGGAAACTGCAGGTACCAGAGCAAAGCCAATGCTTCTTGGTCTTTCAATTCCAGGAGTGCCCAGTGTACATGTGTAACGTTTGATAGCATAGAATATTGCTGATTCTGGATGACTGTTCTCAATAAAGGATTTTGTATTTTATGTATATTTCTTTGCTATTTCACTACAGGGCTAAAAGCTGCAGTGTAGAAGTTTGGGCTTGGTCTGGAGCCCAGGCTCTGAGACCCTCCCCCGTCACCAACCCACATGCAAATGTCTACACTGCAATTTTTAGCCTTGCACCCTGAGCCAATTGACCCAAGCTCTGAGACTCGGTGCCATGGCTTTTTTGTTGCAGTGTAGCCATACCCTGAGACACCCACAGCTAGGAACAGTGATCAGTCGTGGTGCGATTCAGCACATGGTATTACAACAGACTGTCCAGCGTGGGACTGACTGGGACAGTGTGGTTTTCTCATAGCCCTAAGAAATACAAGAGAATTGGGTTTTGTCTGTCACTTCCTGTTTTGCTGTAAGAAAATCCATTCCTTGAAAAAGGTTCTCTTGTCTGGACGACAGAAATGGCTGCTTTTTTCACCATGTGTCAAGTAAACACTTAAAACTATTAACACATCTAATTCTTATTCTTAATGCTTGCTGTATCTGAAGTTAATGTGTTGAAGAGAGATAGCTTGATGATCTTGGATACTCTTGATCCATAGCACAGATTAGTGTCAGTGCAAACTTTCCATGCTGCCTTTCCAATGTGCACAAGTCACTGTACTCAATACAGAGGTAACAGAATAATTACTGGAGCGCAGGGGACTGGACTAGATGACCAGTTTAAGGTCCCTTCCAGTCGTACACTTCTATGATTTAAATATAGATGTAAGTACCTAAATTTAGGAGATGCCAAATGGGGCTGAGAAATTCTGGCATACCTACCTCAATTCCCAGCATGTCTCACTATGTGAAGGCTGCTATTCTGGAAAATATCCAAACTCTTCCTGCTACAAGCATGAAGTTCTAAGCACTATGAGATAGATGGAATCCACTGCTATGATCATGTTGTCTGGTGCTTTCAGAAGTAATGTTACTGTGTAGATGAACTGACCTCTGTTGCAAGGTCAGCTGAAACAACCAACCATTTCACACCATTGCTGTCCTGGCTGTGGTTTTGTGGCTTAGTATAGAGAGAGTCTTCTCTTAATAAGAGGCCATAATCATGCCCTGTATATCCAGCTTCACAGCTTCCTAAGAAAGTTGACTCATTCTACTCATGTTGAGTTCATACTTCCCTACTGTTGTTTCATTTTTGTCAGAGCTATGGTAGCTTCAACCTCAGGATTAATATTGACACTTGATGAGCATGGTATTTAAATTATCCATTTCCCTGGTAATGTTGATTGTAAAACCAAAAACCTCAGAGCAGAAACCTCAGCTTCTTTACCTTCACTTAGCTGTGGCTGTGACGTCTTTTCAAGGGGAGTTTTTCAGACACTCCAGTGCATCAGTGCAGTTTTCTGAGCTCAAGTTTTGGGGGGGGTTTTCTTCTTCCCTTTTCCTTAAATAGCTTTAAAGTACTGTAGCATACTCTCAAGTATCTTATTCCATGGTGGGAGGGGAGAGGGAATTATGGATCTAAGTTTCAATGGGGCTTCAAGTCCTCTGCTTTTGTCCACATGCAACTTTGTAGACACCTTTCTACATACTCATACCACCTTTAACAGCTGCACACACAGGTGAGACAATGTTTGTTCAAACCCCTCATCACCTGCCAATGCTGGTGTTAATGCACTAAAAATGTTTGCAGGAGGCCAGGGTCTCAAAGGTCTAAGGTTACACCTTTGACATATTCGTGGGGAATGCCACCAAAATGTGCATGTGCTTTAATCGAGTAACCAGCTGATCTTAGGGTGAGGAAAGATAAGAGACACACCAATATCATCTCCCCATGGCTTGTTACTCTGTCTGTCAGGACTAAAATTAGTCTCTAATCCTGCAATTGAGAGCATACTGTCCAGTATAAAATCAGAGCCGGAGACTGTAAGCTCTTTGGGGCAGGGAGCTAGTTCTGGAAAGCGCCTAATACCCTGATGGCTAAAAACAATCTGAAAAATGTTAAATGACAGTAGCTTACTCAAACGCTTGTTGTATATAATATATTGTCTGAACACCTTTGCTCTAGCTACTGTCAGATTTTTTTTGTTTTGTTTGAAGTGATGGTCTTAATGTAATGCATTGTGCCTGCATTAAAAAAGCAACCATGAATTTTGTAGGTGTTATGACAAATCTTTAAAGCTGAATGATGTTTTCAGGAGCGCTTAAGAAATCTCGGGTTGACTAGCAATAAACTTTTCAACTTGAAGCTTGTTTGGGACTTTTTGGTTGAGAGTGAGGTGCTTAAGTTAGTATGATAGAAAACTCTGAGGAATAAGAACTCAGCTATAAAAATAGGAATAAAATCTGTTCTGATAGCTCTTTAAAGCACTGGTGGAACAGTTTAAAAAAAAATTCTGGCCATGTTCTGATAGATCTTGCAATGGGGTCATAACATTTTCCAAAAAGTCTAAGAATTTTCTGCTTCTGGAAGGGGGTTAGGCAGTGTGCATCCTGATGGCATCAAAAGATCTTTTTAAAACCTCCTACACCTGTGTAGTGCAGCTGCTGGCAAGGGTCTGGGCCTGAAATATTTACATTCTGGTCGTATGAGTTTAGTACCTTTCTCTCATTCATGTTTGTAGTTTTGCTGGGTGCAGGCCAAATTATATCCGGTCAGGCTAGGGGAGAGCTCTCCTCTCTATTCTGACTAATCACCACTTTCTATAGCCTTTTATGTCCCCCTTGGTTGACTAAATGCAGCACTTTGTTTGTTTGGAGAGAGGCAGCCTACATCCAACGCTGTGGGTGCCACTGCTCCATAAATTGGTTGAAAGAGCTAAGTGTGCCTGTCATGCAATCCCTCAGACTGCACCAGATTTATGGCAAAGTATTCTCTTTTGAAACAGGTGGCATGGGCCAGCACAGGGTTGCTTGTAGCTGTAACACTTCTAATCCAAAGGGGATATCTGATTTGCTAATGGAATACTATTTTGCTGTCACCATGGAGGAAGGTGACTGTCATTTTGCAATTTAAGAAACCAAACAGTTTTACCTAGTGATAGTATTGCCAGTGGAAGTTCCACAATCACCTCCTGTCATCAGCAGGTGGCCTGAATCAATGTGGGTTTGGCCAAACTCCATCTTGCTTTCAGAAGTATCTTAGATTTGCTATAAACTGACATGGCACCCAGAGACTCCCGTTGACTTCAGTGGGCTTTGGGGTCAGGCCCTAATGTTAGATCCTGCCATTTAGAATCTCTTTGCTCAGAACCCACAGTCTTAGCCAATATTGCATATACTTATGATTGAACACTCTGCCTTAGTAATACACTTACAAATGAGAAGGTAAAGCCAAGACATTTTAATTCAAGTCCAAGGGTGAAATTCCATCCCCATATGAGTTGATGGTAATTTTACCATTGACTTCAGTGGGGCCTGCATTTCACTCACGGAATCTACACCAAGAATGTACACAGTCCTCTAAGACCATAGGTACAATTGAGGAAGTTGCATAAAAATCTGTCAGCTACCCAATAGCAGTGTCAAACATGAGCTACTTTGGGTTCAGGCTGGTAAAACATTCTTCTGGGGGAAGATACGGGCTGTTTCACAACACAGTAAATTCCCAAATCCAAAAACCATCAGCCTCAACAGGGGAATGTCTACTAGTCCTTGTCTCTATGAGAAAGTTTCAGCAAAGAAATTTTGGTCAAAGAAATGCAATGATTTAACTAAAGAAGCTAAGGTTCATTGTTACTTCTGTGGTACTGGGGATGGAATGGGCAATAGCAACACTATGAGCTAATATCGCAGTCTTTGCTGTACTGTTACAATGAATGAGAAAATGGCCTGATGCCATCATGAGTGATACTAATGGAGTCTGTTTTTTAATTACAGTTACACTTCTAACTGGTGGGCTTGTCATGGGACAATAGCTGGTGTTTTGAAAGTTTAGAATTGCAAAAACATGAGGGGGGAAAAATCCCTTTCCGCTATTGCACTGTGCGATATTAAGCACAGATTGTGCTGCAGCTACGTGTAGTCAGAAACGCTTTTAAAAAAAAACAACCCAGGCACTGTTTCACTATTACTTCATCACAGTAAGAGTTTTTATCATTCTTTAAAAAAAAAAAAAAAATCTGCAGTCACCAGGTACTGGAATGAGTTTCTGGGTTTTACAGTAACAGAGAGGCAAGGTAATTATTGATTTCATATTATGGCTGTGCCAAAAGATGCCTAGCAGGCTTGGGCCCTGTTCTGCTAGGTGCTGTACATACAAAGAGGAGACAGACCCACAAGCTCATTTAAGACTAGCTGTATAGCACCTGTGTGTAATGAACAACTAGGACAGCCTTGAGAAGGTAGTGCAGGCTAATAGCATAGGGTCACATGGCTGTGTGCACAACATGGTGGGCCTGGGTCAGTTAAAGTTGAAGTTTTATAAATAAAATAAATATCCACACTGGCCATAAAATGCAGACTAGGGTTGAGACCTTATTGTGTGACAATGACAGAGCAGGCTTCCTTCGTGATTGTTTTTCACCCCAGCCCCCTCTGCAGCAGCCAGGGCCCAGGCTCCCACGGGAGCCAGCTGCAGCAACTTCAGTGCTTCAGAGATTCAATCCATCTGAATTATTGGGACCCCCATAGCTACCAACCATCCCTGCCGATATCTCCCCTAGGCTAGGTCCCTGCCAGTGAAGTTTCAGACACAGTGGTTTGGTTATGGTGGCATTCGGAGTGAGATGCAAGAACTCCACATTTATAGTGGGAAGGCAGCTCCCACCATAGGTTTGGAGAGCATAGTGTGTCTACATGAATGTGAGAGTTCAGGAATCCTTCAGTAAAGAGATCTGTGTTTATCTGTGATGGCCTAGTGAATTGCCTTTTTTAACAACTATTTTATCGTAGTCCTGCTGAGCAGCTCCTCTACACCACTGACACACCTGGATAAGGACTTGTAGGATGTGGGTCATTAGGAACTGAAACAAAATGGGGAATTTGGGAGACAGTGTGGTGGACAAATCATTCTTTACTTTCTCCCCTCCCCCCATGTCAGGCATATAAAACACACTACCTGGTAAACATCCATTTTGAGAATTTAGATGAACTTACTTTTCTCTTTCTTGCTAGCTGAGTGCTGTTGGGGTTCTCCATGTGTGACAAATGGCTAAACTTTGCATGGGTGACTCATTCAAACCCTTAGTTTCCTCCTCCTCTTTTGCAAAACAAATGAAAGTCTAAGGACTTGTAGTTCAATGATAGCCAACCAACTGAGGAAGTAAAACAATCACATGAAAGGGGCGTAGCCTGCTTGCTGCACTTGTTTGTGTTCAGTTGACATCAGAGTTATAACAAGCCTCTAAACAAAGGGCTGACTTCCTTGTGGGGAACAGCATTGCTCAGACTCCAGCCTGGTGCTTTAGCCGTGGGACAAGGCAGCCGGTGACTCAAAGCATAGTATCGGACAAGTCACAGAGCTCTCTGTGAGTACGACTCTTCGCTTTTATTCATTTCAGCCAACGCAGGAGGGCAGAGGGTGGTAGAAGAGAGAGTAGAGTTTTCACCCACACACAATCCTTCAGCACAACCAAATGGTTTAGCCTCCCGCCAAACATTCTGTGAGGCTGTTTCTTTCGTGATCAGTATTTTTATCTTCTTAGACTAGTTCTTAACATTTCCTGCAGAGAAAATGTCCACAGGTAAGAGTCAAATTAGTGGTGGCTGGTACATTCCAAGAGCTGCTCAGCTACTTTTTTAGCAGCAGCCAGCACAGGCGGGGGCCGGAGAGGAGGGCTAAGGTGGCATAAAGTTGTCCACACACTCCTGGCACTGCCGCATGGAGGTTACGGGAGACTGACTGATGCTCTGGCTTAATGCCAGGTACTAACAACCCTCAGGCTCCAAAACCTTTTATTGATGAGTGAGTTAACACCTTTTATTGGACCAACCTCTGGGCGTGAGACAAGCTACACAGAGCCCCATTCACGCCTCTGGCACAAGTATCCAGCTGGGAGGGTCTCTTTGCAGGATCGGGGGCTTAGAAGAGAAGTGACTGTGGGACAGAGCCTTGGTTGGTGTAAATTGTGGTAGCTCATTGGCTTCAGGGGGAACTACCCTGTTTACAGGAGCTGAGGATTGGGCCCATTGTCTGTTTTAAGTCTCTACCCATTGACTATACCCAGTTGCCCCACAACCCATACCTTGTTAGGCAGCTAGTGGAGATGTTGCAGAAGAAGTGAGTCTGGAGGGGAGCATGAAGGAGAAGCCAGTGGCCTTACAGATCAGTTCAGAGAGGACATTCAGTGAAAGTTACCTTGGAAATGTATTTTTAATAATTTCACCATTAATGTGCCCCTGCACCCATCCAATTCTGCTTCGGCTACTCATTTAAAAGCGGGCAGGGAGGAGACACACACAATCTATTCAATAAGGCAATTTGCATGCTCTGCTTTCCCACACCAAAGTGTAATCCTCTGGGTCAGCGCTGGGGCTTGAAACCTAAAAGCCTAAATCTCTGCGCTCGTGCCTGAGCTAAAAGATCCAGGTTGCACAGCTCACAGGGGCTAGCAGACGCCAACCCTCTGTATGGCAGAGCCTAGAGCCATGGCGCATACATGTGTGTGTTACAGATGTTGTCTGGACAGGGAAGCTTAGCCCAAGTTCCAGAGAGCCACAGCAGCTCCAATCCCTGCTCAGGCCACAAAGTGTGTTGTAATAGCCTGGCTGGAGTGGCTGCTGTGGGGATTGAGCCCAGTACCCATGGATCTAAAAGCAAGAGTCTCCATGGCCTGGGAGAAGGAGCCTGGCTCCTTAACGCAAAGCCTGCAGCAAACTCATGAGGCTGTATCTGGGACTAGCCGCTGGTGAGGACAGAGCAGCACTGTGAGGGTGGGATACACCCACATGCTCCCCAAGGGCTACTACTCTTCTATAATTATTTATAGTATCATTGTGCCTAGGAGCACTAGGCATGGACCAGGACACCACTGTGCAAACTAGCTGTGTGTGTACAGGTGCTGTACAAACACAGAAAAAAATAGTTGGCCCCTGCCACAACCAGTTTACAATACGAGTCTAAGATGAGAGAGAACAGTAGGATGCATACAGCTGGGGTGTACAAGAAATCAATGACAGAGGACTGATCAGCATCAGAGCCAGTGGTCTCAGCACACCAGCACTAGTTACTCTTTTCTCTCCATTCCCTACCCAGTTTGGCCTTTTGTCTTGGTTCATTATGCTATCTAATGACCATATTTTAAACTGCAAACTTGTCCGGGAAGGTAACTTGGCTTTTGAAAAGTCTGAAAAGCCCAATGCTGAGAGACAAAGATGGTATTACAGGTGAACCCTGATTCATTGGAGCTCTGAGTTCACTACCATCCACTCTTGGCCCCAGGAGAGCCTCCTGTTGTAAAGTACCTCAGGTTCTCTGGAAGGAAACTTCAGCCGTCACTCCTGCAGAGCTGAGGTTGGGTTAAAATGCCAGCAGCCAATCTAAACTAGTGCTTCCGTCATGGAGCTGCTGTGGCAGCTGGCTTTCAGCAAAATGCCAGGACAAGACCCAGTTCAACATTCCTAGCGAAGGCCGGAGAAACTTATGTTCCCCTAGCTTACACTCAGGCATACTCACTTCTGAGTCTGGCCCTCTCTCCACAGCCTCTCAACGATGAATCCAATTAAAATTAAAACTGCTCAAATAAGTTTAGGCTCAAGGCTACACCTTTGTATGGGTGAATTCTTTATGTTCAAGTTAAAACCTCCCTGACAGAGAAGCTAGGACTAAGAAAACAACAGGGTAAGTCATGCATCAGCGGAACATCTGAGTGATTTCACCTGAACAGTTTCACAAGATCAGAATTTTTCTTGAGGGCTAACATGTTTTCAAATTTCCAAGTAATGCTGCAAATAATACATTCCCTCATTGCCACTAGATGAAGTTTGCCATATTTGTTGAGTTGCTATGACATCTGAGATCTCTCCATTGAAATCAGAAAGATGTTATCTGTGGTTCATTAACCACACTGAGCAAATTGAAAATCCCCAGTTATGTTTTATTCTAAGTGATTTCCTGTGAGATGAGACTAGTGTGATGCCTATCTTCAACCACTCTCCCCAAGAAGCTCACAAAAACTGGATGCTCTACAGAGGTGCTTTTCTAATCAGAATGGAACAGAAGAATGTCCATTGTGCCTGAGGAAAAGCTGGGGCACTCTCTTAAGCCAGAAGGGACCTAATAAGACTGGCCTCTTGTACAGGTGTCACTGTATACTGAACGTGTGTGAGAGAGGCAGCAGTTCCTTGGCTACCACATTTAACTGTATTATTTAAAATCTTTCCCCCCCTCTAAAGCTGATGCCAGCTAAAAGCAGCCGAGAGAACAAAAGCATTAAGTAAAAGGAACAGAGAAGCCTGCTGAGACTGGCCCTGGCAGGTTCGCATCCTGCAGACTGGTAACCGCCCAGGCCCAGAGAAAGTACCTGCTGCACAGATGGAAGCGCACCTGGGCAAGATAGAGTTTTTCTGCAAGCTGGGGTATGGCAAACAGGACATCTGCAAAGTGCTGGAAAATCTGGGCCAACGGGCCCTGGAGGATGATGTGCTGAAAGAGTTGATTCGGGTGGGTAGCAGGCCTGTGGCTCAGGAGAGGCAGGCCCAGCATCCTCTCCCAAAACTTGTCCCCCGTGGGTCATGTAGCAGTCCGGCAGTGCCCAAGCAGCCAGAAGAGGTGGCAAGCGATTCTTCCAGTCACTTGAGACCTATCGTGATCGATGGCAGCAACATTGCTATGAGGTACGTGTCTTTCCATCTTGATATCTACAGGGGATCTCCATTTCTCAGTAAGTTTTGTATTTGAATCCAGCCTGAAGTTGTGCTCTCTTTTATGTAAGAAGCACACAAGATGCTTGGGGAGCGATATCTCATATCTCTGTTCATGGGGCTGTAGCTTATATCATGGACCTGCTCTCTCTCAGTATCAAGTGCTGATTTTTAAAACAATTATCACCTCTGACCACCATTTTGAAACTAACTCTTAGTCTCTACTGTCTGTAGCAATACGTTTCACCAGCCTTCTCTTCACTTTAATTCCTAAGTGAGGTCTTGCTATCTCTACACACAAGTATCCAGGAGATCTAAATCAATATGCTGAGGCATTGGCAGGACAAGCTGGATGACCAGATAAAGTAATTAAAGTGTTTACTTTATACTGTACTTAAAAATCAGATTCATTTGTATAAGTCCAGATAAGCAGCAGCACAGTATTTCAGGTGATTGTATCTTGTATTAGTTACTTCCTGTACTGTTTTTGCTATTTTGTCTGAATTGTAAATCAGGTGACCATGACTCGGTGAAGAGTCTTAACTGCCCTGAGAAGCAGAGAGCAGTTAAAATGGGGAAATGTGGATTTTGGTTTTGTCAAAAACCTCACTCATCATCATTTTGGTTTTGCAAGCACAATCCCAAAACGTCCCTGGCTTGTGTGTTTTAATTTTGATTAGTGGTTTATAGGAATCTGGACTATATTACATTTTCCAAGTGTTTATCAGCTCAGTTGTGACACAAGGAGTCACTATCACAGCTGGGTTACAACACAGGTGTGCATAGGCCCACCTGCAAACCACAAGACCATCCTTCTTTGCAGGACCCCATGATGGAATTAAACCGCAGCTCTATAATTCAGAGCTCTCCATGGTCTATTGTGTGCATCATCTTTTACTTCAGAGATCACCAGACAGGGCATGTTCAAACCCCATGATGCTATGGCTGTAAGTGCAGTAGCTGGTTTTGGCTGCCATGTTGCTTCTATTTTGAGCTTTTAGGCCATATACCCAAAATGGGTTTCCAATAAGCCATCCATGCTCCAGCCATTTCAAAGGAAGTCTCCAGTGTATTTCTGTAGAGGAAGGAATTACAGCAAGACAAGACAATGAGATGCAATAGATCAGGCTATTGGGTTATTACATGGCTGGCATCCTGCCTTGGCATTCCTAAACCTTTCATATAAAGGAACTGTAAGTTGTTTTCAATTTCCACGTTTTCATGTCTAATAAGTTCTCTTTCCTCCTGCCTCTCTTTAATTGCCTCCATTACAAGACCAAAACTTTACAGCTCCTCCCAACCAACCATCACTCTCTGGCTTTGGGGATATCTCCAGGAAGTTTGTGATAAGAGTAAAAACTAGTTGGAATAACTGAGAAAGTTACTGCCTTCCCAAGAATGTAATTTCACATTGAACAAGGAGAGAGATGGCAGGAGCGGCTTTCCTTTAGGGAAAGCCTTTCTGTATTGCAGATAAATGGAGTTTAACATTGTGGCCTGTGTGAAGTGTAATGGGTGCCATATTTTCTCACTTTCTTCTAATTCTAGTGCAGGAGAGTCTGTATTTCATGACTACCCCAGACTCAAGCAGGACAGCTGCTCCTCTCAACACAGGAAAGAAATACCCATTGCCTCCTTATTGTAAGAACTTTGGGGATGGGGGGGAGAGAAGACGCAGGCAAGTTATAACACGTGGAAGAAACTGGCAAAAGGCTACATTCTGGAAATGTGGTTGCCCAAGTGGAGAAGAGCATTTCTGTTTCTGCTTTGGGATTAATGTGTGTTGAGTATTTCATAGTCAGTACTCGAGAGTCACTGGGGAGAAGCGGGCATTTTAAAAAGACTTATGCAAAACAAAAGGGATGCTTTATCCCTCCATCCCAGAATTGTCCCTGGGATTGCTTAAGCAACGTGAGCTGCCCCAGGAGACCAAACCTCACTGTATGACAAAGGCTGTTGAAGGCTCTTCAATCTAACAATGGTATAACAAAAATCCAATGGCTGGAAGTTGAAGCTAGACAAATTCAGACTAGAACTAAGATGCAATTTTTTTTTAGAGGGTAATTAGCCATTTTACCGAGGGCTGTGGCGGAATCTCCATCAATAGCAATTTCTAAATCAAGATTGGATGTTTCTAAAAAGTATGCTCTAGTTCAAATGGGATTCAATTCAGGATGTTTGGTTTGTATTATACAGGAGGTCAGTCTAGCTCCATGGGTCTCAACCAGGGATACGCAGAGGTCTTCCAGGGGGTACATCCACTCATCTAGGTATCTGCCTAATTTTACAACAGGCTACAGAAAAAGCACTAGCAAAGTCAGTATTAAAATTTCATACAGCCAACAACTTGTTTATACTGCTTTAAATACTATACACTGAAATGTAAGTACAATATTTATATTCCAATTGATTTATTTTATAAATTAAAATGAGAAAGTAAGCAATGTTTCAGTAATAGTGTGCTGTGACACTTCGTATTTTTATGTCTGATTTTGTAAGCAAGTAGTTTTTAAGTGAGGTGTAACGCAAGACAAATCAGATTCCTGAAAGGGGTACTGTAATCTGGAAAGGGTGAGAACCACTGGTCTAAATGATCCCAGTGGTCCCTTCTGGCCTTAGAATCTGTGAAAATTAATTAGATCACTGGATGGCCCTCGAAGGTGCTTATAGCTAAAACACTCCCAGTGATGCTGGAAAAGGGGCTTTCACATCCTAGCATGTTGGTGACAAACTTCATTGGTACATAGTACAGAAAGATTGTGTGGTCTAGTGGATAGGGCACTTTACTGAAATCAAGCCATCTCTATATATGGTGGGGGGAAATTACATTTCTTTGTCTCATCTCCCAAACTTGAGTAGGATGGTTGAAAAACAGTTTGCATCCCCGTCTCTAATAGAGTCACAAACTACATTAACCATGAGCTAGACTGCCTGGGGAGAGGAGATCTACAGCAGAGCTCCTGATGGCAGGGTTGTTAAGACAACAAACATATCCCTGACCACTTGAAAAGGGAACTGCCAGAATCCTACCAGCTGCAAGCCTATTAAAATGAAAAAATGGTTATGTAGTTTAGTATGCACAGGTGTGTCTAGCAATATTCAACTGCCAGGTGGAGGGAGGCATTCTGGGCAGTTCAGCCCTGACTTCTGGCTCTATTTTGTTTTGTTTCACTGTAATAACATCACTGCTTATCCAATACTAATCCTTAGAGCTTTTCATCCACAGAGCCACAAGCACTTTACAAAGCTGGCTGAGTATGATTATTATACTCGCTGTGCCAAACACAAACTCCTGGGGTCTGATTCTCTTTGCATCTGCATTGGTAAATCCAGCGTAACTGTTAAAATCAGTGGCGGTACATGGCCATAACCATGGTGTAAGTGAATGGGGAAGTAGGCACCTGGTATTAGAGGCATATAACCAGAGCTCCTTCAAAGGCAGCTGGGTGGCTCCCCTAAATTCCATTCCATAAAATTCCATTTTATCATTTTGGGATAATTAATCATTTCACTACTGCACTTATGATTCAGCATAAAATGATACTTTCCATGCCTTTGTTGATTCAGATGATAAATGTACTCGGTATCTGTGACAGTAATTATATAAACATTTCTAACCTATCTATTCTGTCACTGCAGATGCAGAGCTATGATGACAGACTAATAATTAATGTGTGTATTCTGCAATGTTGAAAGCACTAGTATGATTGTGGAGATACGATCTAGAGAGTTCAAAGTACACAAAAGTGAGGCTGCTGTAGATAGCGTGGGTGTGGGTATGTTTTTCCATTTCAGGATCGTGGAGTAGGGTTCAATCTGTGTGTGATGATTATTATATCTGAAACCACTACACTTATTTCCTTGTGCAACGATGGTTAAGAGCAACGAAATTACCTTCCTCAATGTACTGTTTGTAGTCAAATTTAGACAAGCCATAATGACAAACAACAAGAACTTTATGGGGCAGGGTAAAGAAATTGAACAAGACTATAGCCCCTTACAGGCTCTCGCAGACATTATTTCCCTAGGCTCTCCTGATTGATGCTGAATTTTAACTGATTTCCATAACTGGGTTTGCTACAACAGAGATCCTAGGTTTTCCCATTGCCTCTGGCCTGGACAGGCAAAAATCCAACAACCTGGACCAGAATAAGGTGGTCTAGGGCACAGGGTCTCCTATTTTCCCATCCCCATATGGTGGTCCTGTCCCCTCTTGGGGAGTCATTGGCAGGGAGCACCTATACATGCTATCTGCTGGGACGGTGGTGGGGATTTCCAGTCATGTGTCCTGCCTCTCAAAGAGTCAGCTGGAGAAGAGTGACCTGCAGGCCCCTTGGCCGCCATCTTAACATAGCACAGCAAGAGAATAGGGCCTAAGAAGTTTTATTTCTGAGGAGAAAATTGCCGCTTTGTGATTCAGCTCCCACCATGAGCACTTTCTGTTCAAACCACCAGCCTAGACAGTAAGGGGAGTCCAGAACAGCCCAGCGTGGTCTAAAGCGAATCCAACCTTTGTATCCCAGGTCCAGCTCTACATGGAGGCTGAGATAGTCAGCGTGGAGGAGAGAGAGAGTATCTCCCCAATTACGTCTGCCTTTGAAGTCTAGTGTGCAGGAGCACTTGTTCTTGAAAACATCCCAGTTCTGGTGCAAATAAAAAGTCACTTGTTCCATTGGAAGATGTATCTGAAGGTGTCCAGCTGGGGCTCTCTGCTCAATATGTAAAGGTGGCTTCCATGGCTATCATTAAGAGGTGCTAGGGCTGATGGTGTGATTACTTTGTATTACTAATTCAGCTTCCAAGAGCTGCATGTATCTCTTCCTGAATCTTAACCTATTTCTCTCTCTCTTTTCTGGTTGCAGCCATGGGAACAAAGAAGTGTTCTCATGTCGGGGGATTCAGCTGGCAGTGGACTGGTTCAGGGAGAGAGGCCACAAAGACATCAAGGTCTTTGTCCCATCGTGGAGAAAGGAAGCACCACGATTTGACAGCCCCATTACAGGTAGACAGGGTGTTCCAAGAATAATCTGAAATATATTATAAATTAACCTTAACTATAGCAACGCTGTACCTCTATCATGTCATGTAAAGGCTAGGCATTCGGGACTTGAGGAAGCTGATGCAATTCTTTCCTGGAGAGAAAGCAGCATCATGGAAGCAGACAGCAAGGCACATCTTTCAGGGTGCGGCAGTGATGAATCCATGGCTGCATATATGCTTTGCTGTTTGTGTAGCATGTGTGACAGAAATCAGAATCTTTTACTTCAAAAGCACAGACCTCTGCCAGTTGAGCTAAAGGAGAATGAATCTGTGGTATAGCTGTCAGCTGTATTACTGGAGGGTGACATTTCTCCAGCAGCAGTTAGTTGCAACACACAAACAGCAGCCAATCCACAACCATTTTCTGTTATGTCATTACCAATATAGCACTTGCGGTGTAATATATAAAAAACATGTCAGCCAAAGCCAATGTCAGAGAGCAAAGAAGAAATGAGTGGACAAAAATGAATCAGCGGAAACACTGAGCTTACTATTGTGCTGCTGCTTCTAGATAAGGCGTAAGACCTATGTGGAAGAGCGAAAAGAAATAAAATTGCTGTTACAGGTGAAATTGTGTGCACAGCCCTAATGTTTACAGAACCAATCATGGGAATGACTGAAAATAAGCTGTGTAACCTGTTAAAAACGGATTTTGAACCACCCAGACATTTTCTGCTGTTTGTAATTCAGTAGCCACAGTTTCAGGTATGTAAATTGGCTACCTCCCAAAGAGACTTATTCAATGGCAGGTTCTCACATAGGGTGATTTGGGGAGCGCCGTTAGCTCCCACTGCAGTTGGTGGGAGTTGTAGGTGCTCAGCACAGCTCAAGATCATATCCTAATTATCCTTTAAGACCAAGATTAAAAAAAAAAATAGACCTCTAAGGCTAGACTCCTGAGTTTATATTTAAACACCTACATAAGTTACCTAATTTATAAGTTTGTTGAGTTCTCATCAGCTCTCGCTGATGCCAATGGTTCAGTGCCCCAGAAAAAAAAAATTCACACCATTCATTGAGTCTCCTGAGTCTGTATTTAGGTACCTAAAAACCCTTATTATTTTTAAGGTGTTTTTAGATTCTTAAAGGATTCCAACACATGCTTGATAGGTGCTAATCACTAATTTTCTTCCCTCTTGTTTTTGTTTTCAGATCAGCACATTCTTGATGAGCTTGCAAAGCAAACCATTCTTGTGTACACTCCATCCCGCAAGGTGAAAGGCAGGCGGGTGGTCTGCTATGATGATCGCTATATAATTAAAGTGGCCCATGAGAAAGATGGGGTGATTGTTTCCAATGACAACTACAGGGACCTCCAGAGTGAGAATCCTGAGTGGAAGTGGTTCATCGAGCAACGGCTACTCATGTACTCCTTTGTCAGTGACAAGTAGGGGACAAGTCTTTACTTTGATTTAAATACTTGAATGCTGGGGGCCAAATTCAACCCAGCCATAAGTGCAACTTTGATGTCAAAGGGAGCAGGTGTATTTTTAAGAGTCGGCTGGGGGGTCCTGTCTTTAGTATATTCTTCCTCACCTCTGGTCTCAAAGGTCCTGTGTAATTCCTCGAGGAACTTGTCTATATCAGGGTGACAAAGGTGCTCTAGGACCCATGTTGCTCCTAGACCCCTGCTAATGCAGAGAATAAGAGATATGAGATGAAGATAGGACTGTCTCCCACTGTCACAGCACTATAACATTTATTTTGGACAGAGATACAATGAAATTGATATCTGGCAACAGGAAGGCATTTGGGTGCTTGGCAGTATGTCTAATATCCCTGCTGGGCTAGGAGTGAGTTAAACTGTCCCCTCCCTTTGTGAGTAATTCTTTCCCCTCCATTTTCAAATCCTCCCGTACAGTAATCATCCTTCTCCTGGCAGAGAGGGGCCAGGCTCTGCAATTAGATCCTGGTCTCCCACATGACTGATCTCATTGGAGGATGCTACTGACAGTTTTGAATTCATCATAGATATCATATGAAGCTGAATGGTGTGTAGATCATTCCCAATTTTGTATGTCTTTCTCTGGCCCTGAAAAAGTTGTTACTCAGTCAACTGGTCCAGGCCTTTATTTAGCTGGTCAATGTGCACTGACAGCAAGTTTTCATTCACACCGATGGCCTAGTGAACAAGCCTCTTGAGATGTGGTACGCTCAAATGATTTTACCTCTGATAGATCAGAGTGTTAGTAGTTCTCAGCCACCCAAAACTGCACTAAAATACTTGGCAATGCATTTAATATAATAGTTGCTGAAAGCCCTTACTTATCAGCATAATGGGACTCAAAGGTCAGATCTGTTATCTCTCTAACAGCCAGGTTACTTCCCTTGTTACTAATAGGTATCAAACATTTACATAACATTTCTCCTTTCCCCTTGTCTTCCTTTCCCATTCACAAGGCTGTCAGAACATTTTCACAACCCTCACTTACAAAAATTAAAATATGTCTAGCTATTTTTGCCAAGCACATTTGGAGAATTTCACATAAGGACAGACCTGCCCATCTCTAAGAGACTCTTCAGATCTTAGCTGCTGGTTCCATTACACCCAGAGATTGGGAATTAAAGGTCCATGCTCATTCATGTGCCCACACCCCACCAACCATTTGTTGCTACCTCACGTAACTGTGGCCACCAACAGACCAGAAAGAGCAATGGCCAATCAACATTTGTTGAGAGCTGTGTGGGCTAGTGCTCTGAACAAAGGATGAGGAGACAGGAGCTGCTCAGTTTCTAATCCACTCTCTGACTCTGACAACTTCTATAGCCTAAACCAGTCAGTTAGCTTCTCTCACTCTGTTTCACCAGCCAGCTAGTCCCTCCCAGGGATGTTGAGAGGATGGATTTGTTTCTGACTGTAAAAGTGCTAATTGTTATTGACATTCCTGCTGTGATGGCTCTTCCTAAAACATCACATTCAGATGATAGGGCAGGGGAATTATTACTCCAACTCGCCATGCTTCTAGGACTTACATAACACAATATCACGGCATGCAGAGGCTCATAGGTAGGTCTGATATTCAACCAAGGCTTAGTGCTAGGTCTTAGAAATCCATGTGTTCTTATATGCGGTACATGTGTGTTGCACAGGATGATGAAGTAAATGGCAGAGTGATGAGGCATCAGCCTTCAGTCTGATTTCACTGGTGGATTGAGTCTGCCAACTCCTACTATTTTAAAATATGTATATATTGTAGAGTTGGGGGTGGCCAAACACAGATCATAGTGCTGCGAACATGGAGCAGCACACTGAAAATAGGTGCACAGAGGGAATTTGGGCAGACATCAACATGTCACTTTCTGTTGCTTCAAAAGTATCATACAGGGCCTGATACTGCAAAATTGAAAGCCATTGCCTGGCCAACATAATGCCAACCCTCTCTCTCCACAGCTTGAGATTCCAGCACTGATACTAGAACCTCTGGCAAGGGGAGGAGCTCTATGAACTTGCAGTACTGTACCTGTAAGGCTGGTCAGCTAAAGAGCACTATTTCCCTCCCAGAAAGAGTGTGGTTGCAGCTCAGAGATCTAAGATGCAAGAGTGTGGATTTTTAGTGCATCTCTCCTCCTTTTGATAGGGATTGTGTAAATGTTACAAGGCTTTTCTGTCATAACTGTGCACAATAAATGATTAAAAAAAATAAAGACCCCAAAGTAGAATGTAAGTGAAATGCAGCACTTCACAAAGGGATGTCTATTGAGTGACTAATGCTCTTTTTGGGTTTCAGGTTTATGCCTCCTGATGACCCGCTAGGCCGTCATGGACCTACTCTTTACAATTTCCTCAGCAAAAAGCCAGTACTTCCTTTTACTAGATGGCAGCCCTGTCCTTATGGTAGGTTTTCTTTAACTTGACACAATGATGCCAGCCTGTTTTTCTTCTGGAGCTCCTTGCCACAGCTGCAGGTCAAGGGCACACAGCCCACACTCCAACCCCCGCTGTTGAAACAAGGTCACAAAGGTCCAGTAAAGTCACAGATGCTGTGACTTTGCTGACCTCTGTGACTAAAATGTATTCTTCCTAGGCCCTGATTCCATGGGTGCTCTGGGGCTGCAGCACCCCCAGGAAAAAAATAGTGGGTGCTCAGCACCCACCAGCAGCCCCACTGATCAGGTTCTCCCCCCCCCCCCCAGTGCCTCCTGCCCGCCGCAATCAGTTATTCAGCAGCATGCAGGAGGCGCTGGGGAGGAAGAGGCACAGCACGCTCAGGACAGGGGGTGGGGTCTTGGGGAAAGGGTGGAGTGGGAGCAGGGCTGGGGATGGAGCATGGGTCGAGCACCCCCGGCGAAAGTGGAAAGTTGGCACCTCTGGTATCCTTAGTAATAGCAAATTGCACTTCCCCCATCTCACAGCGGTGTTGAGGATAAATACATTAAAGACTGTGAGGTGCTCAAATACTATGGTGAGGGTACCTAAAATAGATAAATTAATATTTGTCTGATACTTTAATGCCCCACTCCTACCTCTCAGCTCATTGTTTTGTTTTCTTTCAGGCAAAAAATGCACATATGGCAGTAAGTGCAAATTTTCCCACCCTGAACGACAGTATCAAGCTCAGCTGTCAGTGGCCGATGAGCTCCGAGCCAAAACAAAGGCCTCGTCTCAAAGCTTGGGGACA
Source organism: Trachemys scripta elegans (assembly GCF_013100865.1). Classification (NCBI taxonomy): domain Eukaryota; kingdom Metazoa; phylum Chordata; order Testudines; family Emydidae; genus Trachemys; species Trachemys scripta. The sequence continues at coordinate 94,592,109 of NC_048300.1, forward strand.
GAGGAAGAAAAGTTGAAGGCTGCCCCAACTACAACCCAAGGAGGGAATGCATCCCACAGCGCTTGCATAGAAAGGCTGCAGGAATCCAGTGGTGCTACAGGCAGCAGCAGCAGCTCCACTCAGAGCTTTGCAACGGATTGGTTCCATTCCACGCAACAGGAAAGGACCTACACTGAGCATTCAGCTAGAGCCTGGGGAGACAGGCCCTTGTGTAAGCTGGAACCCGAACAAAATGTATTACAGCAAGACCTACAGAGAGAGCAAAGGCTCATGGAAAAGCAGCTCTCTGCATTATCCCTCAGGGACAAGATATATAGTGCAAATAGACTGGCAGACACCTCTGAGAGAGAGGATGCAAAGGACAGTACCCATCAATGCTGTAATCTTAGACACAATCACTGTCACAATCTATATGCAACTCATCACAACCATAGTTTGGACTGCATGTGCTTACAACAGTGCGAGCTGCCTTCTCATCTTTGTAGGCATCCAGCTCACTCTAGACCTGAGTACCGCGGCAATGTGCAAATGTTAGCAGTGCAGAGTCAGAGAATCCAATACATTGTGGACAGATCTCAGTCCACACAAGGCCTGCAGGCCCAACAGCAAGTCACACGCTCTGTCAGGTCTCCTCCGAATGGCCCATTTCCCTACAGCAAACGCGAAGATGGACAATACCAAAGGCATTTGCAGAATCAGCCTCCCATTCAGCCATTTTTGTTAGATCCCCACAAGGGGCCCGGCTCCTTCAGCTACTCACCCACTTCTCATAGCGAGTATCTCCCCAATCATGCTCCAGAACCACTTGCTGGAGAGCGAGCGCACATCCGCAGCGTGCTCTGCTCGGTCTTCCCATACGATGAAGTGGATCGAGTTATGTTCTTGTACCCTGATCTCAAGGATATGGCTAGTTTAATTTTACTAATTCAAAGACACAGGCTCTTATGAAGTGGAGGAGACTCTCCTCACATCAGTCCCCCAAAAGAAAAACAAAAACCAAAACCCAAGAGACTTTGCCAGCTGGAGCCAGGCGTCCAAGGTTGTTTCCAGCTCTGCCAGTGACTCACTGTGTAGCCTTGGGCAAGTCAGTTAGACTCAAATTGTGGCAGCCAGCCACTGGCCCCAGCAGGCGATGGTAAGGAGCTGCACCACCCATGAAGGGATCCTGGGGAAGGACTGTGCCTCGGAGAGTGATTCCTTCCTTGAGGCACAATCCTCACTGAGTTCCCTAGTGGACAGGAACACTGCGTCATCCTTAGGATCCCCCTGGTGTGGATGGCCCACTCTACTTCCTGTTGTGGGGCTGTTGTCCCTTCTCCCTCCCCATCTCCTGTGAGATGTCAGCCATCCCTGGAAGTGGAGCTGGCCCTGGTGCTGCATACAGGTGCTGCAATTGTGACTGACCTATATGCAGACCACACAAGGAACGTGTACTCTTTGCAAACCTTCCACCCATCCAAAGAAGGGTCAGTCACAATTGGGGCCGTTAACCTGCCTGTTCTTTACTTGCTAACAATATTGCCCCACCTTACAGAGCAGTTGCTGCAAGGCTTAGTGTATACTTTACAAGCACTTTAAGAGCCTTTAATCAAAGATACTATTGCAGTTGGTTTCAACCTGTGGTCCGTAGACCTCTGGGAGTCTGCAGACTATGTCTTAAGATTTCCAAAGGGGCCTGCACCTCCCTTTGAAATACTCATGGGTCTTCAAATGAAAAAAGGATTGAAAACCACTGTGCTGTGGCATTGCAAGTAACATATGAGCAACGAATCTGTGGATTTTTCCTGTACAAAGCTTCATAAATGTCCTAACCCTGACAGCCCAATTGCATCAGCAGAGCAATCATTTGCCCCCTGCTCATGAGAACAATGTGGGACAATCTTCCTTTGAAGAGATTTGCATTTTTAAAGGATTCCCCTCAGAACTCAGATTTTCAACACACACACACACACATACATACATACATACATACATACACACACAAATGACAATCCATAGAAAGCCACAGAGCATATCTCCCACTAGCATGGGCTCCCTCCCATGAGGGCCAAACTTCTCCCAGTCTCTCACAGAGCTGCTCTCATTGTCTTTCAAATACTCTGTTGACATGACAAAGGCTGAATGGAAAGACTGAGGTTCTGTTCCCATCGCAGGAAAGCATGCAGGCTTCCTGCAGTGTCCTCATTTCTGTGTGCTCAGTTCAACTATTTGGCAAATTCAGAACTTCAGCAGAGGATAAATCCTGCAGTTTTTACTCACAAACGATCTTATCCATTGAAGCTAATGAGAGCTCAGCCCAATTAAGGAATATATTACTGCAAGATTTGAGCCCTTCGCAAAAGGGGATGGTCTCAGGATGCAATAGCCTATCCTTTGCGCTCTGGAAAAGGAGACAGTTTCACCATGCCAAAAATGAGTTGGGCACCCAAAGACAGACACACCAAATCACTAGTCATGTTTTAAAATCTTGGCCTAAAAAGTGTAGTTACTTCAGAAGGCTCATACACTCTCTGAGTTTTATACAAACTTCCCACTGTAGGAGCTCTGCCTTAGATCTAGTATATTGCTTCATAGACATCGGTCACACACCATCATTACATTTTTAATGTGGCCTTTTTTCCCCATTAGTCTGACATCCCAGCTATAAGATAACCTTGGCTTTTCGTCATTGCACTTCTGCTTTTATAATTATAGTCATTAGACCCAATCCTGTCCTCACTGAATGGTTAACAACTCCCATCAACTTCTGTGGGAGCAGGATTGGACCCATTTTATGCTTCACAAGATAAAAAGTAGGTTTCTTTTAAAAATCTGTTTTGTTAATTAAGAAATATTAGCAGGGTTTCTACAGACCATGGTAGAGACAGCTGAAGCTGATGATGATACATGTTCAGCACTTAAGTGCAGTTCAACTCCATTTAGTGGGTTTATCTTTGACTTAAACCCTGAACTCATGTGAATTTTTTTTTTCTGGACAAACACAAGGATGATAATGAGAAGAGAAGCTATTTTTCTTATGAGAAAACAAAAACTTAACTGAGTTAAACTGACCTTTAGTTACCCACTTTAGTTACCCAGTTGTATAGCAGATTTATGGATGCAAATGTTTAAACTGTGTTCCTTTGGGACATGTTTGATTTTGGTAAGCTGTAAAGCTGCTAGCCTGTGCACTGTGTCATTTAATTATCTAGGTTACAAAACATGGAATCTTAAAGTTGACCCTTTTTGGAATTTTTCCGAAGTTTAAGTATGTCACCACTGTGACACACTGTAATACTGTAACACATATTAAAATGTTCTTCATTATATGATCACATTGAGCTTTAGAAAAAATATTTGTATATCTGAGCTATTGAATTTAATACACACACACACACACACTCTCTCTCACTAGCAAACCAAGCATGCGCTTGGGGCGGCACAACTCTAGAGGCGGCATGGCAGCATTCCTGGGGAGGCACTTCGCTCTGGGAGGGTTTTTTTTTTTTTTTTTTTTGCTTGGGGCGGCAAAAAAACTAGAACTGACTCTGGGTAAGGTCTCTTTATCCATTGCTTCTTTTTGGGGTATTTTCTTCAAGAGTAATATAATCCAGCCCTGCATTCTCTCTGAACATCACCTACCACCTGTACAAAAGAGCCAGTGTAGCCTGATCTTTCCACTGCCTCTCATCCTCCATAATGCTCAGCCTCTTTGAGAAGAGGATGTCAACTGTTACCAGATCAGAACTCTTCACTCCCATTGCGGCTAGTTTTGTGCATTGTGCACCAAGAGCGAATAGAACTCATGTTGATGCTGCCTCTTATAGGGGAGATTTTCAAAGACAAATGAAAGTTGAGTGCTTAACTAACTCCCACTCATGCCTTTGTAAATCTCCTGCTTTGGCATGGTGTGTACTCTTGGAGGCAGGGAGAACCAACATCCTGGCTCTGACCTGTCCTCATGGCTGCAGGTGAATTGAGAGCCCTTCTGATGCATCATTAGAGAAGCTTCCTTACAATGAGGGAGGAGGATTTGGTGCTGTGGATGTGGCAGTCACTGCCCTCCTCAAGGCCCTCCCCAACTAGATGTACGGTTAAGTGGAAGAAGGTGGGAAGATTCTAATCTGGTTTCCCCCTCCACATGGAAATTACTTTTGTTTATTTAAAAAGAGGATTAAATTAAAGGGATTTAACTATTTATATTGGGGGCAGTTTAGCAATGGTGATTTAAAAAACAAAACAATTTTCATGTTGTTTCATGTAGATTCAGCAGGCATATTTGCATTAATTTATTATGCTGCCAAACCTTCCTTGGGGCAGATAAGGTGGTTTTCCTCCTAGTCATGCAAACTCACTTTAACTTTATAGTTTTGAAGATAGTGGACCACAAAGGTGCCTGTCTGCGCAACTGACGCCTGCCTGATTGCACCATAAAGAACCAGGAAGTAATTCAGCCTGTCAGAGGAGTTTCTTATCTGGTATTTTTATTTCCTGTAACATCCATAACGCAATTGGTTACTGGAGAACAGTGTATAGCACTAATCTTAATGCACTCTGCTTTACTACATCAGTGAGCACTACTGGAGTTTTTGATGCCCTTATCCATTTCAATTAGTAATATAAAAACCTTAATTCCTCATCCAATGATGTATATAATGGTAAAGGTGTAGATGAAATGTGTTACATGCAAGGGTGGTTTTAAATGGAGAATCTTAAAAAAAAATCCTTAACTTGCCCCTTCACCATAGGTGGCGCTGTCTAATCACATAGATGGCCTCTCACTGCATGTGATGGAGTTTCTAGAGAAAAACAGGGGCCTCACAAGTTCCCAAAACATCTCAAATCCTTAAAATATCAGCAGGGGTCAATTATTCACCAACCCTTGCTTATCAGAAACTTGAGAATTTTGATTCCAACTGCCTTCCCCTCCACCCCCTCCAAGATTCAGTCTAATGCTACTTCCCTTCTACCTCTATAAACATGTATTTCCTTGCAATTATGATACAGTAGCACTCCCAGACAGAATATTCATGCTATACCTCTCTCCTTTTGGGGGGAGAAATGAAGTTTTTCTGAAAAGCGGTCAGTAAAGCATGTCAGCAGGCTGGTGATCAGTCTCTCTCAAACACAAGTCAGGCAGGATTTTCACAGGTGCTGAGCACCCACCACTCCCACTGCTGTTCTGAGTGTTAAGCCACTCTAAGGCCTTGGCTACACTCAGGACTTCCCAGCACTGCCGTGGCAGCGCTGTGAAGCACGAGCAAGCGTGCAGTGCTGCAGGCTCTGATTACACTGGTGCTTTACAGCACTGCACTCTCACTGCACTCGGGGGGTGGGGCAGACATTTTCACATCCCTGAGCACAGCAAGTTGCAGCATTGTACAGCGCCAGTGTAGCTAAGGCCTAAAGCCATGTGCATATTGTCTGAAAGAAAACAGCCACACCTGGCTTTGAGTTCAGGCCAAGAGAAGGTGGAGGACAGCTGTTCACCAGATATTTGCTCACACAGGAGTCCCACTCTTTCTTTTGTTCAGAAGAGGAGGGTCAATTTACATAATTATTTAGTAAAGGTCTAGGCAAGAACATTTTCTGGAAATGATAGCAGTAAGTTCTGGTTTCTATTGTGTCAAAATTAATTCCATGGCCAGCCCACATCTAGAGGGAAAACTACAAATTGATATCCTTCTTACCTAGACCAGAGCATTTTAAATTATGTTCCAGAACACTGGAGGAAAATTCCCCCACTTACTAAACAGTGATCACAGCTGTGAGCAATAGCCCTGTCTAATAGGGTGACCAGACAGCAAGCATGAAAAATCCGGACAGGGGTAGGGGTAAGGTGCCTATATAAGACAAAGCCCCAATATCGGGACTGTCCCTATAAAATCAGGACATCTGGTCACCCTACTGTCTAAAGCTACAGTGAAGTCAGGATTTCCAAAGGAAAGGCAACACATTTCCTTGGAAGTTATTGTTGAATCTCTTTGCCTTTGGGGAAGCTAAGGCAAGGAGGCTTACCCTTTAGCTTCACTAAAGGCAAAGAGATTCAACAATAACCTTCCAAGGAAATAAGTTTGGTTCATAAGTTCTGAGACAACATGCAAACTTTACGTAATTGTCACATTGTCTCCCAAGAGATCACAAGTAGTCATGTGGGTGGATACACAGCTGATTTAAAAACACCCTGACATTTCAGGGATATTTAAACTATGAAGCAGAAGTAATGGCTCCAGGGTTAAGGCTGAAGCTAGGTTCCCAAAACCTCTAAATCCCCTGCCTTTCCACAAAATTATTCAGTGCCCTTGAAATTTCATATGCTACATCTCATCCAAGAACAGATTTTTTCCTGGGAAACCTGGGGGGAGGGGGAGAAAGGGAGGAGAGAATGGGAGGAAAAAAGAAAAGGAGTTTAAATCTGTGGGGTTTATTTAAAAAAAATCTTTTGTTAACTTTCAGAAAAAACTTTCCTAGTGTTTTTTTGACTTTTCATGTCTTCAGAATGGCTTGGCATACAAACTTCCCACAAAATAAAATATACAGACAAGTATTTTATAAGAACCGAAATGTTGTCTACAGGAATAACCTTACGAAGAGGAATACAAAGATTAGAAACTAAAACAAAACTATGGAATAAGCTTTCTGTATTGTTGCTAGAACAAAAATTAGGGTTCTCCAGCCATCTTTAGCTGTTCTAATACTGTACCTGCCATGTACTGTTGATTTGAATTAACAGTGCTCAAGCTGATTAGAAGAGAGAAAACTTCTTAGAATCAATTATTTACATTAATGCTGCCTTCTGAATGCCCCAGTATTAAGGTGCCAAACATTATTTGACATCAAAACTGCTGTATATCTGGTATTGTTATACAGAACCAATAGATACCACCTTCCACATATTCAGATGGAACAAACTATGATAGCTAGCAAGCAATATACATTACAGCAAAGCAGGTGAGCATATACAACATTTGAAGAAACCCTATAATTTAAAATAGGAAATGTAATAACTGGAACAATCTTGTGGTAACTGTGGGTTACTGTTGAGAACTGCCTCTAAATAGAATTTTTTTTAAGGCATCAGCAGCTCTTTAATGTTTTCAAATAGATTTGATATTAGTTTAATGAGGAGTTGGAAAACACCTTAATTGATTATTAGGGCCTTACCAAATTCACAGCCCATTTTGGTCAATTTACAGTCATAGGATTTTTAAAAATGGTAAATTTCATGGTTTCAGATACTTAAATCTGAAATTTCATGGTGTTGTAACTGTGGGGGCTCCAACACAAAAGAAAGTCGTGTAGGGTCATGGTGTTGCCACCCTCACTTCAGTGCTGCTGCTGCCTTCAGAGCTGGATGGCTGGAGAGCAGTGGCTGCTGGCCTTGAACCCCAGCTCTGAAAGCAGTGCTGTTGCCAGTGGCAACATCATCACTTTTAGGTGGGTGACTGTCTGGGGCCCAGTAGTCCAGGGGGCACCGTGGTTCCCCACCCCTTGTCAGCCCAAGGCCCTTTAACCCCCTAATACTGGGCCTGGAGTCAGGGAGGGGCAGGACTGGGGGCGCACTAGCTAGGGGCTCCTACCATTCACTGGGCTCCAGTTGTTAGTCCCAGCCAGGCTGGGGAGGGACAGGACTTCCTCTTCTGCACAGCCGCTCCTGTGGCCAGGTCACACCCACTTACGGGAACGTCCCCTTGCTGTCGGAGGTTTCATCTTCAAAGCTCCCATGGTTATTGCTGTATGCTCCCACAGCAGAAAGTTGTTCCATCTCTAGAAGGAAGGAGATGCACATTTTCTTAAATCAACAAATACATTGTAAAGATAATAACTGACATATTTACATGATAAAAACAAGCTCTCTGTAAAGTTTCCATGAGTTCCTCCCCTTGTCTCGGAAGCCAGGGAGGCCCCTCAGTTACAGCATGGAGGGGAAATTGGGCAAAAAATAAAATACCTCATTACAAAGCAATAAGCACAAACCACTTGTGCAGGAAGGAGATCACAGGACAGAGTAAAGGGGAGAATAGGTATGATTCAGGCACTGGGTTTTGACTCAGAAGATCTGGGTTCTATTTCTGGCTCTATCAGAGATTTCCTATATGACTGTGGGAAGTCATAATATCTGTGCCTAAGTTTCCCAAGTATAAAATGGGGTAGGGACAGTGACACTTATCCTCAACACCCATGGGAGGTCTGAGAAGTCCATTAATGATGTGGGGTGCTCAGGTAATACCACAGTGAATGCCATAGGGAAGTCTATAAATAACAGAATCTCACCCTGGTTTTGCATTTAACATAGAATGTTCTGTAAACACAATTTAAGAGATTCTGTTAACGTTCAAACTACCCTTTACATGCAACCTGACACAGAGTTTACAAGGAAGTGTTTTAACTTATCCAACATTTAAACAGCACAAAATGGGCTTCATGGCTTCCTTCCTGCCTACCAATTCTCTTGTTCCTAAGAGAATAAAAACAAACATTAAATTCCACTTAGAGTCTTAGAGCATTAGAATATCACCGCAAATAAAAAGGAACAAAATCAGACTTGGTGAAAGCCTTTCAAAAACAGACTCCAGTCTTACATAGCACACATGACTTGTGTTCTCTATAGAATGAGCACATCGGCCCATGATTACATTCTATTTAAGTTGCTCATCACCTTTTTGTATTAACTAAACTCTTGAGGTGCCAGACAGAACTCCTGGGTTTCCTTCCTAGCTCAACTACTAGTTCACTATGTGACCTTGGGTAGGTCATCACCTTTCTGTGCCTAGGTTTCCTCATGTGTAAAATGGGCGGAACATCTATCTCACAGGTACAGGCTTACTTGACTAAGATTCTTGGATGAAAAGTGCTACGTAAGTGCAGAGCAATATTATCGCAGGGCCATTTGGGTGGCTAATGTTACTAAAACAATTCCTTGGGTATCAGATTCTGACAATAAATCAGCTGTGTCTTTTACATGCTATGAATCAGAATTGCTGTACTGAACAAACTGCTCTTTTTGCTGCAGGCAAAAGGAAAATTCCCTTGCAAAACATACATTTGCTGACTTTGCAACCAGGTTTTAAATAAAATCTCCTCTTAATTGCCTTCTCAAGAAAACAGCTGAATATCTTTGAAGTGATTTCTGAGAGAGTAATGTGGAATCAAAAATGTGGGCCAGAAAAAGAGGAGCTGTGAAGAGGGTAATTAGAAGCAAAAGTCGTGCCAGGCAGGAAGCTAAAATGTTACTCTAGTACACAGGACCATTTAAGCATTGAACACAGTCAGCTGATCAAAATAAACAGCTCCTTCTGCAGACCACTGACATTCTAGGACTTGCTCATCACAGCTGTTAGTCACAGCTTCACCCCTGCCAAATTATTGGGAAAGACACGCACTGAAGTTGGGTTTTAAGGTATTGTTTATACCCATCTTGGTCTGGGATAAGAACAAGGTGATCTCCATGTTGTGACAGATTCTTATTCCCCTGCGCTGAGCAAAAGGTGGGAAAGTAGAAAGAGTGGGAATCTGTTGTTGCTAAGCAAGAGGTTCCTATAAAGGCAGATGAGGGGAGGGGCCAAGGGCTCTTGAGTCTTTGGGGGCTCAGGTGTCCAACTCTCTCTCTCTGGTGTGGTATACCCTTTCACACTGGTTACTGGCCTGCAGTAGCCACTCAAACAGAACTGTCATTTTGGGATTTGTTTGTTTTCTTTTGGGAAGCAGACCTGCATGCGCGGACTCAGTCCGATTAGTTAGGTCACACAACCATAGATGACGCAGCAAGGGATGGGGGGGTCTGGGTTACATATCCGTTTTCTACACCTGTGATCCACCGTTGGTGTCCATCGCTGATCTCGTTGATCCAGATTCTGCAGCCTCTCCATCAGCAGCACCTGAAAAAAGGTAGAACACCACCTTTGCCTTATCGAGTGTGTGTGCACGTGTGTGTTTCTATTCCACATTTCCAGAGTCCTTAATCCATCCCCCTCTCCTTCCCTTCCCTCTCCTTTAGTGAATAAAGTGTTGTTGTGAGTACATCCATGTGGTGGTTTCTTTTGTTCCAGTTCTGATAGATGGGCTTAAGGAGGTACCCAGCGGGAGGTATACTGTAAGGCTCCCTGAAGTTTTCTAGTCAGATAGACCCTCTAAAAATCCTTACAACCCCACCTAGTCCCAGCCCCCCACACACCTTCATTTCTTCAGCATCACAATTTTTCTCTCCTGCTTCCCTGACTAATTTCTCTTCTCTTCCATTCATTGTTCTTCATGGTTCCAATACAAGCACTCCCCACGCCCTTTATTTAGCCTGCCTAATTTCTAAATCCTCCCCTGAGACAACCTCTTTTCTTTCTACCTTCTCTCAAGCTGTTATACCCACTGTCCCTCCTCCACCTGCTACTTCCCACACATGTACAGCACTTTTATTCCCCTACCCTCCTATCTTCACACCTTCCTATCATTACTACACTCTTGGCCATTACTACACTTCCTGTGTCCCCTACTATGCATTCTCCTCTCAGCTCCAAGGCCTGTCCTGTCCTTCCACCTCTCTCACTCATCAATCCCAGATCACCCATATTTTGTTCAATCTCTTCTCTCTTCAGCAACCTGGCCTGTCATTGCTCCCCCTCAGGTATTAGCTGTCCACTACTCGCTTCTCATGGCACAGTGACAGTTCCATCCTGATCGAGACCAACCCATCAGTCCCACCCCAACCCCATTGTGTCATCTAAGCACTTAAGCTCTACTTAACATCTGATTCATTAATGAAAAATCCCTGCTAGTACACATCTCTCTAAACTATACCATTCATCAGAATATTTATTTTTGTACAGAGCTCTAACTGTAGAAGGAATTACAGTGCTATTCTTGAGGTTGATATCTTTTTCCTGGCAGAGACTTGGCATGCTCAAAGTCTGATCTCTTCTCTCAGTCTCCTTAAAGCTACTTTCCCTAAGGTATGTTTTATGAAAAGTCCCATGGATCTGGCAACCACAGGCAAAGCGGAGTATAAATTGGCCTCACTCTCTGTACAGACTTACCCCTGTTTTAACAACTCAAGCTTCCACCAGCAGCCAACAGAAAATTTTATAATCATAGCTGACCTTAGCTTAACTACTCTCTTCAAACCAAAAGCCTAGCCTAAGCAGAGTCTTTATCCTCTCAAAAAGGGAGACGTGCCAGAGACACCATGAAGTTAACTAGAGACTTCACTATTGCAATTAATTTTAGGTAGAAGGTGCTCAGATACTACAGTGATGGGAAGCAGTATAAAATCTGAAAACAAACACATAGTAAATAATGAATTGCATGGGTAGGGTCAATGCAGGTATATGGAAATTTTCACATACAAGAGTAAGATGACACCCAATGAAATGAAGAAAAAAAAATGCACAGTTTTAGAACTAATGAAAGGCAATATATATATTCTCTATGATGTATAGCTAACTTCTGGAACTCACTGCCAAAAGAGATCCTTGAGCAAAGTAGGATTCACAAAAAAGAAGATTAGACCATGTATCTGTGTATGTACAACATATAGCACAATGGGGCCAAACTACCAGTCCATTGATACTCTAGGTACTGAGCTTAATGTTTGTGCTCTAAAGGGTTTAAATAATTTGGAAAGTAGCGTATTATAAAATGACAAAATATTACAGTAACCTCTGAGAATGGACAATTTATTGCACTGAATAATTTAAGATGCAGGAAGGGATTCAGTTATCGCCTCTTTCCAGTCTTAGTTTTTAAAAAATATTTATTTATTTATTTTTGCTATAAGGGGAACAAAAACCAACCAACAAAAAAAACAACCACCCCAAAAACAAAACAAAACTAACTCCTGGAGTAATTGACAGAAAACCTGATTCCTAGATTCTCAGTAGAAAAGGGTTAAAAATAGAAAGGAACAGTATTAATCTTACACAGACAATGAAATTAACAAAATAACCTACAAGCAGTCGAGGAAAATCTTTTGTCATCAAAATGGAAGAATGGAATGATAAAATGTGCTCCAGAAATGCTACCACAGCCTGAAACTTGATGGAAACTCAAAGCTGTGGTCCACTAAATTACTGCCACACAAGCTGTGCTGGAGAAATTGCAATGGGGAAGAGAACATGGAACATATGATTTGTTATTGCCAAAATATGCAGAGTTGCTGGCAGAAAATTATAAATGCTACCCAATATTTCTCATTCTGATGATACTTTAAGTTATCCCAACAGGAAATCATGTTAGGAAGAGACTAGCAGGGGTTCTCAAACTTCATTGCACTGCGACCCCCTCCTGACAACAAAAATTACTACACGAGCCCAGGAGAGGGGATTGAAGCCTGAGCCTGCTCAAGTCCCACCGCCCCAGGCAGGGGGGCTGAAGCCAAAGCCCCAGAGCTTCAGTCCCAGGCCTGGGGCCTATAACCCGAGCCCTGGCACCCAGGGCTGGAACCCTAGGGCTTCAGCCCTGGGTAGTAGGGCTTGGGCTTCGGCCCCGTGCCCCAGCAAGTCTAACACCAGCCTTGGTGACCCCATTAAAATAGGGTCATGACCCACAGTTTGAGAACCATTGGACTAGAGGGAATACAGATATTGGGTATTCATTATGGAATAGGATTTGTTATTTTATTATTTATTTTTTTTAGGGTCTGTGCTTTGGTTTTTGGGTGTTCTGATTTTTATTTTAACATTGTTATACAAAGCAGGGGTATTATAAGAAAAGAACATTAGAAATATAAGATTAATACAGAAATTGGAAATGTCTACTAGTCTGGTTTGTATAAAGGGTATGGATAGGATTTCAGTCAATAGGGATATTAACAAGTGTAATGAACTCACTTCACCACCAGGTATCACTGTGGTAGCACAAAACTTACAGCAGAAAAGATTTGCTGCTCCGAAGAAGATTATTGAAATAAATTTCAGAAAGCACAAGACGTGAGGTCTCTGGTTCACTAGGATCCCTACTTCATGTCTGAGAGGGTATAAAGTATTTTACTTTAGATAAAATAATCACCCCAAGCTTTTGCCTCAAAATTCCAGCCAAACATTTGGTAATCCAGAAAGATCAGTTTAGATGTGTGTACACTTCACAAATTCACTGCCTCATTCAGACAAAGACGAGAAGCAAAACTGCCAATAGCACACAAAAAGCCTGTTCTTGTGGTGTTTCAGGCCCACTTGGCGGCTGGGTAGACTAATTGTCTTAAGCATCTTAATAATCTTAAGACAAATTGTCTCAAGCATCCTGACCAAAGAGGTTCTGAAAGCCCAGGGGTGCTAGAACTAGGGGTGCTGTGGGGATGCGGCAGCACCCCCGGGCTTGAAGTGGTTTCCACCATATACAGGGTTTACAATTTTGTTCAATGGCTTTCAGCACTCCCTCTATAAAAACTGCTGTAACATCATTGTGAAAGCCTGAACTGAAGTTTGCCTACTAGTGGCAACATTCCCATCAAGATGCTTTGATACAAGCCATGCTAAAGAATGATGAGCACCAAATGGTTTCATTGACATCTCAACCAAACTGCTGCTAATTTTTGTTCCAGTTCAGGGAGCTGAAAAATACCACGTTGTCTATAATAACAGCGCACCATCTCTACTAAAGTTAAGGTTGGGCACTGCCTTCTACTTGAAGGTCAACTAGTCTAAGGGCCCTAAAATCCACATGGTTACTTGGTTTGTCTTAAAAATTGCTGCATCTCATCTGGGATATGGTTGGTCCAAATTTATCACAGAATTCCTCAGATACAGCTGCCTCAAATCCACTGTTCACCCATTTCTCTCTCTCCCCCTCTTTTTTTTTTTTTTTTTTTGCACATGCCTAGGGCTCAAACTATGGCTCTATTCCTCCCCAAACTGATCTCAGTCACTCAAGATTTCTCTCAGCTAGTACCTGGTATCCCCTGCCCCAATGGGGAAGTAATATTGAAAAAGTTAAGGGCAAAAAATTTAGAACTCCAGATTGGTGTGCCCTCAGATCAAGCCAAAGAGAATGAAATCTCCCTGGGAAAGAGAGAGCACCAAGATGTACTGGACAGGCAGTGAGACTGGAGACTAGGAGATGATGTTGGGGCAGTGGAGGAACTAACATACATCTAGTTCTGCGGCCATTTGGCCAAGGTAATTATTGCCAAACAGCTGGAGGTGGTGGTACAAGAGCGTGCTGGGGAGATATTTTTATTACTTTTATTACTTATTACTAAATGTAGAGTTAAAGTTGCCCATAGGTGCCTCGTGCCCTTCCAGAATGTTGAGCTAAGCTGAACTCCAACTAGGAAATGAAGAGTTAAGGTAATGCAAATGTAAGCCTCTGAAAAAGAAGAAAATATAGAGTTAAGATACACACCACCCCTTCAGTGTGACCTTAACATCTTCAAGTGATGCTCCAACTTAGGTTTAAGTCAGGCATAGAAAACCTGGCATATACTCAAACACTGAGTCTACACCCTCTCCCTCCAAAAACCCCCCAAAACGACCACCACCTCAAATTTGCTAAATGGTACCACCCCTTTATCCTGGACCTTAAGATTATTTCTAAGACACTGCCTTTATTTACCCATCCCTGACCCACAGAGACCAATCCCCATTGGCAAGAAGACAGCATTGTGTACCTCTACTGATACAACCTGCAAAATCCAGGATTGAACTGAAGCATACTTGATTTCTCAAGGTATACATGCACCTCTCCTTATATCACAGTCACTGCTGTAGGCATGGAACTTGTAAGGAAGCAGGAGTCAGCAGTAAAGACTGATAACAAAGGTAAAGCAGACAGGAAGGGCAGAGACCCACATCTCCCTCCTGAACTGGGAGTTTTCTAGGCTGTGCAGTTCCCTGCCTGCACTGTATTATTCCCCAGCAAGGCAAACCATGTAAACAGGCCCTGTGGCTGTGCTTTGCTTACTCTTCAAAGGCTATGAGCAGCTGTAATTGCCCACAGTTATAAGTTATCACTTTTATTCTTAAGGTGAAAGCATTAAAGAGAAAAACACATTAAAACCAATAAAAATGTACAGACATGCTAATAAGTGTAGTAGAGCTCACCCCCAACTCCAGCAAGGGCTATGGTAGATGGTGAAGCTTTCAAACCCCACACAGGGGTATTCTTGTGGTTACAAGCTCATAACTTTTTTTGCTCAGAACAAGAATCCCCATGAGTCTTAGAGTCACTCCTTTATACCATTCGGGCCTTTTGATCCAGGGAATAGGCCATTTGTAGACAAAGCTCCCCTTCCCAAGAGCAAAGCTTCAAAAGATGAAGTCAGGAGGTGGGCATTTGCATTCCCCTCATCCCAAATATTTCCTAGGAAACCTACTCAACTAACAGTTCATTCTTTTCTTAGCCCATTGCTTTAAAAAAATGAGAGTCTCCTTTGAAACTCAACACTTCCCAAGGTTTACGTTAGTCACGTCTTCTAGACAGGCGACATACAATTCCATGATATCACATAAGTATTTGCATTTTTAATACAATGAGATCCTAGGTTTGTCCAGGATATTGCAGGAATTTGCCACACCAGTCACTGACTTCAAGAGCCCATCCAGTCTTCTTCATGTCCATGACACCTGAAGAAGAGCTCTGTGTAAGCTTGCAAGCTTTTCTCTCTATCAGAAGTTGGTCCAATAAAAGATATTACCTCACTCATCTTGTCTCTCAAGAAAGGCAGAGATGTTTGCACAAATAGAAAAATCTCAAAACAAGATGCATGGGCATACTAACATCTCTTTGCAAATTCATCCCCAGTTAATCTCATTAAGTGCTGCTTCTAGACAGTACAAAAAGGCAGAGGGATGATTAACAACAAGAAGGCTTTTAGGAATTAAAGTAGATACCGAAGAACATATAATGAAACATTCTGAAATTACCAAAGAGCTTAAGATCTCAAGCAATGCAAGTTATTTTGGATTTGATGCTGTCCTTCTGCAAGGTGGTTGCCCAGCGACATACACTTCCAAAGCACTGACTGAAATCCAGTAGAACTAGGCTCATATTGAAAAATAAATGCTGGCAATTAGTTTAGGTGGAGAGCAGTTTTATGAATTTGTTTATGGGCAGAAATTGGTCATCGTAGAAACAGGCTTTTTCATTCACCGTCACCTCCTGGTCACACTGGGGATTAACTTGAGGCCAACGCTCCCATCCATGGCTTGCAAACCATCATTGCATCTGCCTGTAGCCTCTTTCGTGGCCTCAGGAACTGCAGCGCCCTCTTTGCGACTCAGCCCTCTGGCTGTGTCACCATCTGTGTTCCCAATTTCTGGGGGTTAGTGTCTCAGTCTAAATCATGCCACTTCCCCAGTGGCAAGTGTTTGGGGGGGGGGGGAAAGAGGGGGAGACCCAGGCCCTCCCATTACTCCAGGTCCCAGCCCAGGGACCCTGTAGATGGCAGTCACGTGCTGCGTCCCCGCCAATTGCTCAGTATGTTTCCCTGGGCCACTTCCCAGTGGCTCCAGCACCTTCTTCACCTTTAGCTCACGTCCTCGCCATGTCAGTCCCTGCAAACAACTGCTCTGTCCATTGTCTCTCTAGCAGGCTGAGACAGTCCTGCGGCACTGTCTTGGCTCCTTGAGCTCCTGGCAGCAACTGACCTCAGCTCTGCAGCTCCTTTAATGTGAGCCTGCTGGTCCCAGATTGGCTGCTCCTTGCAGCCTCTCTGGGCATCTCAGAGGACTCACCTCCTCTGCTCCCTGCTGAGGTTAACCTTTTCTACACCTGTGTGGGGCCAAGGCCTCATCACACAGGCCATAAACCATGGGAAGTCACATTACAGAAACCATTGTATAAAGCACCTCCTAGACGTCAGAAGATGCTCATGAAATTCCAAAAATACTCATTAAAATGGGAAGTACAGACCCAGTCAGATGCATTTTATAGTACTATTGAAAGCAATTTCACTGGGAGTAGTGAAAGCAAATGACTCAGCCTTATAGGAGTTTGAAAAAGTAATTCTAGATGATGACCAGCAGAAAGCTTCCAAACATAGGAATTTATTGGAAATACCGAGAGGAAATTGTGACATGACTGGATCTTGTACAAAGGACATTGTGTTATAATATCACATAGCATGAGGCTGGAAATGCTAAACATAATCCCCAGTGCTTGAGGTCTGATAACAGAGCCCACGATGTCCTGTTCTGGCCAGGCATGAATGCTGCTAGTAAAGATAGGATATCCAGAATGGGAAATATGCAATAATTATTGGAATCAGAATGCAAAAGAAGCACTGGAAACCACATCAGATTGTGCATGTGATGTCCTTAGCCCAAAGATAGCACAGTTTTATTTGAATAAAACAGGAAATATCTCTTCACTTATTTTTTTGGTTTGCAATACAGCCATTGCACAACATATGGAGTAACAATGCAGTAACACATTGTGAACTATACTTCACTTGCCATGAGATTTAAGATGAGCTGACAACAAATAGTGGCTCACAGTTCACGAGTGACTCAACAATTCATGCCTGACACATCCAGCCCTTATTAAGCAGCACAAAAAGCAAAGTATTTGGAGCCGATTTAAAAGTTCCGTTTTAACTTTGTTAGCAGTTCGCAAAGTCCTTCACAATACTGTATTAGAGGCACTCATTTAAAGGCACAAGGGCTGACAGACAAAAACTTCAGTTCAAACCTCACTGCCCTTGAAGGTCATTTCTACAGAAGGAATAGCATCTGGACAAAATCAAGGAGCAAAATACTCTTTTATATCTTAAGGACACCCAGAATGCTACTGACAATGCTTGTGCGCTGACAGAACTAACATCCACCCACCCACTGAATGAAAAACACCAGAAACAGCAAGCGCAGGTTCCAGGTACAAAGTGAACTCGGCAGCCAAATGAACCACTACAGAAGAAACTGTTCTGAGCACAAGCAGGGGTCATGTGATCAGGAAAGCCAGAGAGACAGTTGCTGACAGCTGAACTAGGAGAGACAAAAGAATCCTCTCACATGTCAGGGCGATTTCAGTCATCTGCTCCAACCTCCATCCACAACATCTCTATTTGTGTTTTATTCACGGCCAGATTAGGTTTGTGATGGATGTTTTTAGCGGTTTTATTTATTTAAATAAAGCTGATGATTTAAAAGTAGCCACAGGAGGCAGAGGATACTGACTTGTGCCATGTCATGTGGAATATCACTTTTTGTAATCCTGACCATAGTCACATTGCTAGCATCAGGAACTAAAGGGCAGTTTCTTACCAGCACTTCTGTGTGCCTGTAACATCTTTGATTACAAACTGCACTTAAAAATCCCAGGTGAATTAACTGACAGGCACATCCAGTGAATGGGAGCTGTGATCCAAAAGGCATCTGTGCCCTTTCTTCTTTGGGAAGAAGGTATGGCTAATTAGCCGCATGCGCTCTCCCCATAGTGCTATGTGGGGCACAAGTACTGAACTGAGCCAGAGCAGGAGTTCAGCAAAGACGTAAACTGGATGAGCAAGTCGTTTCTTCAGTTGCTCTGTGGTTCAAGGAAATTGAGGCAGGTACTCACTTTTCAATTGGATTGGACGCTTCTATATCAGTGTATCCAGGATTTTAAAATCAGCAGTGTTTCTGGTGGACAATAAGCAATTAAGCATATTTTGTCTGGACCTCGTTTTGGTTTGCCAGGCTCTCTCACAATAGGGATTTTCCTAGATTGGTTACTCTCATTTGTTTGCTTTATAACAAACTCAAAATGGTGAATTCTATGTAGAAGCATATACATTTTTTTTTACGGGGTCAAACAAAAAGCAAGTTGAGGCTTTTCTAAGTGTAGAGATATATTTGTGCACGATTATAAATTAGACACGCTCCCTCACAAGGGACAGTATTAAGAATATAGGAATTTTGAGATGTGCCCTGGAAGCAGAGATGGAGGACACAGCGTGTAGCTGTATACAGCAATTCACCACAGTCTCTAGTTTGTTAAAAGTATTATTCATTCATAGGTTTGTTGTTTAATTAATTCGAAGATTATTACATGGTGTCAGAAATGCTGAATGAGAAAGAGACTGCAGTCATTTTTAGGTTAACTCCTGTGTTCGAAACTGAAAGCAGAGGAAAGGGGCGCATGTGTATGTATTTTATGAGCACAATAGTAACTTGACTAGCTTAAGAATTGAAAAAAGCCAAAAATGGATGTGTTGCAATCTCCGTCCAGTCTGCATGTGTCAGGAAATGTTGCAGAGACCTGAAAAAAATTCTGACAGATTTGAATTGTATTTAGCAGCCACAGAGGCAGAGGAGAAAAGCAATAAGGTGAAATCAACCTTTTTGCATGTTGTTGGGGAGGAAGCATTGGATATTTATAACAACTAAATTTGAAGGTGAAAGCAAGAAGTTACATATAATACTGACTAAATTTGAGGAACATTGCATGCTAAAAAGGAATGAGACTTTTGAGACAAATTTTTTACATGCATGCAAAAAAAAAAAAAATCAGACAATACTATAGAGCAATGTGTCACAAAATAAAGGGGTCTCAGTAAAACCTGTGACTTTGGTGACCTGACAGTCTCTGGTCAGAGATAGAATCAGATGTAGCATTAAAGACAACGTGTTAAAAGAAAGACTGCTCAGTGAAGGAGATTTAACTTTAGAAAAAGTACTCCCAGTATGCAGGGCAACAGAAACTATGAAAGCACAAGCCAAAGAGCTGAATTCACCAGAAGGGGTTATTCATGTACTAAGTAGAAGATAACAGCCAGAATAGGTGAAATCAAAAGTGGAACCACTCGCTATGAAAACCACTGCTGGAGGGCGGGGGAGTGGAGAGGGGGAAGAGACAGGGTACAGATGGAAGGTGGGGATCACAGCATGGCCCCAAACAGTGTTTCACTTTTGGGAAATTGTCATAAATGTGGGGAAAATAATCATTTTGGAAAATGCTGCAGATCACAAATGCAGACAAGTGAAGTGCATTCAGCTGAAGATAACCTGATTGAGGAGTTTTACATAGACATACTGGGATCAAGCAAGCCTGATAAGAGGGACTGGATATTGCATATGACAATGAATGGAACAATTATTCCACTGAAACTGAACACAGGAGCTCAGGTTAATATTCTATCTGAACAAGATCATGAGAGACTGAAAATAAGACCCAAACTGGGCCCAAGAAAAATGAAAGTAACTGGTTATTCTGGAACAGAAAAGGGAAGTGCATTGTTAGCAGCAACTGTAAAAACACATGTACAGGCTCCGGTTTATTGTAGGTGACACCAATTTTAGGCCTGACTGCCTGAGGAAAAACTCAATCTGGTAAAATGGGTGTTCTCACTACAAGATCAGTGTGAACTTAGGTATGAGGCACTTATTTGGGTATATCATGATCTGTTTCAAGGGTTGGGCTACTTGCAGAGTGAACATACAATCCAGATAAACACGCAGGTCACTCCAGTTATCCATCCATGTAGAAAGGTGATATTTATGAAAAACTCAAGACTGAGCTTGCAAGGATGGAAGCAATCCAAGTAATACAAAAAATTGAGGAGCCAATGGAATGGGTGAGCTCTCCAGTCATTCTGGAGAAAAATAACAGCCAGCTACACATATGCTTAGATGTGAGAGACCTCTATAAGGCTATAAAAAAAAAAAGAATATTTCAAACTAGGAACCAGAGACGAGATTATGGCTCAGTTTGCAAATGCTCATTACAGTAAATTGGAAGCATCCTGAGGATTTTGGCAGCTAAAATTAACTGAAGAAAGCTCAAAACTATGCACATTTAATACCCCATTTGGAAGATACAGATTCTTACGCTAACTCTTTGGCATAGCTTCAGCACCAGAAGTGTACCACAAAACCATGTATATGGATGTATTAAAATATTTACATCAATCATCATCTGGAGCTCAATGAAAGAGGAACATGATTGTAGACTTTTGGAAGTCCTGGATACAACTAGCGGTGCAAATCTTAAACTAAATAGGGAGAAATGTGTTTTAGGACTTACAGAACTGACTTTTGATGTGTATATTATTTCCAACGAAGGTGTAAAACCTGATAAAAGGAAGGTTTCAACTGCTGAAATGATGCCACATCCCAGAGAAGACCTTAGAGATAGAGATGCAAACCTATGTAGATTTGATTCTAAGGTAAATTCCTGTAGCTAACAGGAAACTAAAACAAATAAGAGGGGATACAGAAAAAAGATGAATATCGGAATCCTTAAAGAAGTGATAATTAAAGGGTGACCTGAAGAAATAAGCAGTTGCTGTCCAAGTAAGAGAGACTATTGGAACTGGAAACATGAATTTACTGTGATAGATGGGATGATTTTCAAGGGCAGCAAGGTTGTAATACCAATGAGACTCAGAAAAAAAAAAAAAAAAAAAGCTATAGAAGATCCATGAGGGTCATTTAGGAATTGAGAAGTGCAAATAACGAGTAAGGAAGGTGTTGTATTGGCCATGGATCAATCACAACATTACTACTATGGCAGGAAACTGCTTTTCATGCTTTAAATACAAGCCACACCAACAGGAAGAGCTGCTGTGACCTCAATCCAGTTCCACAAAGGATTTATGAGAAGGTAGGCACTGATTTATTTACCTGGCAAAAAAGGATTATTTAAATCACAGATTATTATTTTCTGTTTTCAGAAATCTGCACACTGCACCATACTAATAGTAAATCAGTGATGGCCAGCATTAAGGGAATCTCCAGACATAGAATTCCAGATGAAGTTTTCAGCAATAATGGACGACAATTTTCCAGTGCAGATTTTAGGCAGTTTGCTAGAGATTGGGATTTTCATCGCAAAACATCAAGTCCAAATTATCGCCAATCGAATGGACTTCTGGAAAAGTCTATATGGACGGTAAAGCACCTTATGAAAAATACTTTTGATAGTGGGGGTGAGTTGTACAAAGTGTTACTGATTTATCAAAGTGCACCTCTGGAGAATGGCTCTTCTCCAGCTCAGCTGTTAATGGGAAGAAGGACCAGATCTAATTTACCAATCACTGATAACTTGCTGAAATCTCAGGACAATGAAACCATATGGAAGATGAAAGAAAATCAGAAGTGGAAGCAGAAATAATATTTTGACAAAAGATGATCACCCATCTCTTAACCCAGGTGACAGAGGTGTGATTCCTCAGGCACACTAATACTTGAGACCAAAGGGATATCATTAAAGAAAAGCTGCATCCAAGGTCTTCTGTAGTCCAGAGAGACCAAGGGGACACATTTCAGCGTAATCAAAGGGATCAAAGAGTAAGTTCCAAAACACTGACAGCATATGTGGACTCTGGCATTTACCAATAGACTGATCATTTATCATCAAGGCACAAAAGGATAAACTGTCAAGGAACAAGAGAACTTGGACTCTAATGAAAGGACTCTGAGAAGATCAGAGTGGGAGATTAAACATTCTGAAAGACTCAGACTTGCTAACCTGCCTGGAGAAGGAGTATTTGAGGGAAATGAGTGGTAAAGACTCACTCCAGAGTGATGTGCTGGTAACCTCTTCCCGCTAGGTTGTAGACACATTGGGTTTATGGAAATGCACTCTATAGTAACTAGATGGATTGAGAATTTAATGAATGTATTATTAGATAGCTGTAAGCTGTTGATATACAAGATAATTTGGTGTTTTTTAGGCAGGAAGATGTAAAGATGTAAAGATGTTTGTGCAAGATTATAATTTAGAGAGGCTCTCTCATAAGGGACAGTATCATAAATATAGGAATTTTGAGATGTGCCCTGGAAGCAGGGGTGGGAAAACAGTGCAGCTGTGTTCAGCCGTTCACCACAGACACACACTAGTTTTAATAAAAGTTTTATTCCTTTCTCATTCATCAGTTTGTTGTTTACTGAACTCCAAGATTATTTCACTAAGCTTTTCAAAATAAAGCATACAGTAGATTAATTTTTTATTTGATTTTTTAAATACAGATATGCCAACAGCATTCAGTGTAAAGCATTCTTAGGAAAAGTTAAAATAAAGGGACAGAGGATATCAGAAAGCACTTAGCCTTGCTATAGGATAGCCATCTCACACCTGTTTTCCTAGAATCAGGACAGAAAAACAAACAAAAAAAATGCAATGTCATAACATAGGCAAGTAATATTCAGAGAATATTGAACAATGGGACTGAGCTAAGAACAAAGAATCCCCTGGACAGGCCCAAAGCACAGAATTGTCAGGTCAACCCCAAATGACTAATACATGATAAACATACATCCTTGTACAGGAAAGTGAAGATTTATGGGAAAAGAGTTCATAGTAGAAGGCTGTAGGACAAGCAGCAATGCTCACATTCTATGAAGAAAGGAAAAGTTTATTTAATATCCGGTTTAATGTTTATAGTAGTATGCCTGTTTTTGGTATTTTTAAAAGTTCCTATTTCTAAATGTTCTAAGTAGGAGCTTTAACTCCATGGAACATACCAACAAAGGACATGGTAGAGGCTGTGCTGCTGATCAATGCGTGCTGCTAAATTCATGTGTAGACTCTTCTTGCCAGTACAAACACTTATGCAATGGGTTGATAGGTGACATTCAGCAGGAGTACACAACCCCTAAAGGCCTCAGTCTAATATCAAGGAGTAAGAGCCCTCTCCAAGAAGGGAGGTCCACTTAGGCAAAACCATAGTGAGTAATGAGAGATCAATAAACAAGAGCACACAGGAAGGAAGAGATCTAACAATGTGATCATCCTCAGACTGCATGAAGGTGAAATGATTTCCCCCATCAGGCTTCTGTTGGCCAGGTGACACTTCTCTACTTTGTTTCTCAAGATTTAGAATTGTCTGAGGAATCCATATCAAGGAGCTGGTAGCGGCTTCTTCACCTGATTCTACCCAGCTGGCTCCCCAATGAAACCTCATATTATTAGCATACTATGGCCAGTTTTTCTTGCTGGATTTTCCCTCTAGTTTTAATCTCACTCTAGCTAGAACAGGCCTGGGTTGGCTGCATTCCTCTTTTTTTTAGACAGGTAAATACAGAGGGACTTGGAATTAAAAGATTTTAAAGGGACCCGAGTAAGGGAAAAAGATCTGTTCAGAGTCCTGGGATTAGATCAATGTGTACCTCCAAAAATAACCCACTGTGGATTATCCCCACCATTTTTAGTCAAAAACACTGAGTGTCCTAGGTAAGCACCAAGAAATCTGGGACTGATCAAATTTTTCTGCTCATATGAGTACAAGGCATATTTGAGAAGGTGGTAGAGCTGGAAACCCCCTACAAGACATATACATTTGCTTTATACAGATTAATGAACAATGCTATGCCAATACTTTTATCACATTTATACAGTACATGCTGTCAGAGGATCTTTACAACAATTAATGAATTTAGCTTCACAACACCCCTGAGAGGCAGGAAGTAGACCATCTGCATTACATATGAGGAACATAGAGATAGAAGACCAAATTTTCAGAAGGGCAGCCTGCCTTTCCTCAGGCACAAATTGGATCCACACAACTTGTGCCTATACTTTGCATCAGTGATCAAGTTTGCAGATTACACAAAAATTGGAGAAGTGGTAGATAAAGATGACAGGACACTGATTCAGAGTGATCAGGATCTCTTGGTAAACTTGGAGCAAGCAAACAATATGCGTTTTAATACAATTAAATGTAACTGTATACATGTAACTATCTGAGGAACAAATATTTGATAATGGGCTCTTCATCTAGCAGAGAAAGGTATAAAATGATCCAATGGCTGGAAGTTAAAGCTAGACAAATTTAGACTGGAAATAAGGTGTACATTTTTAACAATGAGCATAATTAGCTATTGGAACAACTTACCAAGGGTCATGGTGGACTCGCCATCACTTACAATTCTTAAATCAAGATTGGACGTTTTTCTACTAGATCTGCTCTAGGAATTATTTTGGGGAAGTTCTATAGCCTGTGTAATGCAGGAGGTCAGACTAAATGATCACAATGATCCCTACTGGCCCTGGAATCTATGAATTGTGGGTATCATCAGTGCCTGCAATTCAACTGTGGGTGGAAATTTGAATACTTACTCCTCTAACTACCTGACTGTGGCCACAGTTCTGTCTGTCAGAGGTGCAGCTATTCAGATTTGACTCTGCAATTCATGTTTACAAGCACAAACTGCTCAAGTAACAAGGGAGACTTGGCCTCAATCCTTTAAAAATGTATCATTAAATATCTTGCCCAAGGTCACACAGGAAATCTGTGGAAGAGTTGAGTTGAGGAGCAACGTTCCCTGACTCCTAATCCTCTGCCTTAACCACAAGAACATGTTTTTTCCTGGAAATCTGCTTCATAAAATGAACTCTAAACTGCTCAAGGGTGTAACAAACAAATGCACACACCCTGTGCCTTGAAAGATTTAGCTTTCTATAGACCTAACTTGCATATTTTGGGGACAACAGTTCTAAATAGTATTTTTTTTTTAATGGAGATATCCCATCTCCTAGAACTGGAAGGGACCTTGAAAGGTCATAGAGTCCAGCCCCCTGCCTTCACTAGCAGGACCAAGTACTGATTTTGCCCCAGATCCCCAAGTGGCCCCCCTCAAGGAGTGAACTCACAACCCTGGGTTTAGGGGGCCAATGCTCAAACCACTGAGCTATCCCTCCCACCGTATAAAATTGTATAAAATTACATATTATATACATTTTAAATATATAACACATAATGTGTATATAAAGCATACATTTTGCTGGGGTTCCCGAGTCCTTTTCAACTTGTCAAATATCAGAGGGGTAGCTGTGTTTGTTGCTTTTTACAGAGCCAGACTGAGAGTCCTGTGGCACCTTTAAGACTAACAGATGTATTGGAGCATGCTGACGAAGTGGGCATTCACCCACGAAAGCTTATGCTCCAATACATCTGTTAGTCTTAAAGGTGCCACAGGACTCTGTTGCTTTTCAACTTGGTTTTCCCAAGAACTCAGTTCAACTCCAATCTTCTCACCCAGGTTCCTTTATTTGGCATACAGCAATGCTATGCTGAGTTGCTCAGACTCAAGCATAGGGGGTGTGTATAGGGCATAACATACAGCAAACCTCTTTCTGGACATATATTTACACATTCCATTTCATTTATTATATATTACACCACACATTTTGGGATTGGCTTGGCCACTTTTTAGGAACCAATCACTGTTCAGCGCACACTGTCCATGCACAACTTACTCTTTACCTCATCTTATGTTCGGGGCCTATCTTATCCATTGTACATGGTTCCCTGGGTGTTCCCCCTTATCGTAGCTAATACAGACATTCTGCTTCCAGCCTGCTAATCCATTTACTGCCCTAATCTTGTCTCTCAAGAAATGAGGCCTCACCCGTGTCCAATTACACGTCAAGCCAGGCCTACATCTTTAATACCTACATATATTAAACTATTAAAAAAAAATCTTTTTCAACCCAAGCTTGAAAAATTTAGCCAACCCCTTTTACGACAACAGGTAAAGCCTACTTGCCAGGCCAAACAACAGTGCATTGGCTGCACAAGCAGTGCCAAGCCACATTCCCATCTTCTCAGTCTCCTGCGGGGTAGGTGCAGCCACTGTTTGGGTTCGAAGACTCCAGTTTCTAGCCTGGCAAACACTATGCCTCCAATTAATGTTGCCCTTCAACAGCACCCCAAAATAAAATAATGCTCCCCTTTATCACCACCCCTCAAATAAATCAATGATGCTGCTACAGACCACACCAAGTCAATCAATTAGTATTCAAACAATTTTATGCTCCTCCCATAAAACACTAATTCTGAGCAGTATCTTCCTTAGATCAGTTTGTGTTCCTCCTCCTACCAAGTCCACAGAGTCATCTGCTTTAGTGACAAGAATTCTCCCCTCCTCCCCCTCACACACTGCTCTTTGTAGTACTCAGTCACATATGCAGAGTACTCTACTGGGATAGACAAGTCTCACCCAGGTCCTCTATCTAGGGAGTGAGGATGGCCAGGCCTCAAAGAACACCATGCTCCTAGCAGTGGCAGACAGGATGCCACGTGTCAAGTGTATTCCAGCTGCCAAACTGTATCCATATGCATTCATCTGGACTGTGGAGAAAAGCTTTAGTTCCTCCCTCAGCCACTGGGGGCTGCTCAGGCTCCATATAGCCAGGTGGCCTTATTTCCCCTCCTGTGAAGAAGGTGGCAGCAGAAGCTGGTAGGGAGGGACACCTGACTGAGGGCCAAGAAAAGGGATAGAATTGGGCAGGCCCTGAAAAGCAGTGGGGGCAGGAAAGTTAGCAATCTCATTTAAACGCTGCACAAAACGTCACACGTTGCTGCATAAAACTTGACAGCGATGGGCCACTGCCTTCTCACTCCCCGTAAGCAGCAGTGGTGCTACTCACTGCACACTTAGGAAGACATCATTGAAAAGTTTAAACTCTGGTTCATGTATGGAAGGCTATATTTGCAACCATAAGGGCTAGAAACTTTGTTTAAAAACAAAAGCTTGGATTCTGCACAAGTTGGTGCTTACCTGGGGAAGATTCCTGCTCTGTGAGTGACTATTAAAGCTTGTTTTAATTAAATGCTAACCCTTTTTATAAAGGTGCTCATTTAGGCATGCTAAGAATGCACTCCCAATTTCAGTACACAGGGCCTCCCCCTTCAAATGTGATCTTCAATAATTATTGACACGAGTGGTGGTGGTTATTAATATTACAGAGGCAGCTAGAAGCTCCAACCAGGTTGGAGCCCCATTTTTGCTTGGTACTATGTAAACCAGTGTTTCTCAAACTGGGGTCGCCACTTGTGTAGGGAAAGCCCCTGGTGAGCCAGGCCCATTTGTTTACCTGCTGAGGGACGGGCCGAGGGACTTACTGGCTGCTGCTTCCAGAAGCCCCCATTGGCCTCCAACGGCGAACCACGGCCAGTGGGAGCCGCGATTGGCCAGACCTGCGGGGACGGGGCAGGTAAACAAACCGACCCGGCCTGCAAGGGGCTTTTCCTACACAAGTGGCGACCCCAGTTTGAGAAACTCTGATGTAAACATATAGTAAGAGATGGTCCCTGCCCTCTACAGCTTCAAGTCTAAATAAACAAGAATTATCTCCATTTTAATGATAATTTCACTAAGTGACAAATCCTCCAGTGACTTGCCCCAAATCACTCAAGAAGGCTGTGGCAGAGAGAGGACAGGAATCCAGTTAGAAGGTTTGGCCAGTTTCTGGCCCTGCCACAGGATTCATGATTGACAGTGGGCAAGATGCTTAACCATTCCGTGCTGCAGTTCCCTATCTAAAAATGGGACTGCAAAATCAAATATGTTAATTGGGTGCGCTTGGGGGCATGAAAATGAATATTTTTGTTTCTACTTCTACTTGGCTTGCACAACCAATATTATTGCAATTATTTTTACTATATTCAAGGAAAACTGCATATTAAGAAAATCTTATACTACACCGGTAAAATAGCAAAGAATGCAAGTGATCTGATACAAATTTCAAACCAGTGTTGTACAGTATGTAACATTCCTTTGGTTGTGTATTAGTATAAAAATAAATAAGAACATAACATTACCTAGCAACTTGCCATCTGAAGACAACCTCACTCATTGGGAATAGATTACATAGCACCAAACCAGTGTTGCAATACTAAAAATAAGCAAAACTTAAGTGAAAAAGGGGAAGTGAGTGGGGATAGCGAAAGGATATTGCAGTGAAGGATAGGTGGTCAGATCTGGATTCTAATTCCTAACTTGACTGTTGACATTCTATGAAACCTCAGGCAGCAACTTCACCTCTTTGTCCATGTGTGTATATATCCATTTTTTCAAGTGTTTTAGACTGTTGCCCATCGTCGTATCTTAGTGTCTGCCATGTAAAATAAAAAGCAATACTGAAGCCTCTAGTAGACTCTGGCACATTTCCCTTTTTGAGGTTAAAACTGCCGCAGGCAGGGGTTTTTGTTAATTTTTGGTTGGTAAGGATTTAATGGGTGGTAGGAGTGGTGTTGTGAGTATCATTCTTATGATGGAAAGGCTTTTTCAAAGAGAGATAATGCTGACTTGCCTCACAGAAGTGTTGTGGGGCCAAAATTCATTAGTGGCTCTGAGGTACTCAGATGCTTTGTAGAGGAGTGCCTTAGAAATACAGGTTTACAGTCTTACCTTTAACTTCATTGACAGCACAATCTAGTTATTGGACAAATTAAATACTGAATAGGAAAAATATCAAAAATTAAAAAACATGAAAAAGCATTTTGAAGAAATAAATCAAGAACTAAATAATTTTTTTTCATTGAGCCTATTCCATTAATCTATTTTTTTTTGTCTAAAGTACCTTACATTACTTATGGAGCAATTATAAATCAACTTAATATCAGTTATTTTCCTCCTTTACCAACCCAGCTGTTTTCTGTGGAGATACTGTCAGCTTAAACACATCTGTGGTCATGCTGTAAAGGGTACAGTCTGTTCTTCAAAGCAGGACAATGAAGGCCTCTGAGCTCCTGTTTTCCAGAAATACCATCACAAGTGATGGCAACGGCCGTGTGGCTTCCAATAATGGTGGTGCAGACAAGCACTCAGAGGTTCGATTTACTGAGGAATTGGTAATGGTCTTTAAGAAAACAAACTCACTCTCAGTATTTGTTGGCAGTTCTAGTTAACTTGGTCTGAAATAGCAGTGCCAAAAGCCAAACTCAAAGGGTCACAATGTAGCATTATTTCTAGCTTTCCTAAATAGTGTACATGGTCTAAGGAAGCATCTAAAGTATCAAGATACAGGGGGAAAAACAGTAAAGGGATATAGTCAATGTCAAACGCTTAACAAAAGGGAGAATATTGCGTTATGACCTAACTCTCCATCTCACCAAATATTAAAATTACATTTCTTCTGTTCCTCACAGCAGGGGCATCTGTTTTAAGATCAGACAGGTTCGTTTCTAGGACAAATGTTTAAGTTACCATGTTATTTTTGGTACTGCCAAAAGGTTAATTTTATTATTTGTGTAGAGATAGTCCCTAGAGGCCCATTGTGCTAGGCACAGTACAAACACTTAGAGAGTCCCTGTCCCAAAGAACTTACAATCTAAATAGACAGACAGGCTACACCAGTGGCTCTCAAACTTTTTATATTGGCGATCCCTTTCACACAGCAAGCCTCTGAGTATGAACTCCCCCCCTTTATAACTTAAAAACACATTTTTGTATATTTAACACTATTTTAAAGGCTAAATCTATAACCCTATTGTTTAAAATGAATTTACCCTTTCTCACCACTTTTAAATTAAGACTAAAACACATTTTATCAAATTATTGTTATAAACAGAAAATTATTTTTTTAAATAGTTACTGTTTAATACTGAGGGAAAGGCACGCGCAAAGAAACTTTATCAATATCACTTTTCACAGCAGTCTTAGCGCTCCATTGCCACCCTTACTGCTGCTGGCAGCAGTACTGCCTTCAGAGTCGGATGGCTAGAGAACAGCGGCTGCTGACTGGGCACCTAGCTCTGAAGGCAGTGCAGAACTGTGGAAGTAAGGGTGGCAAAGCCATACCATGCCACCCTTATTTCTGCATAATGTTTGATTTTTGTGCTTGGATAGGTGGCTATGAGTGGAAGCTTAGGCAAATTTTGGGGTGACTATAGCCCCTCCAAGCCCCTCCTCACCATGCTGCCTCTGGCTGTGTGTCTGTTAAATTATAAATTACCTTTTTTGTGTGCCGATCTCAGTGTTCTGATTGGCCTGCAGTTTAATGCAGCTCTTCAGCTGCTGAACAATTAGGCCCACTAATGTTGTCTCAGGGTATGTCTACACTATGAAATTAGGTCGAATTTATAGAAGCCAGTTTTATAGAAATTGGTTGTATACAGCCGATTGTGTGTGTCCCCACATAAAATGCTTTAAGTGCATGAAGTTGGCAGACCACCTCCACAGTACTGAGGCTAGCGTTGACTTCCGGAGCGTTGCACTGTGGGTAGCTATCCCACAGTTCCCGCAGTCTCCGCCGCCCATTGGAATTCTGGGTTGAGATCCCAGTGCCTGAATGATGCAAAACAGTGTCGCGGGGGGTTCTGGGTACATGTCATCAGGCACCTCCTCCTCCGTCAGAGGACCAACAGACAATTAATTTGCGCCTTTTTACCTGGGTTACCTGTGCAGACAACATGCCATGCCAAGCATGGAGCCCGCTCAGCTCAGCTCAGCGTCACCATATGTCCTCTGGGTGCCGGCAGACGTGGTACTGCATTGCTACACAGCAGCAGCTAATTGCCTTTTGGCAGTAGATAGTGCAATATGACTGGTAGCCTCCATCGGCTATCTGGGTGCTGGCAGACGTGGGGCTGCATTGAACACAGCAGCAGCCCCTTGCCTTTTGGTGGAAGATGGTATATTACGACTAGTATCCGTCATCATCGTACTGCAGTGGCTGTCAATCATGGGCACCTGGGCAGTCTCGACGATGATGGCTATCAGTCGTAGTATGCTATTTTCTGCCAAGCCCCCAGTATTTTCTGCCAAGCACCCAGAAGATGCCGAGGGCTATCAGTCATGCTGCACCGTCATCTGCCAGCTTAAGATGTAAAAAAATAGATTTGTTCTGTATTCATTTGCTTCCCCCTCCCTCCGTGAAATCAACGGCCTGCTAAACCCAGGGTTTTGAGTTCAATCTTTGGGGAGGGGGGGGCATTCTGTGTGACAGTTGTTTGTGTTTCTCCCTGATGCACTGCCACCTTTGTTGATTTTAATTCCCTGTACCTGTACACCATGTCATCACTCGCCCCTCTCTCCCTCCCTCCCTCCGTCCGTCAGATACTAGTTTCGCACCTTTTTTCAGACGCCATAGCACTGGGATCATGGAGCCCGCTCAGATCACCGCGGCAATTATGAGCACTATGAACACCACGCGCATGGTCCTGGAGTATATGCAGAGCCAGGACATGCCAAAGCAAAACCAGGACCAGGCGAGGAGGCGATTGCAGCGCAGCAACAAGAGTGATGAGGAAATTGATATGGACACAGACCTCTCACAAGGCACAGGCCCCAACAATGTGCAAATCATGGTGTTACTGGGGCAGGTTCATGCTGTGGAGCGCTGATTCTGGGCCTAGGAAACAAGCACAGACTGGTGGGACCGCATCGTGCTGCAGGTGTGGGACGATTCCCAGTGGCTGCGAAACTTTCGCATGCGTAAGGGCACTTTCATGGAACTTTGTGACTTGCTTTCCCCTGCCCTGAAGCGCCAGAATACCAGGATGAGAGCAGCCCTCACAGTTGAGAAGCGAGTGGCGATAGCCCTGTGGAAGCTTGCAACGCCAGACAGCTACCAATCAATCGGGAATCAATTTGGAGTGGGGAAATCTACTGTGGGGGGCTGCTGTGATCCAAGTTGCCAGGGCAATGAAAGACCTGGTGATATCAAGGGTAGTGACTCTGGGAAATGTGCAGGCCATAGTGGATGGCTTTGCTGCAATGAGATTCCCAAACTGTGGTGGGGCCATAGACGGAACCCATATCTCTATCTTGGCACTGGAGCACCAAGCCACCGAGTACATAAACCGCAAGGGGTACTTTTCAATGCCGCTGCAAGCCTTGGTGGATCACAAGGGACGTTTCACCAACATCAACGTGGGATGGCCGGGAAAGGTACATGATGTCTTCAGGCACTCTGGTCTGTTTCGAAAGCTGGAGGAAGGGACTTTCTTCCCGGACCAGAAAGTAACTGTTGGGGATGTTGAAATGCCTATAGTTATCCTTGGGGACCCAGCCTACCCCTTAATGCCATGGCTCATGAAGCCGTACACAGGCAGCCTGGACAGTATTCAGGACCTGTTCAACTACAGGTTGAGCAAGTGCCGAATGGTGGTGGAATGTGCATTTGGACGTTTAAAAGCGCGCTGGCGCAGCTTACTGACTCGCTCAGACCTCAGAGAAAAGAATATCCCCATTGTTATTGCTGCTTGCTGTGCGCTCCACAATATCTGTGAGAGTAAGGGGGAGATATTTATGGCGGGGTGGGAGGTTGAGGCACATCGCCTGGCCGCTGATTACGCGCAGACAGACATCAGGGCGGTTAAAAGAGCACAGCAGGGCGCGGTGCGCATCAGAGAAGCTTTGAAAAAGAGTTTTGTGACTGGCCAGGCTACGGTGTGAAACTTCTGTTTGTTTCTCCTTGATGAACCCTCCGCCCCACCCCCCCACCCGGTTCACTCTACTTCCCTGTAAACCAACCACCCCACCCTCCCCTCCCCCTTCGAGCACCACTTGCAGAAGCAATAAAGTCATTGTTTCTTCACATTCATGCATTCTTTATTAATTCATCACACAACGAGGGGATAATTGCCAAGGTAACCCGGGATGGGTGGAGGAGGAGGGAAGGAAAAGGACACACTGCAGTTTAAAACTTTAACTCTTATTGAAGGCCAGCCTTCTGATGCTTGGGCAATCATCTGGGGTGGAGTGACTGGGTGGCCGGAGGCACCCCCACCGTGTTCTTGGGCGTCTGGGTGAGGAGGCGATGGAACTTGGGGAGGAGGGCTGTTGGTTACACAGGGGCTGTAGTGGCGGTCTCTACTCCTGCTGCCTTTCCTGCAGCTCAACCATACGCTGGAGCATATCAGTTTGATGCTCCAGCAGCAGGAGCATCGATTCTTGCCTTCTGTCTGCAAGCTGATGCCACCTATCATCTTCAGCCCGCCACTTGCTCTGTTCATCCCGCGATTCAGCCCACCACCTCTCCTCTTGTTCATACTGTGCTTTTCTGTAGTCTGACATTGACTGCCTCCACGCATTCTGCTGTGCTCTTTCAGCGTGGGAGGACATCTGGAGCTCCGTGAACATGTCATCCCGAGTCTGCCGTTTTCTCATTCTAATCTTCACTAGCCTCTGTGAAGGAGAAACATTTGCAGCTGGTGGAGGAGAAGGGAGAGGTGGTTTAAAAAGATACATTTTAGAGAACAATGGGTACACTCGTTCACGTTAAATTTTGCTGTTCACATTACACAGCACATGTGCTTTCATTACAAGGTCGCATTTTTCCTCTTATATTGAGGGCCTACTGGTTTGGTGTGAGATCACTCACGCAGTGCCAGGCAACAGATTTCGGCTTGCAGGCAGCCATGGTAAGCCACAGTCTTTTGGCTTTTTTAACCTTCTTAACATGTGGGAATGGTTTCAAACAGTAGCGCCCTCATTTCCCATACCAAGCACCCATTGGGTTGGCCATTTAAAATGGGTTTGCAATGTAAAAGGAGAGGCTGCAGTTCCCGGGTTAACATGCAGCACAAACCCAACTAACCCCCCTCCCCCCCACACCCAATTATCAGGGATGATCACTTCACCCCTCCCCCCCACCGTGTGGCTAACAGCAGGGAACATTTCTGTTCAGCCAGGCAGGGACGGGCACCTCTGAATGTCCCCTTAATAATATCACCCCATTTCAACCAGAACCGTGAATGATATCACTCTCCTGAGGATAACAAAGAGCGATAAGGAATGGATGTTGTCTGCATGCCAGCAAACACTGGGACCAACAAAGCTGCCATGCTTTGTTATGCAATGATTCCAGACTACGTGCTACTGGCCTGGTGTGGTAAAGTGTCCTACCATGGCAGACGGGATAAGGCAGCCCTCCCCAGAAATCTTTTGCAAAGGCTTTGGGAGTACATGAAGGAGAGCTTTCTGGAGATGTCCCTGGAGGATTTCTGCTCCATCCCCATACACGTTAACAGACTTTTCCAGTAGCTGTACTGGCCGCGATTGCCAGGGCAAATTAATCATTAAACACGCTTGCTTTTAAACCATGTGTAATATTTACAAAGGTACACTCACCAGAGGTCCCCTGTGTGCCCTCAGGGTCTGGGAACACGCCTTGGGTGAGTTTGGGGGTTACTGGCTCCAGGTCCAGGGTGATAAAACATATCCTGGCTGTTGGGGAAACCAGTTTCTACGCTTCCTTGCTGCTGTGAGCTATCTACATTATCTTCATCCTCCTCTTCCTCGTACCCTGAACCCTCTTCCATGTGAGTTTCTCCAGTGACGGAGTCATAGCACACGGTTGGGGTAGTGGTGGCTGCACCCCCTAGCATGGCATGCAGCTCCGCGTAGAAGCGGCATGTTTGCGGCTCTGCCCTGGACCTTCCGTTTGCCTCTCTGGCTTTGTGGTAGGCTTGCCTTAGCTCCTTAATTTTCACGCGGCACTGCTGTGCGTCCCTGTTATGACCTCTGTCCTTCATGGCCTTTGAGAGCTTTTCTAATATTTTGCCATTTCGTTTACTGCTATGGAGTTCATCTAGCACTGATTCATCTCCCCATATGGCGAGCAGATCCGGTACCTCCTGTTCAGTCCATGCTGGAGCTCTTTTGTGATTCTGGGACTCCATCACGGTTACCTGTGCTGATGAGCTCTGCGTGGTCACCTGTGCTCTCCACGCTGGGCAAACAGGAAATGAAATTCAAACGTTCGCGGGGCTTTTCCTGTCTACCTGGTCAGGGCATCTGAGTTGAGAATGCTGTCCAGAGCGGTCACAATGAAGCTTTGGGATAGCTCCCGGAGCCAATAACGCCGGATTCCGTCCACACTACCCCAAATCCGACCCGCTAAGGCCGATTTTATCGCTAATCCCCTCGTCGGAGGTGGAGTAAAGAAACCGGTTTAAAGGGCCCCTTAAGTCAAAAGAAAGGGCTTCGTCGTGTGAACGTGTCCAGGCTTAATTCGATTTAACGCTGCTAAAGTCGACCTAAACTCGTAGTGTAGATCAGGCCTTAGTCTCACCTTTTTAGTCTGAAGACAACAAACCTGCACACACAATACCACAATCCCCAGAGTACAATTTCCTTAGAGTGGTGATAATACAAATATATATTTTGGTTAAGAACAATGATCGCTGCATTATACGTTTCCAATACTTTTTGAAGTATACACATTACATTGCGACAGAAAATGTGTGTAATTTTCTAACACTAGATTTAAATTATATATTTTATATCAGTTGCTCTCTGTTTTGTGCATGTACTTGTGACCCCCCCCCACTTTGAGAACCCCTTGGCTAGACAAAGAGGGGAGAAAGGCAGTAGTATTATCCCAATTTTACAGATGATGAATTGAGGTACTTAATTTCTCTAAGTGATTTCCCCAGGTTACACAGGATATCTGTGGCAAAGCTTGGAATTGAACACAGATCTCCCAAGTGCCAGTCCAGCTCTTTAACCACAAGAGAACATCGTCCCTCAAGGACATTAATTTGCGTTTGAAGTTTGTTTGCAGGGTTTTTGTCTGTGGTGTACAACAAGTGAAATAATTTTAAATATTTATTAAATAGAACACACTCCAAACGATTTAATACTTAAAAGATTTTAAAAGCCTTCAATTTTAATAATCTCCCCTATTCCCCCTCAACATATTTA
This sequence comes from Trachemys scripta elegans, assembly GCF_013100865.1. Lineage (NCBI taxonomy): Eukaryota > Metazoa > Chordata > Testudines > Emydidae > Trachemys > Trachemys scripta. The sequence goes on from NC_048300.1 coordinate 94,628,366, forward strand.
TATAGCTAGTTTAAAAAAAGGGGGGGAAATTGCTTGAGTCTCTCCAGGTTGTATCAAATGTCCTTGCTGGGAAAGACTCAATTTTTTGTGGTAGTTCTCAGGTTTTGTTTAAATCTGATCCTGTACCTTTTTGAGCCAAATATACACACACATTCAAGGGGAGAATGAAAAGAACAGCAAAAGAACATGTTGTAAATTCACAGAAAAGTATAGTGTGATTAGATTTGTCTTAAATGTCTGCTGTACTGGATTCTTATTAAACAGAATGTAAAAAGACAAAAAGAGAAGAGAGCTACAGGAGGAATAAGGTAGGGATGGAAATTGAAGCACTAGGTGAGGAGCTGCAGAACCTTAGGTTCACATCCCAGAAGCTGATCAGGACACAATAAAGAAGTCATCTGGTTCCCTTCTGTTCATCTGGTCAGAACATCTTTCAGAATCAGGAAAAAGGTGATCTAGTGATAGAATAATAATGTGGTAGTTAATCCCTGGGTCCCAGCATACTGCAATGGTTGTGGCAGTTGTGCAGTCTCTGTGTTTTGCAGTCAATACTTCTTACTAAACCTTCAGCTATTTTTATCAACAGGAATGGCAAGAAAGCTTGAGATTTAAATCATTAAGTAGGAGCCTTTCTTGGGATGGCAGTTTTGTGGTTCACATGCTTAAAACGTGCACTGATGGGCATATTTTATAAATTAGAGGGAAATAAAATTTACAAAGGCTGAACTGCTGACACAACCTCTTTCCTGGCACCTACTGCAGTCCTTAGTCATAGGCCTTTCTTTGCAAGACCTTTTTATTTGCTGCCCTTCCCCTTTAAAGGTCAGAGGTTCCTTTTTACAGACCTAAATCAGGCCTTTCCTTTCTCAGGCTAAAGGTCTTGAACCTCCATCTGCATTCAGGGCAAGAGAGGTCTGGCTCCCGCTTAGTTCCTGTCCCAGAGCAATCTGATTGGGTGGAAAGGGACTCAGTGGTCCATCAAACTGTCCTCTAATGTACCATTTCCAAAAATACAGCTGTATTGGTAAAGGCTCTTTCAGAAGCTGTTACAATACCAGAATACCTTATTTCAGTAAAGCCAACTAAATAAGTTTAGAATTTCCAGGGTAATACATTAAGCCATTTTGGAGAGATGGGTCTTTTTAACCTTTAAAAAAAAAAGTTTTTAAAATGAGCTTTAGGAAAAATTAAAAAAACGAAACACTTTTTAAAAAAACAAACTTCCCAGAAATTTATTACCTTAGACAAGATGATGCAGCATATAAAATGTCAGGGAATACTGGGGGAATATTGCAAAAAAGGCTTAAAACAGCTTTATCCATAACTATGGAGCCACTGCAACCAATACAAAGTATCTGAAATTTCAGATAATTTTTTGGGATAAGAGATGTGCCATAGATCTTTTATTTCCTAGATCAAATTTATCCTATTCCTTGAAGTATACACTCCCCATCCACGAATAGGAATGTAAGGGAAGTTCAGTTACATGAGGTTAGTTACCTTGAAAGTTAAAGTTATAATCAATAATACTTAACTCACTTTTAATGTCACTATATTTAATAGGAAAAGCAAAAAAAAAAATGCACTTGCCATTGTAAAAATGTATGATTTAAATAAGTTAATCCTACATTATTAACATATTGTCTGTCACCTGAGACTATAATAAAATGCATGTCTTAGGAGAAACCGACATTTTAAAAATTACTTGCACATACGATGAAGTGACAAAGGTGGGGGTATGTCACAATGTCTTTTTTCTCTTATGAACAGTGCCTTCAACTTAAAAATGCTTTCATGTAATCATTCTATATTTGTACTTTTTCTTTGCTTGCCCTTCATTCTGTTTATTCAGCAATTTAGAAATCTTGCCACAGTGACCTGCAGATGATAGGGTGTGACTTAAAATGGAATAAAGCTGATTAAGATAACTACAAGAAGTGCACTGGTTCTCCAACCAGATGCAACACAAAGTGGAGAGATCCCTTTGGACCTTTAAAATGACTTCTAATATCATAAATATCATACAGGACCAAACTAATGCCATTAGAGGTAAAACAACACAGGCATTGCTAAATATTTCCATTTTAAAGACCTAATTCAGTTACTTATAGCTTTTTTCAAGCTTTCAGATTTTGGCCTGGAATTTCCCACATTTGTTTTCTGCCTAAGTGTGATTTTTTTTTTTTTTTTTTTTTTTTTTTTTTTTTTAAAGTTGCAGCTGGGGAAGAGGGGAAAGAGAAGGGGAACACACAAAACGAATCTCCTGTTTTTGTGAAAGAAAAGTGAAAAAATGCACTTGCCATTCAAAAAATGTCACTTTAAAAAACAGCTTTGATACCTCAATGGTTTGGAACAGAAAAAGTTTGGCAAGAGTTACAAACCATAGATTGCAGGTGGTCTGGAGAAAAACTATTAAGATTTGACCAAGTTAAAAAGTTTTACAAAACATATTTCATCCATGTTCACTGGTTTCTTGTTACAGAGTAATAAGTTCAACAGCTGTTTCCCAAAGTTGCACTGACACTGTGCATGTGTGCATATGTAAGTTGAGTGAAACTTCTCATTTAATATGTAATCCCTCGAAGTTCTATTGGCTTTGCACACACATTAAATACCTTGAGTAGAATTTCATCTCTAATGTGTATGTGACACATGATTTATGGAGCTATGTAAGGAATCCTGACTCATTCTGTATAATCTATTGATCTGTATACTGAATGATGCAGGGCTCCCTACAAGTGTTGCCTCATTTATTGCTGAAAACTGTACACTCTATGAGAGAGGAATCTATACAAGCCCTTTCAACAGTAAGAAAGGAGTACAGAAGAACTCAACTAATTTAATGCATATTTTTGCAACACAAAGCATTCCATTGCTATCTAGCAAGTAGTTTCACAATATGGAATTTCTTCATCTTAATTTTTCTTTTAAAACCTAGAAGATTAAAAGAATGTTAAGGCTCATTGAAGCCCTCAAAGTAAACTAAATTTGCCTGCACAACTGTAATATTGCTCCCTACTGTATACACTGACAATACAGATAATTACATGATCACATACTACGTTTTCTATAGGATCCCCGCCTCATTCAATGTAGGGATTGGCTACTGCATAGCGAATATGTATGGGAGCAACATACTGAACAGTTAAAATTTTAGAATTCTCACAATTCCTCATTTGTTGTGTACCATGCAGCCTGCACACTGAATGATAAAGAGATGCTGTGGGAAAACATAACATGGGATCATAGAACTTAAGACCATACTGTAATGCACATTAATACTGGAGCAGAATTTAACTGATCCAGTATCCTTAACTTTGGTATTCCTGGGTTTGAGTGTTTCACTTTAAGGTTTCAATGTTTCTTAAATGCCGTTTTTTTATTATTATTTTTTTTAAAATAGTGGAGAACATTTTGCTACTGCGGTAAGAAAGTCAGAAAGGGGAAGAAAGTCAGGTATCTATCTCCTAGTGGTGGTGTTGCCAAATCCAGTAATTTTCCTTCTTCCATAAGCTAGTATTTTACATTAAATGCAAAAGCTATATTAAAATATTTTTCATAATTAGGCAAATGGATTAATTCCAAGAAATTCAAAGGACACAATGGAATGATTTAAGGACAGTGTGTCAGGCTTTAGTATTGCAGATATCTATAAGAAGAGTTATACATTACATATATGTATTGTAATAATCGGGGAATAAAAAGGGTCTGTAAGAAAAAGAGTCGCAATATTAACTCTGAATTTTGTCATCGGTTTGAGCAAGACCTGTATCTTTATCTTATTTCTCCTGCATAACCTTTTCCCACCAATAGTTTTTAAAATACTAAATAAAATTGAATGCCTAAAATGGGACAGCAACTATCCCTCAAATGAAATGGGGCCAAAAATGAAGAAAAACAGTACTTTACTGTCTGCTTCCCTTTTAGGAACTTGTTTGCAATCCATACTTCGGTAATTTGATTTGCATTCCAGTGGGTATCTTGAAGCACGATATCATGGACAGATTTTTGAAACTTTATATTTTGTCAAACATAGAGGTGACATTAATGGTGGTGTAAATTGGTCAGAAAATGTGTGCAAGTAAATATAACTTGCACACTCAAGGGTAGAGTGGCCTGTGGCAGGAAAACAAGAAAAGGTGTGTGATAGAATAAGGAGAACATGCTTTATCACGATATCACATTGCTGCTTCTGCTACACGGCCATCAGATTCAATGTGCACTCCCACAGAACGTCAAAATGATGCAAGTTACAGTACTCTATCAATTCCATCAGTTTTCTGATCAACTTACACCTAACGAGCAACTTGCATCCTAGTTACATAATCTGTCATTTTGGCTCAGACTTCCTTGTGGTGGCACCCATTTATTCCAAAGCATCAGTAGGAAGAGTGATGCATACATCAGGAGATAACAGGCCAAATTCATCCTTGGTGTAACTCCAATGACCTGCACCAGGGTTGAGTCTGGCCTTAAGTTATAGAAAAGTAGCATTTGCACAATACTGACATATTTCACTTTGTGATTAAAACAAATATGAAAAATAACTGGACATTTGATGAAAATGCAATTATCCCCTTGTCTTACACTGTTAGGAATCAACAATTGTCTTAAACCTAACTGAAATCCAACCACTTCTCTAACTACTGCTCTTGGTGACTATGACGGCAGAATGGAAGAACCAGTTGTTTGTCTCAGAAAGACAGACACCATACACCTCACTATATGGCTACTCTTCATACAGAAATGATAACAATATGTTCAAATTCAATTCCCTCATCAACATCTCATTCTTTATCTCTTGGGTATACCATAACGGTACCCTCAATATTCCTTATTCATTCTACTGAGCCGGTGGATCTCGACCATTTCCTATTAACTTTTTCTTTTGTTACCTGCTTCACTAACATTATTTAAAAAAAAAAAAAAATCTACATTCCACATGAGTTTCTTGGAGCATTTTTTTTCCATATAGGCTATATAAAATTAAGGACTATCCTTTAAGGTCAGCAATTAGAAATTATTCAAATTTAAAAAAAGGTATATTTGCTAAGGGGGTGAACTCCCCCCCTTATTCTATCTTGTAGATAGAATATCTTGTATTAACGAATAGCACCAAAAATTCCGAGTCAATACACTTACCTTTTCTTCTTGAACTGCACTGGTTAAATGGCTAAAAGGAAAAATCTACATTATATTGCAAAACAATGCAACACATAAAACAAGGATAATCTTGAATCATTCAGTGATGTTACAATTTATGTAGTTACTGCTGTACACTAGTGAGGTGTATCAGTTTCTGGAATTGCGGCACAGTTACTATTGAGTAATACATGGCATTTCCAAGTAATTGTATAAAATATTTAAGATATCACTATAAAATGAGATTCTAATTGTACAACACTGAATAGTCAGTAAAAAGGTATAGAATAGCCACTTGTAAACAATCTTGCATAGAAAATTGACAGTTACATTATGATTTTTTAATATGCATGATTACACTTAGTAAAGACATTTTTTCCTCCTTTACATTCCAGTCTCCTAAATCCACACTGAAAATGGAGCAATGTTGTTCAAGAAATGCAGTACTGCTCATCACATTTGCTTTGGAGTGGGCATTGTATTTTCTCTAGATAGCTGTATTATATCTGATCCACCTAGAGGCTAAGTGAAAATCATGAAAATGGTTCTTAGCTCAAATACAGAAGCTAAATATAAAAAGGCAAGAATACCAATTCAAATAAAAGCTTTAAACCTGATCGGTCATTAGGTTCAGATTGAAGATACTGACTCTCAGAACAGTACCTTTTTCCTGGGTTGCTGCACACAAGAAGATATCTGGGTAACTGGGAAAATTTACTCAGGAGACTGGAAACATTGGGAGAAAGATGGTATTGTGACTAACACACAAAACTAGCAGGGGAGCTGGAATCCATTCCTGATTCTTCCACAGAAGTGTGACCTTGGCCAAATCACCTCTCTTCCTCAGCCATCACACCAGTAAAATAACTGCATTTAAAAGTTTATTACATTTTGAAAAGTTTCACCAGTTTGATAGATATTTAATACATTTACTAGTCTCTCTCAAAGACAAGAAACTAAATATGACCATGGTACTCCCCTGACAGAAGCATGGTTAAGTTTAATCCATTATTTTTTGTTAAGTGCTTAGCGATCCGATCCTCTGATGGAAACTGCTACAGCAGCAATAGGACATACCACTCAATGTCTAGTGATAACTTATTTATATGTCGTTTATAAAGTTTAACATTAGAGAATCAAATGGTTCAGGTTATGCACTTGTATTTTAAGGGGAAAAGGAAAATTCAGCAGTGAAATTCCTTTATCTCCTTAAAGAAGAAAATAAAAATGATAAAACACACATTAATCAAACCGTATGCTTGTACGGTAAGAGCTGATTCTATTGTAGCAGTAAGCCACACTACAACTGTAATGCAAACTTTAAAGGATCCAAGTTAAATTGGATATTACTGCAGAGGTAGATTTTAGAATCTGTTGAATAAAAGAAAACTGGCAATGTCATTTCTTTTGCATCCTGTTTCACTGTCCCAAGATTAGCTACTGAAAATATTACTTGTTACATTCTTATACCAGTGTTTTATAGGCTCAGAAAGGCTAAGTAGAGTAAAAAACCAGTAAATTCTTGTTTTATCAGTAAGCAGATTGAACCTTGAATACATACAGGGGGCAGATCAATTAAATACTTGAATAAGCTAGCACCATTTTTAAAGAATACATCAATACTTCAAATATGATTTTAGATGAAAATTTCTAATGTTGTTTCATTAGCCAGCAGGGATAGGTGTTTTTAAACATGTTCTAAAACAATTTTGATAAAGGCTGTTTTACCACAGTGTGAACCCATGAACTCTGGTTGGCCAAACTGTGTTAGGAAAAGTTTTAGCAAGATATGTTTAAATGTTGTCTAGAGATTGCTCCTTAAAAGACTTAACAGCAAAGCATTGCTATGGCTGAAGAGATTATTCATTTTATGGTAGCATCTAGGAGCCCCAGTCAGACTACAATTCCATTGTGCTAGGTGTTATCTAAACACAGAACAAAACCCTCAGTCTCCTGCCCCAAAGAGCTTACAATCTAAATACAAGACAATGGGTACACTTACATATGGGGGAGTTCAAGGAAACAATGATACAATATTGCTCAGCATGATAGGCAACGGTCTTATAACATCAGCTAACTATCACTGCATACAATCAGCACGATTTCATTAGTGCAAGTGTTTCCATTTTTATAGTAAAAAAGTGAATCCTATAATGTCATGATTATGTTTTGCTCCATCATTTCAACCTGAATTTTTTTTTTCCAGGAAACCCCCCTACATGCAAGTTCTCTTGCTTTAGATAATCAGATTGAAAACCCCAGCCTTAGTTTGAATTTTTATATTTTCTCCAAAATTTCTAAGTTTAGCACCATAAGATGGTGCCTTTTATTGTTAAAGTTAGTGATACAGAAACAAGCACAGAAAGAAAAATAAGTTAGTGACAAGTGTTCAAAGTATTGTGAGGAAAATAAAATGAAATTACATTAAAAGCAAAAGACAGTAAATTTTATACCGTAATTGAGAAGTAAAGACTTCCCCCGCTATTATACTGTACAATAGCAGAGTCCGTAAACATTCAAATTTTGGTACAGGCACCAATAATTATATATGTCCATTTTAATCAGTAGAAGTATGTGGTTGACCTTGTTTGGAATCACAAAAGCTTCTTCACCCCCCCCCCCCCCCCAAATGACATTAACAGGAAAGGAATTAAAAGTCACTGAGTGAACATGCTGTGGCCTGCCTGCCTTTCTTGGTGTTCATCTAGGTTTTGTACCAGTATATTGGCTTCTAAACCAATATAGTTAGAGCAGTACAACCCTTTGTGTAGATGCAGTTACAGTAGAACCTCAGAGTTAGGAATACTAGAGTTACAAACTGACCAATCTACTAAAAACCTCATTTGGAACCAGAAGTAAGCTATCAGGTAGCAGCAGACACAAAAATATATAAATAAAAGAGCAAATACAGTACAGTACTGTGTTAAACTACTAAAAATACAAAGGGAAAGTTTAAAAAAAGATTTGACAAAGTAAGGAAATTGTCTATGCTTGTTTCATTTAAATTAAGATGGTTAAAAGCAGCATTTTTCTACTGCATTGTAAAGTTTCAAAGCTGTACAGTATTAAGTCAATGTTCAGTTGTAAACTTTTGAAAGAACAACCATAACTTTTTGTTCAGAGTTACAAACAACCTACTTTCCTGAGGTGTTCATAATGGAGGTTCTACTGTACATAAGGGTGCTTATATCAATATAGCTTATTTCTGTAAATTTACTGATTTAAGCACCTTTAATGTCCTATAACCCCCTTGTGTGGATACAGTTATATTGGTATAAAGATGCTCTCTGTACAATAAGCTATCCCAATATAAGCACCTTTATACCAATGTAACTGTGTCCACAGTAGAGGATTGTAGCATTTTAACTATGTCTGCTGCTTGAAAACCGATGTAATTATAGCAGTACAAAAACCTGAGAGTAAGCCAGCCCTTGATTGGGTATGTCACCTCTGACTGAAAGCAACTTTACTACTTTCTGGAGCAGGAAGGAATTCTATAGTCAGGACATAATTCTGTGGCTGCACTATTTTGGAGCAAAACAAGCCCTGTACACATTTAACTAATATGTAACAGAAATAAGCCATGGGAAAGATACAAGATGAAAAAGATGCCATAAAAACAGGTCTTAATTAAACCTTTGGCCATAACAAATCAGCATATTTTAAAGCTGTATTTAGCTATTTATTGCTGAGTTGGCTACACTTTTACTCCACAAGATTGAAAAAGCAAACAAATCACAAAAGCAAACATTAGAATATATATTTTTTTTAATTTTTATAAATAACTTATCTGTTACAAAGACAGTTTACCCAGCTAAATCACAAAACCATCAACTCAAGATATCCAAATTAGGTTTTATTAATAAAACAGGTAAAAACTGATTTGTCAATCTTCACATAGAACTGCAGATGAAGCTGAAAAACAAGGCCTCATTTTTATAAACAAAATGCATTGAATGCAAGTGCTTTGGGTCTACTGCCTAATTACCTGGGATTGTCATTTTATTCCCACATAAAAAATGCAAAGCCTTCAAAACAAAAGGCCTTTGTGCATTCACATAGATCACTTGTAAAATTCCTATTTAAAAATGTCCACTGGCAAATGTTTACAGTGGGTGACAGTCTACTTTATCTTTTCCCTTTTGCTACATTTTAGCAGTCCCTCCAGCCTCACTTAGTGCTGCTACATTATTATTTACATGCTGTCTTTTTCACGTGTACTGTAATATAATTTCATTTTCTTGACTTCAGTTACATACATTCCTGATCACCTGAATATTTTCCTTTAAAAATAATCATCAAAATAAAGAGATGCTGAGGTTGCTTCAGTGTTCAAGTCTGCTTGATTTCTCTTTCCAGCCTTTATTTCAGTTGTCCTAAATATTGCTATCCTTGTTTTCTATAAATATAAGACTTCACCACCAAGTCAGGTTTAGAAACTGGCTGCCAAAACAGGAAAGTATTTAAAGTTCTCTGAACAAAGCTGTATGATGCTGCTGCTGTTGATTTTGGTACTGTATGTACTCCCCCGATAAATATCTCTTCAAGAGTCTGCAAGATACCCAGCAGATGAAGCAAGCTTAAATCAGATGCTAGTCTGTTGGTGGGTTGAAAGTTTCTTAGTTTGTTTCCTTGTGCCAGACAAAACATTATCTTGTGTCACCCACCGTAAAACTCAGTGTACAGAGTGAACTATATGTATAACTCTTCCAACTTTTCCTGCATTTTTACCAAGCTGCATCTGCAGGTCTTCACAGATCATCAGCATTTACAAGAGCAATGTACAGAATGAGCAGAGGAAAGCTATTGTGCATAGTTTCTTACCATTAATGCTCTTATTTTAAGGCATTGCTTCTCTCAGATAAAAGCTTAAAAAAGGGACATGATCGTGCTTAATCACTTAAAGGGAAAAAAGAAAGTTAACAAAAAAGACTATTACACTATACATACAGAAGTACAAGAAAATAATAAAGGTGAAGAAAAGAAATCACTTAAAGCAGGCTCTAGAGCTATGTACAGTAGGAAAAGCTTTGGGGTATTTCACTGTGTATTGTACAGACAATGCATGCAGTTTTTCCTTTTCATCTTTAGAGGTGATTGTATAGATTCTGGCTTCACAGAGCAGAGACGTTTTCAGGGAAGACAAGGCAAAGAGTACCACTGATTTGTGAAGTTCTTCCCCTATCCATGGGCACTGTGGCGGTAAACAGTTTAAATAGTTAAACCTTGTTCCTTTTAATTTCCTCTGCATTTGTAGTGTTTCACTGAAAGCTTTGAAAACAAAAAAGCTATCATTCTATTCCTTTCCCCTGTCAAAATTCAGTAGTGACATTGGGGGATAAAGAGGGATGGAGAACACCCAAGCACTGAACACGGTGAGAATTATCTTATTGGGATATTGGTAATACTGTACATGGTTTAGGCAGCTGGCAACCAAGTCTTTCAGCAGATTACCTTTCAGCTGATGAATTTCAACTGCCTTGGACACAACACTGAGGTATTATTAGCTCTGTGGGCTGACATTTAACATTAGCAAAACACCATCTTGTCAAACCTTCAATTTTACAAAATCCTATGCATAAAATGATTTTTTCCCCAATGACAGAACAGTCCATTGTAGGTTTCTTATGGTTTTGCAAAAGATAATGGGCCTGTTGGCTTAGAAATGCCTGGGCATTTCACATTGTTCACAACGGTTTAAGGCTGGATGATTTAAAAAAGTACAGGCAGTACAATTCCACTGAGCTCCCTCGTCTTCGTCTGTGTCTGGAACAGTCTTTGGTGTTTTGACAATGGACCTTTGATCTGTAGGTGTGAAAAAGAAAAACAATTACTAAACAAAAACAACAAGGATGGACAGAATTTTGAGCTGAGTTTTGGGTAACAAATAAAATTACCTTGTACCTGTGAAAACTGCACAAGTTGTTGTAAGTGACAGATTTCTCTCCCGCCTCGCTCTACCTGCTGTCTATATATAGCTTAGCCAATCACATCAAAGGTAAGTCTCCCAACCACTTTTCTGTTCTCTGTCTAGCCTCTTCCTAAATTTATTTGAATATTGCAGTTTTAGCAGATTAAATTAGTCAGCAAGGGGAAGGTGCACACAGAGAAAGAGGTTATTATATAAAGTCACAAGAAAGTTTAATATTTATTTAGATTTACAACATGGAAAAAAAGGGCATGCTCTGGTCTTGGCGGGGGTGGCGGGGGGTGGGGGGCGTTTAGGGCTCCGAAGTAGGATTTAAAAATATGACCCTGAACAAATGACAACAGAAAAGATCAGCAGCTTTCCCCAAACCAGAAAACGAACAGCTAGAATATCAAAAACAATACTCTGTCCTGTTCACAAATACAGTTCTTTACTGTACCACTCTCTGCAAAAGTCTATGTAAAAAGATAGGCCTTGAAGCATGCCCTGAAGTTCAGACTCAGTGAAACATAGGGGAAGGGACCTTGAGAGGTCATCTAGTCCATCCCCCTGCACTGAGGCAGGACTAAGTAGACCTAGACTATCCCTGACAGGTGCCTGTCTAACCTGTTTTTAAAATCCTCCACTGATAGGGATTCCAGTCTCCCATGGCTACCTATTCCATACTTAACTATACTTACAGTTAGGAAGCTTTTCCTAGTATCGAACCTAAATTTTCTTGCTGCAGACTAAGCCCATTACTTCCTGTCCTACATGCAAATGGAGAATAATTGATCACCATTCTCTTTATAACAGCCTGTAACATATTGAAGACTTACCAGGTCACCCCTCAGTCTTCTTTTCTCAAAATTAAACATGCTCCGTTTTTTAACTTTTCCTCACAGGTCAGGTTTTCTAAATCTCTTATTTTTGTTGCTCTTCTCTGGACTCTCCGATTTTCCTACACCTTTTATGTAAGTGTGGCACCAAAAACTGGACACAATACTCCAGCTGAGGTCTCACCAATGCCTAGTAGAGTGGAATGATTACCTCCTGTGTCTTACATGCAGCACTCCTGTCAATATATCCAAGAATTATATCTGCCTTTTTTGCAACTGCATCACATTGTTGGCTCATATTCAATTTGTGATCCACTATACCTCCCTCCCCCAGATCCTTTTCTGCAGTACTACCGCCTGGCCAGTTATTCCCCTTTTTGTATTAGTGCATTTGATTTTTCCTTCCTAAGTGTAGTACTTTGCTCTTATCTTTATTGAATTTCATCTTGTTGATTTCAGACTAATTCTCCAATTTGTCATGGTCATTTTGATTTCTAATCCTGTTCTCCAAAGTGCTTGTAACCCTTCCTGATTTGGTGTCATCCACAAATTCTGTAAGTGTACTCTTCATACCATTAACAACAGTCTTTGGCTATTTAAGGTTAAGGGGAACACGTGGGTGGAGATTCCAAAGCTGAGGGTCACTTGTGGAGAGCACCAGACCAAAGAGGGCTTCAGTTGAGTGCCTCCACTAACTGCAACTGCAGCAGAATGACAGAAAAACAGGCAGTCTCTCTAACAGCTAAGTTCCATGCGATAGGGCTTTATAGATTTTAAAAATCCCATCACCTGGAAACCAACAGGCAGCTAGTGCTGATCACAAACCAGTGAGATACACTAATTTACATTACGCACCATCTTCACTGTGTGTGTTAATTTCAGTGCAATACCGGTAACAGTATTTAATTATATACACATACACTATACATATCCTACCTCTCAGTATTTCACCCTTTCCTAAGCAGATTCATTTCATTACTCCAGATACAGAGTTTAGCTTTTCATGATATGTATAGTCTGTTATTACTCTCTTGAAATGGCAATGGCAAACACTTTGATAGATGGTCAGACTTCACTGTAGCTTGTTAGCATCTTTACTTACTGCTAAAAATTTATTTTGTAACTTTTTGATACATTTCTGAGTTTATTCACAACAAATATTCATCATCACCATCACAGATTCTAAGAAAATCATTTTTCACTTTTGTGAATGGGGAAAAACATACAAGTGTCTCCAAACACTTACATCCAAAATTCATCATTATCTACACTGTATTTTAAGTGCAAATCTAAACTGTGGAGATGAGCCCAAAACAACCTCTCAATCTTAGGAGTGTTCAACTTAAGCTATAGATCCAAATTTTGTAACTGAGCCCTCCTCTACTAAAATACATACTTCTGTTATGGTTGATCTTTCTCATTTTATGAGATGTGAAACTGAAAAGTAAATGAAGGACTAATTTGGCAGTTTTTGAAATTCGATTTTTTAAAGTCACTTTTTAAAATTATATAAGAAACATTTGTAATGTCCAGTAACTCATGTCCTAAAGCTGAATAGTATTTAAAAACTAGCTGGATTTTAATATTTTATATGGTGCTAATCAATGGCAAAGTTGTATTCTAATGCTATTTAAAAAACAACACTATTTTCATTGTTCCTGAATACATTTCTATGGTGACTTAGAATCCTAAATAATTCTAATCATTATAAAAACAATCACAGAAAAATGATTTGTAAGCATTTTTGCAATAGGTGAGGCACACAAACAAAAGAGGTAGTGACCTATAACCTAAACACAATATAGCACAATAGGCACAGTCAAATCTTTATTATTAATTATAATTAATCATAACCTTTAAAAATTCACTGCTTTTGAATGATGCAGATTTAATATGTTCTGGCTCAATTTGGGAAAAAAAATCAAAAAGTTGTCATTTGTAACAGTCACTTCTAATCATACTCAGCAGGCATCTGCTATGGTTTTGGCAGAGCTTAAAGTGCTTGCCCATATGACACTGAAGTTCTCAGAACATCTAACATTCTTCTGTCTGGTCCAACAAGGGGCTACCCCAAACTGATGAAACGACATCCCTCCACACTTATACAGTTAAGGCATGGTTTAAGCTAAACTACGACTTCAGCATGGTCTGGTAACAGTTAAGTCAGATCTGCACTTACAAAACAGAACCAAATTTTTAAAGTGTCTGAACTCTGAAAAGTTATTCTAAAAATAACATATGATTCCATGTTTAGTTGCTATGATTTCCAGATCACATGTTCTCAATTTAATAAGAAACCTTTTTTCCTGTTAGCCTTGCAATCTCATCCTGGTCTCAGAAACAAGGTCAGAGTCTTTCCACTTCAACCATTAGCACTTGTAATAAAAGGTTCTATGGGCTAAATTAGGCCTTCTGTGATACCTATGCAAACCCAGGGTCTTCAGATTATGCCCTCAGTTACACCTGAACAACTCTTTTGCCTTCAATGCAGTTGGTACAGGTACAACTAATTTGAACTTTGTAAAAAGTTCATCATTCAGAGGGAACAGAATCTGCATCTCCTGTTTGTACTGGCTTTGTAGGGTTAACCGGAACAAAAAAACGTAAAGCTTATTTTGTCATTAACAAAAGCAGATATGACACTGAATACACACAAATCTTAACTACATTAGGAATGTGTTATCTGAATCCTACATGATGCATAATATTAACTTTTCAAAAATATTTAAAACTGTTTTACTGGGGGTTGGAAGGTTTCGATGGCAAATCACTCACATGACAGCTGCTACAGCGATCACAGAAACTCGGCTCACTAGGGAAATTAAGGACAATTGAATTGAATTATGGTAAATTTTAAAAAATACCCACCATTATTTAAACATAGAAAATCTAGTTGCTATGCTAACTCTCAGACTGTACAACTAAGTGTTGGCAGTTCTACTTTTGAATATTTTTAAAAAACAGCTGACTCACCAAATGTGACTCACTGAGTTTTCAGCCCCAGGAAGCATGAAACCTCTCTCTCTCAGACTTGGCAGACTAAAATGTTTTAGTCTGCATTCTGAACTTCAGAAATTATTAACGCCCACTCACTCTTCATAATCCTCTTTAGAGAGGTGTAACCCATCCCCAGATGCATGCGTCTCCTTTGGAAAATGCTCACGTACTAAAGTTAAATGTTATGAATTATTTCTAAAATGCAGAGCCCACAGTTTTTATTTAAAAGTGTTGCAATAATTTATTTTAACAAATACCTTATGCTCTTAACAGAAATAGTCAGTTAAAAATATAAAGCCATGGTATTTTAAACATAACATCTGACAACCAACTTTTTAAAGTTGTTGCTACTTAAATATCAAGGGTAATCATATCTGCTTTTTGCAACGTGAATTTAAAAAAGTTTTTTTTTAAACTAAAAAACCCCAGCTTTTTATGTGAATCAGATATTTTAAATGTTAATGAAATAATTATTTTAAAAAAATTAAAAGATTTAAAATTAAATTTGAAACCACGACAACCTACATTAAGGCCTAAATTATATTAAAATAATTGAAATTAAATGAAAATATTCAAGTGGTACATGTTTTCTGCTCAAGTTTTAATGAAAGTCAAATCACTGAACTGATGGAAATCAGGCAAAGCATCTGGAATTAGAGTTTAAATACTAAGCCAGCTTTTGATAGCAGTAGCTTCTTCTGCAGATGCAGAGAGAATATTGTTTTTATTTCAACTAGTTCAGTTCAATGACTAGTTCTTCCAACTGGGATTTGACAAAAGCAGAAAAGTTGATTTTTTCACTTCCATTTTATTAATAAGAACAAATGTGTGAGAAGCTGAGCGCTACTAGTTCTAAAATCTTGAAAGACATGAGGGCCAGAAACAATCAGTTCTATTCACTAAGACTTATTTCTTTGTTTAATGAATCAGCTAGTTCTCAATGCAAAAATATGTTTTGATAAACTTACTTTTTTTCTTCTGTATCCAGTATGCTTAAGGTAGTTTTATTTAACTAATAAAAACAATTTTAAACTGCTGTTCTTGTGGATTTTTAATTGAATTTCAATTTTCATCCAAATGCAGCTTGACACAAATCACTAATAAAAAATTAATAATCATCTAAGTACATAAAAAATGAATCAACTAACCATTTTCCAACAATCAAAAATGTAAAAATGTAGAATTTGAATAAATGTACATTAAGTTAGATAATTGCTTAAATAAACGTATAGACATAATGCATCCCCCCTGGTTAGCAAAAAAAAGTAGTTCCAAATTTAGTGTAAAGGCTATATTTAGTTGCAAATCAATGTTTTACTGGTTTCCAACCAAAGAGAATCAACCTTTCTTTAGGGAAATAACTGAAGTTCAAATGCAAATCAAATCCTGCTTGCTTATTTAAATCATAATTAAAATCAGTGATTCAAATCCATTCTCCCTGGCTCTCTGCTATAAAAGCTTTCATTTATACTCTACCTTATATTGCTGCTATTAGTTCTTGGGCAAAATATTCAATGTCAAAGCAGCTCATCAGAAAAGTATGCTTGCAAAGTTGAGCTATTTGACTGCTTCCGGAAAGGAGATCATCATCACATCTACAGTGCAATTACCTTCCAGTAGTCTAGAATAAGGAAAGCCCACTTCTTTGATACAGTACATATGTATTTGGCATGCTGCTAAAATAGCTCCTAGTTTTCTTTAGTATTATGTGCCAATCAGACACTTTATAAGTTTCTGGGAAATCATGAATTGTCAGAAATGAGTGCTTTGCCAGTGCCAAAATTCTTTAATTAGCCACTTCTCAAATTGTGTATAAAGCAAGAACCTGAAGGAAGAGCTTCAAAAGCTCAGAACACATTAAGAATACCCATCATACATGGAGTTCACAAGAAATTTGGTATACTTGCCTTGGAATTCTGTACTAACATTGTTCTTTTCTAAAGCAATATGCTTTCACTAGGGACTGTGATGAAGCCATCTAATCTAGTTTACTTAGAACTATGCAATAGATTAAGTAAATACAGATGACCAACTTTAAAAAAAACAAAAACATAATCCAACTCATGTATTTTTCATAAATAAATCTATTTTAAAACACTAAATGTAATCATTCCTCTGTATTAATTTCTTCCCTCCCTAAAAGTGTGAGAATGTATACAATGAAACAGAAAAGGAAGGAAAGCATGCAGAGGTAGGATTTACTCTAACTTTCAATGAGAGTTAGGTACCTAAGACTATGTCTTCACAGCAATGTAAGACTAGGGTTAGTAACTCGAGTCAGGGAACCCTGGGCTTGAGTATCAATACTGCATTTTAATCCTAAATTAAGAATTTTCTGACCCATGCTCAAACCTAGGGCACTGGTGTCCATAAAGCAGTGCGCAGACCCGAGTCAAAGTAGATATATCCCAAAGTGCCTAGCTCTGTCTCCTCCTCCCACCTGCAATGTTGACACTAGCATTATGGGTGGTGCATTATGGGAAAACTACTGCTCACCCTGTTTCCTAACTGTGATGGTGCTACTGATGGGACTGATGTGCCCAAAAGGAGCACGTGTATATAAATGGCATAAGTAGCTCCTTCGGTGCTTCTCTCAGTAGAATGACTGCCGTTTGAGAAGGATTTATGCTGAACTATCACCTAATCTGAGAATTGGGCTCACCAGCTCCAGGCTGAGTCACTGCAGCCTCCCTGCATGAAAATGCCCCTGTGCACCTGTTCTGAGGATAGTTAGGACATCTGTCTCCAGGGCTGTCAAGCTATTAAAATGAAACTTTGCAATTCTTAATTTTTAAAATGGGATGTTCAGTGAAGGTGTTTTTGTTTGTTTGTATTTTTATTTAATTTTTGTCCGTTTTGAAAATTGACATAAAATGAAAGTATCAGAGGAAAAAGACACCCCCCGCCCCCAACCTGGCTGCTGGTGGCTGCAGAGTGAAGTGCATCCCCAGAGTTTGAGGTACAGTGTGCTCCAGCATGCCCTCACCCTCCAGAATCCCTTATCCCTGCCCCACCTCAGAAGGCAGGGATAAGGGATCCCCGGGAGGCTGCAGAGAAGTTTTGGATAGAGTTGCCAATTTTGGTTGGATGTATTCCTGGAGGTTTCATCATGACAATCTTTAATTCCTGGATACTCGGCTCCCACTCACCATGCACATTGCCCGGGGCGCCCCTGCACATGCAGCCCCAAGGAGGGTGGAAGCAATGGCCAGAGAATGAAGCAGGACCAAGCAGCTGCCCCGCAGAGATAGGGAATGGCAGGGCTCCCAGCTCAGCATAGGGATGACCCGCAACATCCCAGCATCCAGGAGCCACCTCCTGCCTGTCAACTTCACTCCCTGCTCCAGGCAAGCTCCACACAGCAACAAAGAGGAGCCGGTGCTGGGGGAGGAGCAGGAAAGGGGAGCACACTCAACCAGGCATTTAATGGCTCTTCCTGCTGCTGTGCTGGCTGCCTGCAGCGCTGCTCCCAGTTACTCTGGGATACATCTGGAGTACTTCTGGGACCTGAGTCAACCTAGGGCCACATGCAGACAGGAAACCAACAGGGCTCACACCCTAGGTCCTATGCACTGGGACCCTGGGTCTAAGCCCTAGGTTAGCACATTTGCAGTGTGGATTCACAGAGTGAGAGAGAGAGAGTGCATGTGTGTGTGGCTTGAGCCTGTGCTCAGAACCAGACTTAAATTGCTGTGTAGACATACACTTAGTGTCATTCATGCTTTTGAAAATAGACACCACAATCAATATTCAGATTGAATCAGAATTACAGCATTGGTATTACAGTATTGGTAAAGGTAAAATAAGATTTTAGTATAACTGTACTTATGCTAGGACTAAATCCAAACAGTACCTTTGGGTTTTGGTGGCACAGGACCTAGAAATCCAATATTGTCATAAAAATTATGAATAGCGCTGGGATTAAAATGTGGTCCTGAAAAAAAGGTAAATACAGTTTTTTTTAAACAAAAATCTTTGGATATAAAAGCACAATTTTTTTGTAATGGTTACAAATGATAATACTACTATGTACATCATTAGCGCCTTTCATACCAAGATATCAATACAGGTCTGAGAAAGATATTACTGGTGGCTAAATAACTTTCCCACTTAAGTTACACAACAAATGAACGGCAAAGATGGGAAAAGAATCCAGATAGCTTGATTCAGTCAACAGCTCTAGCTGGCAGACTGACTGCCTAAATAATATTCAATTAAAGTTTTATATATAAAAAGCATTATATTGGTAATTTTCACCTGCCTCTTTCACATATTTGGTTTTTTAAAGTTAATTATTTTACCACAGTCCAAAGAAAGGCATTATTTCCCACGATACAATATGTTTTATGTATTTAGATAACTTACTATACAGAAGCTCTGAGCTCCCTAACCATAATGAAACTCACAATTATGAGACACACTTAAATGTATAAAAGCTACATGAAACTTATTGCTGAGCTATTACTTAATTTGAATTTCCTCAATTTCATATGTTTAAACTCTCAATCCTAATGTTTCATAAACTTTTTCTCGTTTTAATTTCCTCTTTAAAAAGAAAAAGATGTGTACTGAAACACATCGGAAAGTTATTTTCAATCATTCACAACTTATTTCTCTTTTTTCTAATGTAGAAAAGCATGCACTACCCTTGAATATTAACTGTATGCTAAGTTTGGCATTTCAAATGCCAATCATTTGAGTTCTACAAACCTCCAAAATAAATCTGATCAAATCTTAAACCATACCCAATGACTTATTTTCTTGGATGTCAGCAATCCTCTCTTTTTCTGTTTCTCAGCTACGTCCAAGGGCTCAAAACTTCACTGTAGCATTATCTTCACTAAATCCCTATTTTCTTCTTCCTTACCTGCGGGTGCACAATCTTGGTCTTCAATGACCAACGAATCCAAAAGCAACAGGGGGGAAAAAAAAGGCTTATGGCCCTGCAGATGAGGAGGGAGGACATACTGGAAGCAAATCTGAAGCACAGTTTTAACTACCTGTGGTTAGATAACGGACAGAAAAAGGTGAGGAATGCTGGCCATGCATTCCGAGAAACTTTTTTCATTCTCCGTAATTCAAAAAATAGCCAACTAGATTTTTCCAATGTTACGAAATAATTTACTTCTAGACTTATGGAAACCATGGTGTAATAAATTTCAACCCGACTTTTATTTGAGGGGGTAGGTAGTGGGAAGATTATAAACCGCCACAACCAGGGGTTTAGAATGAAAGTATTTTCATAACCATAACTATAATATTATGATAATGCAAATAACTTATGTGATGATCATGTATAGCTTTGCCTGATATTTGATTTATGTGTCATGGGGGGGGAGGAGGAGGAGAAAATAAAATAAAAAAAGAATGTTTATAGTTGCTGATGAACTGAGAAAGCATACTGTACCTCTTGCTTGAAAAAGATCAATCTCTTTGGTTAGGCAATCTATGTCTATCTGTAGCTGTCTGTTACAACTTCGCAACTGTTGCATTTCTTCCAGCTGAAAAAAAAATCTGTTAGACTGAGTTTTCCCACTTCAGTGTCAAACACCATTCACACACAGGCGGATGTACATTTAAGCTTATTTTTGGATTGGAGATGCATCATTCACCCTTTTGTCATGGCTTTATTGTTACGTCTTTCAGGCCAAGTACATAGCACACGTGCTTACAGATGAATTACTCCTGAATTACTGTCCCTTTACAGACTAATAAAGGTTTCAGATTCAGGTTACTGTATTGCAGTAGTCCACCAAATGATGGCTGGCAAGATACTATGACTCCTTTTTCTTTGAAAAATGGTATGTTGCCTCCAAAGTGTTTGCTCCCTTTTAAACTATCCGCACAGATCATCTTGTTATACAATTGACAAGACAGATGAAGCATGAGAGGAGAAGGTGGCTAGAATGCTGGTGTTAGAAGGCGTGCTATGAAACAGATTGTAAACAGAGACTCTAGACTGAAGCCCTAGTTATTCATGTCTGAGACCTTCAAACTAGCCTATTGAAATGCGGTCTCCATGGTACACCTCTACCCCGATAGAACACAAATTCGGATATAACGCAGTGAAGCAGTGCTCCGCTGAAAGCCACTGAGAAAGTTCAGTTAGTGCACAACGTAATTGCCAACTTAGCCGTTCTTGCTATGTGGAGCATATTATACCTGTTATATCTGTATCTGGAACAACACTGGTTACCAATTTAATTCTAGATACAATGTGCCATTAAATACATTATTGTGTCATTTATTTTATTAAAAAAGATCATGCTTATGGGTTTGAATTTTACAGCATATAGAGATTTTGACTTACTGAAGGAATTTGGGAAACAGAATTCGATCTCTTCAGGCGCCTTCGTGTCAGATTATTCTCCATTTCATTGACTTCTGATTTTAGTTTATCTAACTTTTTCTTTTGAATCTCGAGTTCACGTTGAAGTCGCTCCATCCTGGCTTTCTGGTGTACCAGTAAAGCTGCAATACATATCAGCAAAACAAAGTCCAATTTTAGCTAATTTATTATCCACCATACTGCAACAGTTGATAAATGAAAGCTAACATCCTCCTGGAAAAATGATTCCATAAGAATGTTTTTTCATGCTTCTCACAAGAAAGCTTCAGCCATGTAAGACTACACATCCCATTATACTTCTGAATAAAGTATGAATCAAGTATTTAATCTGCATTAAAATCTAAAGGGTCTAACATATTATGTCTATGTAGTATTGTCTGGTTTTGTATTGTCTGGCTTTGCAGCTTTGACAAGTTGCAAAATTAGGTAACTGAATAATTCTAATGGTGATCCAGTGAACTGTGCGGTATTTGGAAACACATACAAGCACAACACATTTACCATTTTTGTACTTTTCATCACCTGTTTCTTTGTCAAGAAAAAATTAATCACGCAAAAAATCTAAAGGGTCAGAGCAAGAAAATCTCGACAATAAGTCTTCTCACACTAATAGAAAACAAGTTAAACTTAGCCACATATTACAATTTGTGAAAATAAGCTTTTACAAAACCTAGTCAAAATTGTAAAGGGAAAAGTAAAAAACAAAAACACCCGCAAAATCAAATAACCCTTGTACTGTATTCATCTCAAATACCACAGAATTTTAGGCAAACTATGAATACACTATATGAAGTAGATTTTAAAGTAAGTCATTCCTCTATTACAGAACACACTATGTTCCTTGTATTAAATGCAGTTTTTGGATGTAAACTGAGCCTTCAATTAAACCAGGAGTTTTATTAATGGCAGAGAGATGACATGTAAAACAAGGCAGAAAAATAATCCAAAATTTCACAGGTAACTCTGCTGGAAAGTGGTTATAGTTATTACAGTACATATCGCACATACCATTTTATTTCTGAATTCTGACTCATAACTATTAATATTAGCTTCTAATTTCTGATGCTGTTCAGCGTACCATCACCATTATTCACAAAGCAAATACTCCATGGGGGCTAATATAAACAGGAAGGTTAGGGTTTAAGTCATAGCATTTTAAAAGAGTGAAAATATCACACCAAGTCCAAATCCATTTTGCAGCTTACCCCTTAAAGCAATGCACAGTATTAGACTTCAGCATATCATTTCACTTTCTAGCTGTACATCAAAACAAGGATCACATGTATTTACTGCACTCATTTGGCTTTATTATCTATTTCAGGGGTTCTCGAACTGGGGGTCAGGAGATCGCAAAGTTATTACATGGGGGTTGCGAGCACATACTTCCCAGCTAGCTAGTAAGTCTGCTGTGAAAAGTGATATTAACAAACATACAAATATCATTTTAAAATAGTGTAAATATAAAAAATGTGCTTTTAACTTAGGGGATGGGGGTGTCACAATCAGAGGCTTGGTATGTGAAAGGAGTTGCCAGTACAAGAAGTTCGAGAACCACTGGATTTGATGCACAATGAAAAAACTTGGCAATCAATTCAATTCCTGTATACATATTAGTTCACATTACAGACTGCAACTAAATACATTACTTTTATTGGGACTATGTTCTGTAAAACACTGAGTTAAATTAAACTACTATGTAAATTAGTTGTATTTATTAATAAGTGGTAGTAATAAGGGGCTATTTAAAAAGGGTAGGACAGCAAGGGTAGGACAGTCCCTTACAAATGAAGGGTTCAGATAGATCTGTGATTTGAATAAAAGCTGTAAAAATAAGTGTCTACACCTACTCTATGTTGCAATATTCTATTACTATGACCTCACTATTATTCTGTCTGCTTGTTCATTCACCCACCTATTTATCTTGAATTGACTGTAGGTTCTTTGGAGTAAGGACTGTCCTATGTTTGTACGGTGCCTAGCAGAATGAGACTCCAACCTGATTAAAGCCTAAAATTTAATTATTATTACATAGTCATATATAATGTTAAAAATTTTCAATCATGTCATGTGTTGTTTGTAAAAGTAGTAAAGTAATTCCAACTGGCATGACTTGATGCAGCTGTTTCATTTTCTTTCAGTCGGTTTGGTCTGGTTTAGAGCTGCCTTAAATAATACACTTTAAAGTTACTATAGGGTGGCAATAGCCACACCATAGTAAAACTGCAACACGACTTCTGTTTAATACAAAAGTTTTAAGCTTCTCTAAATCCACATGCATAGTCAGATTGGCTTGAAATATGCTATAGCAACAGAGGGTTCAGGATTCAGCTTTGGTTGCAAATTTGAGTCACATATACAGCCTCTCCTTCTTCCTAATCATCCTTTTTTAAAATAGGCTGGTCTAAACACAAATTTGCATTGAAACAAATGTTGAATTAAAACTAGTTTCGTAGTTTAGTGCAAGTCTGTGTGGACATTTATTTTGGAATAAAAATGGTTAAATAAAATTTAGCTTAATTCAGTTTATTACTTATCTTATGCCTTTTTGCACAGACATGGGAAAAAACACTGGGCACTAACCACATCTATCACTGGACTTCCCCTGAGGCGATCTAGTTTGTCACCAAGAAACAGCTGCAAAACCTGACTGTAAAGTTATTGGGTTTTTTTTGGGGTGGGCGGAATTCCTAAAATACAGCACCAGGAGATTTTTCACTAGAAAAATTCCTTTATGTGGAACCATACTGACTTTCCCATGGATCATCAGTAGAGTTGAGAACCCTTATAACCACAGCATAGACCTTTAACACTTGAGCTTAGGGAAGTCACTTCAAGTCTCCTCAACTTTGAAGTGCATAGAAATATTTATCAACCAAGACCATCACTACCCTAGGGAAAAACAACACATCCTTTCCTCCCCACATTGAATCTTGCAGATAAGATGATTTTTTGCAACTTCTCAGTTACTTCGGCAATGGATGGGGCTCCATCTTGGTCCTGTCCTGAGCTCTATTACAGGCTTCCTATGTGATGCCAGGCAAATCACTTGAATTAGGTTTGTATAGAACACACCCTACATCTGTGAGATTTGGGAGTAATAGCAGCCTTGTGATTAATGCACTGGATTGGGACTATGCAGACCTGGGTTCAAAATCCTGGTTTGACCACAGACTTTCTGACCACAGGTATCACAAGGCTTTGTTTTCACTAGGAAAAAAACGGGGCGTTCTTAACTCAAGTTAACTAACTTGAGGTAAAATTCCTAGAGAAGACAAGCTAGCAGTTGCATACGTATTATGACAGAGACTTTAATTACAGCACCCCGCCTCATTCAGTGCACAAGATGGATCTGCTCTAGAGATAATCAGGGTTATGTAGTCAATTGGGCTGTTCTCTGTAGCATACTCGGCCTTTGTCGCAGAAGCTAGAAGGTGTGTAGTGAATGAGGCAGTGAACTTATGGAAGAAAAAGGATGATTGTATAATTAAGGCAGCTGAGCACTACTCTGAAAAATGGCTTCTGGTCATGTAATTAAAGACCGCATCATACTGCATACTACACACAAAAGGGGCCAAATAAGGATTGCACAGACTATGTAATTTACTAGGTTTTTGAAAAACAAACATCCATCCATCACTAGAACTGTACTGACTTTCACATGATGCATCAGCATGGTTGAGACCTTGAGATCCACAGCAGACTTCTCTATTACTTGAGCAAATAAAGCAAATGGGAGTAGTAATTTATCCTCTTTGTGGACCAGCCACTAGAGAGACAGACACTTTGCCAGTGGGTTTCACAGCTATTCTGAGAGCTGAGGACTATTGAGACTCAGGAATCCTAGGATCTGGAAGGGAATCTGCTCTAGCAGTCTGTACCATTCTGACTCCTTCCTCCTCTATTCCTTTCTTTGTTCCCCTTTCCCTCTCAGCCTACATTCCCTTCTCCCCTGGCCTCTTTGTTCCCATCCCTGTCCCCAAGCTCCTGCTCCTCATCCCTCTGCACTGAAGTCAGGCTTCTTTCTCACTTCCTGGGCACCAGCAGAGGAGCATTAAGAACATAGGAGAGACAGGCTACCCTGTTCTCAGTTCTGGTGTCCAGAGCTACAGCTGGTAGGGGCAATTGCAGAAAAAGTCCAGCTCAGCCCCTACAGCTCCAGAAGGGAGCATGTTCAGTAGCTCTGTGGAAACTATTCGTGTGTTGTTCAGCTGGCAAGCAGGAGCAGTGCAAGGAGGGAGCATTCTTAGTTCAGATGCAATCTATAGAGAATTTTGCTGCTGAACTTTAAACCTCTAGTGAGCATGTGAACATGGAGATTTTTCAGAGGCTTATAACTTGGCCAAACTTGGGTGGAGTTTTATGGTACAGTACAAGGCACATTCCTGACATAAGGGTGATAGCCCTGCTCAATTTCAAGTCCTTGCACCAACTCCTTCTCCCCATCATGGCTTCAAAAGGTACATTGTTGTAGCAGCAAGCCTCTTGAGATTCTCAAAGTGGGAGTATGTGGAGGGCATGTCTCTATCCCTAGCTCCTGCAGAGAAGGGAAGTACAAAACCCCTTCTCTCTACATTAAGTTTCCAATGTTGGGTAGAGACTTCTCAGCTCATCCTCCCAATACTGCTGCTAGCTAAGCTCACAAACCCTTGACAATCTGACCCCTCCAATGCTACAGGGGTTGCCCTTGAAGAACGTCAACTTTAAGTCTGACTCTCCATTTCCTGTTTTCCCAAGGTTTGTTTTCTGTTCATTCTTCTACTGTTAGCATTCTTGTAAGGGGAATGTAGGAAGACTAACACTGAATGTCAAGGTTTGAGTTTTAGGAATTAAACTCTAAGAGCTAGTCCATACTTAAAATTTAGATGAAACTATAGCTATGTCGCTCAGAAGAATGAAAAATTCACACCCCTAAGTGCCACAGTTAAACCAACCTAAGTCCTTGTGTGGATGCAGCTAAGCCAACAGAAGAATTCTTCCTTCAATCTAGCTACCATCGCTCAGAGAGGTGGAGGTGGATTACCACATTAATGAAAAAAGTGCCTTCATTTTTTATGTAAAGAATATATAAAATTTTTCAGCA
The DNA here is from genome assembly GCF_013100865.1 of Trachemys scripta elegans. NCBI lineage: Eukaryota > Metazoa > Chordata > Testudines > Emydidae > Trachemys > Trachemys scripta. The sequence continues at coordinate 94,654,681 of NC_048300.1, forward strand.
TCCAGAGACTAAAAGGTAGCATCAAGTTCTGGAAGACAAGGCCATTTTACTGCAGAACTAAAACAAACGTCAAATTTATCTGTAAAAATTGCAAATTTGTACATAAAGGATAAATCACTTTCGCAAAACAAGTTGCAAAAGATACTAGCAACTTTTTTTTTTATTATTAAACTTTAACAGCATCACATTATTATACAGATCAGCACATTGCCAAAGGTCCTGGAACTCCTTAATATTTAACTGTTCTATTTGGGGTAAAGGAGAACTGTACAGATTTAACACTTTCGTGCCAGTAGGTGTTGAAAATGTTGAGAAGTAGGAAACAGCCTTCTTTGTCTCTGTAAATTTAAAATCTATTAATTAAACTGCAAATATTTGCATCAACAGGCATTTAATGACTAATGTCAACAGGTCATATTCACAAATACATCATGCCTTTGAAATATGATTTTACCTCCTTAGGTTTTTATGATCACACTCAGACTGGATATGGTTTTCAACTAGCACTATGGGATTTAAAAAAAAAAAAAATAGAAAAGTAAAACTTAATTGTGCAAAAATCTCAAGCTATTAAAAAAAATCTCCCAATTCATCTATTTACATAAAGGAAACCATTGGCAGCAAATACTAATGCAACCTGCATCCATGAACATAGTTAATATTATACATATATATATACACACTTTTGTTGCTGAAGAGGAACACAAATGTAACTACATTGTCTTCATTTTTTTTTCTAAATTACATACACAAGTATATTACAAACTCAAATGAAGCACTCAACAGTTAGGAAAAGCAACTTTCATTAGGCCCCCTTGTGTGTACGCACTATGGTACGGTCTTTAACTTACATGATCACATACTATCTTTTTTACAGGACTCCTTCCTCACTCAGTACACTGCGTAGACTATGCTCACTGAATGAGGTGCTTTTATCGTCACTGTTCAACATACGGCCCAACACTTTATTAACTGTACACAATTCAAACCCTGCTCTGAACACACATTTATTAATTTCTTCACTCCTTTTTCTATGGCGCTCATCACTATAGTATGTGACAACCATTAATGAATTTTCCTTCATAATACCCCTGTAAGATAATGTATTAGAACTGCCATTGTACAGATGGGGAAATAAATACACAGATTATCAGAAGCGTACACTACTCCTGAGTGTCCAACTTGAGATGTCTATGGCCTAATTTTTCAGAGAATTTAGCATTTTATAGCACTTCATGTGTTCAGAGCACAACTCATATTGACTTCAGTTGTAGATGTGAGCGCTCAGCACATCCACAAATCAAACCACAAGGTCTCAAGTTGGACATCCAGAAAATGATGAGCACACAATTAGTGATCACCTCTGAAAAGTTTTGTTTAGATGACTTTTCCAGTATTCCATAGGAAATTTGTGGCAGAGATAGGGATAGAATTCAGTTCTCCAGGGTAGCATGCCTTAGCCGTAGCATAAGACAACCCTTTTTCTTCCTGCAGTGTTCTGCCTCATTCACTATATATCTTCCATCTTTGGCAACAAATGAGACAAAGAGGACTTACAGACAACAGCCTCATTTACTACACAACCCTGATTCATTCTCAGAGCACGCTCCATCCTATGCACCGAATGAGATGGGGTCCTGTAGAAGAAATAGTAGGTGATCATGTAATTAAAAACTATCATAATGCAAGAGCACACGGAGTCCAAATTAAGATTGCACAGACAACCTTAATTCTGTAATTTCCTAACTTCTGAATGCTTCATTTAGCAACAAAACATGTTTTTTGTGTGCAATTTCAGAGGTTTCTAAAAAAGAAATCTGAAAAAAATTCCTGTGTGGAACCATACTGACTTTCCCATGGATCACCAGTAGAGTTGAGAACCCTTATAACCACAGCACAGATCTTTAACATTGAGCTTAGGGAAGTAACTGACAGCAATAGTAGGTTGACGACCTCTATGTGGATGAATCACTAGAAGCAGATAAGGCACACACTTTGCAAGTAGGTATCAGATATTTGCTGCTATTAGAGGAATGGTGGAACTCAGAAATCCTCAGTTCTGTTCCAGATTCTATGGGGACAGTGTGTTCTAGTGGGCACAGATCATCATGCCTGTTCTCCGACAAGACCGACCCCTTCTGCCCTCCAGCCCATCCTCATCCCAGTCCACCAGCTGCCTCAGCAACTTGTCCCAGTTCCCCATAACCTCAGTGTCTTGCCACAGTTTACCCACAAGTCCCAGGGCCCTTTGTTCCAGTCCTCACCCTTGCCACTTCTCAGGCTCAGCTCCTCACCCCTCTGCATTCCAACCAGTCAGCTCCCTCCTCCTCTTGCAGGGGGAGCACTGAGAACACAGGACAGTCCCCCTGTTCCCAGCACCACAACAGTCCCTGGCTACCGGGAAGAGCAACCGCAGCGAGAGTTCTACTCAGATTCTGTAGCCTGGGACTGGACTGTGCCAAGTACAGACAATCTTTAGAGAATTTAGCCGCAAAGCTCTAACAAGTCTCTACTGATAATGTAACTACTGAGGTTTTCAGAAACTCATAAGCATGGCTAAATTTTCACAGGGACAGTAAAAGGTACATCCCTGACACTATGCCAACCTTCCTCTCAAATTTCAAGTCCCTGGGCCAATGCATGGAGGTGCTAGAACTGCTCAATAGAACTGCTGTAGGAATTTTTTTTAAATATGGACAAAACTATTTTCTCCAAACCTTATTCTGAGATACAACTGAACCATTTTGAGTGAAGTTTCTCAAAAAATATTCAACCTGAGGCAGATACCTGGCATGGAAAATTTCAGCCCAAATGAATAAAGTTTGGCAAAATTATAACCAAGTGAAAAAAAAAAACTGGTTACTAACCTTTTGTAACTGTTGTTCTTCAAGATGTGTTACTCATGTCCATTCCATATTAGGTGTATGTGTGCTGTGAGCACCATTGCCGGAGAATTTTCCCTCAGTAGCATCTGTCAGGCTGGCTGTAGCGCCCTCTGGAGCCGCGTGCTTATGCATGGATATAAGGAACATCATCGGCCCCGCACCCCCTCAGTTCCAGCTGGCCAGCTGACTCCGACAGCGGGGCAGGAGGGTAGGTCATGAGCAACACATCTTGCAGAACAGTAGTTACAGAAGGTTCGTAACATTTTAAATTCTTCGAGTGCTTGCTCATGTCCATTCCATGCTAGGTGATTCACAAGCAGTACCTTGGGGAGATGGGCTCGAAGTTCATGGCCATGCTGACTGTAGCACTGCTCTGTCAAAAGTGGGTCATCTTAGACCTGTTGGTTGATAGTATAGTGGGATGCGAAGGTACGTACCGACAACCAGGTCACAGCTCTGCAGATGTCCTGAATTAGGACCGGCACAAGGAATGCTGCTGACGACACCTGGGCTCTTGTGGAGTGAGCAGTTAAGATGACTAGAGGTGGAATCATTCACCTGCTTGTAGCAAATCCAGATGCAGGTGGTTATCCAGGACGAAATCCTCTGGGTTGATACAGATAGCCCTCTCATCCTTTCCAGTATTGCAATGAAGAGTTGCGTGGATTTGCAGAAGGGTTTATTCCTCTCAATATAAAAGGTGAGGAGGGCATATCTAAAATCCAATGAGTGAAGCTGTCATTCCTCAGAGTTCTTGAGAGGTTTCAGGAAGACGACTGGTAGGAAAATGGCCTGGTTGTTATGGAAGTGTGACACAACCTTTGGTAGGAAGGCCGGATGGGATACAGTTGGACCTGGTCCTTGAAGAACACTGTGTAGGGCTGTTCTGACATAAGGGCCTTGATTTCAGAGACTCTCTGGCTGAGGTGCCAGGAAGGTGATTTGCAAGAGAGAAGTACCAGGATGCACAATACTAACGCCTCAAGGTGGGACTCGTGAGCTTTGACAGAACCAGGTTTAAGTCCCCTGGAGGGAAATGGGGGCTCGCAGACCTGAGGATAGTCTTTCCAGCCCCTTGAGAACACTGACCTGCCTTTCACTGGAGGGTGGAAGGCTGAGATGGCTGCTAAGTTCACTTTAATAGATGAGAGAGCTAGAGCCTGATGCTTTAAGTGGAGCAAATAGTCTGAGATCGACTGAAGAGAAGAAAGAGACGGAGACAGAGCATATTCAGAAGCCCAAAAAGAGAAACGCTTCCACTTGGCCAAGTAGGTAGCCCCGGTGGAAGGCTTTCTATTGCCTAGCAAGATCTGCCAAACCTGTTCCAAGCAAGCTTGTCCTTCAGAGTTCAGCCATACAGTATCCATGCAGTTAGGTGCAGGAAGGCTTGGCTTGGGCGAAGCAATGAGCTTTGCAAGTGATCTTGTGAAATCAGGTCTGGACGGAGTGGGAGCAAGAGTGCGGTTGTCACCAAGAGATCCAGAAGCGTGCTGAGCCAAGCCAGGGCTATCAGAATAATTCTTGCTTTGTCCCGTTTGATTTTAGGACTGTGTAAACCAAGGAGATTGGGGGAAAAGGTGAAAACTAGCAGGTCTGTCCACGGGAGCAGGAAAGCCTCGGAAATGGAGTCTGGACTGTGTCCACGCAGTGAACAAAACTGATGGCATTTCCTGTTCTGCCTGGTAGTGAACAGGTCCACTGGGGAGGCCCCCACCTTTGGAAGATGAATCTTGTGACCTCTGGGTGAAGGGAGCACTCATGGTGAGAGGAAAAAGAACTGCTGAGGTGATCCAGCAGTACATTCCAGGCTCCCAGGAGATGTGACACCTTGAGATGAATGGAGGGCTTTGCGCAGAAGTCCCACAGACGGACGGCCTCCTGATATAAAGCCAAAGATCTAGCCCCTCCCTGTTTGTTAATGTAAAATATGGCTGCAGTGCTGTCTGTCAGGACCTGCAACACCTTGCCTGAGATTTGGGGAAGAAACACTTGACATGCTAAGCATACAGCCCTGAGCTTCCTGACATTTATGTGCAGGGAGAGTTCTTCTTGGCACCAGAAGCCTTGAGTCCTGAGCTAGTTGAGGTGGGCTCCCCACCCTAGGTCTGACATGCCTGAGTCTAAGACAACTGATGGTTGAGGGAAAAACAAAAGACATCCCCATCATTACCGATCTCGGGTCTTTCCACCAGTCCAGGGAGGCAAGGACCAGAGGAGGAACCATAAGTACTGAGTCCAAGTAGTGTCTGCTCAGGGAGTAAACTGACACTAGCCACAGCTGGAGAGGCCTGAGGCACAGCCTTGCATGCTGAACCATATAAGTATATGTCACCATGTGCCCCAGTAATCTGAGGCAAATCCGAGCTGTTGTGATTAGGTGGACCATGACATTGGACATCAGGTCCAACATGGTCTAGAATTGGGCCTCTGGCAGGAAGGCCCTGACCTGGATTGAGTCAAGCTCTGCCCCAATAAATTCTATTCTCTAAACTGGGACAAGAGTTGACTTCTGCTAGTTTATGAGCAGGCACAGTGCTTGGAAGGTGGCTCGGACCATGCTGATGTGTTCTGTACTTGAGACTGTGACCGGCCTTTGATTAGCCAGTCATCGAGGTACGGGTAGACTTGTTCACCTTGCCACTTGAGGAAGGCTGCTACGACCACTGTACCCTTTGTGAAAACCCAGGGGGTCGCCAATAGGCCAAAGGGAAGAGTGATGAATTAGTAGTGGTGCTGACCCACTATAAACTTGAGAAATCTTCTATGGCCATGGAAGATAGAAATGTGAAAGTATGTGTCATTTAAGTCAAGGGCAGCATACAAGTCTCCTGGATCCAGAGAGGGAATGATAGAGGCAAGGGAGACCCTACGGAACCTCAGCTTCTTGAGATATTTGTTGAGGCGACACAGGTCCAAGATCAGTCAGAGGCCCCCTTTGGTCTTTGGGGTTAGGAAATACCAGGAGTAAAACACTTTCTCTCTCAAGTCTTGAGGAACCTCCTACACAGCCCTCATATGTACGAGGGATTGCATCTCCTGGACAAGGAGTTGCTTGTAAGAAGGTCCCTGAAGAGGGACGGGGATGGATAATAAATTGAAGGTTATATCCAACCGTCACTGCACTCAGGACCCAATGTTATGTATGACCGTGCTGGCCTGAAGAGTTACAGACAGTCCAAAAATAAAAGGAGCAGCGGATCTGAAACGGTGACTGATACAAAGCCTTTGGGTGCACATTTAAAAGCCTGCTTGGCCTGCCAGAGTATTTCAGACCCCAACTGGGAGGCTGAAGTGGATGGGAGTGGCTGGTGCCGTTTATAACCTCTCCTTTTTCTTTTGTAGGGCTCCTGTATCAGAGGCGCAGAGAACTGAGAAGGCTGCTGGCCTGAAGTGTTTCTTAGCTGACAGAGCGTAATGGTCAAAGGATCATAGGGTGGCCCTCGAATCCTTCAGCCCGTGAAGTCACATGTCCACCTGGTCCGAGAACAGAGAGGAGCCTTTGAAGGGGAAGTGTTGGATAGACTGTTGGACCTCGTGACGAAGGCCAGAGGACTGGAGCCAAGAACGCCTCATGGTGTCAGTGGAGGCCATTGTCCTGGCTGCCAAGCCGGCAGCGTCCAGAGCCGCCTAGAGTGAGGTCCTGGTCTTATCCTCCTCCAAGACGGCAGTGAACTCCTGCCTTGAATCTTGGGGCAGGGAGTCTTTAACTTTAGCCAAGGTGTCCCACAGATTAAAATCCTATTTTCTCAGCGGAGCTTGCTGGTTGGAGACATGTGGTTGAAGGCTACCTGTCGAATAAACCTTTCTTCTGAAACAGTCTAGTCTCTTGGTATCTTTTTGCTTAGGGGTAGCGCTCGACTGCCCCTGCCTATCCTTTTCATTTTCGGCAGACCACCAGGGGCATGCGAGTACAGGTATTTGAACCTGCCTGCTGACACACAATACTACTTCTCTGCCCTATTTGAAGTGGGGGGAGAGGGGGCAGAAAAGAAGGGTTTGCCACAGGTCCCATCACCGCCTCATTAATGGGCCAGGTCACCTTGGAGGGAGCGGCAGCAGCCAGGATATTACTAAGACTGTGTGATGTCTCTGAGCTCCTCAATTTCCAGACCCAGGTTTGCAATGACCTGCTTAAGAAGGTCCTGATGGACTCTGAAGTTATTGTGACGAAGCACATTACTGGGTCCCACAACCCCCTTGTCTGGGGTGGATGAGGAGGAGGCTTGTACCGGAGGAGGGGTGTCTTCCTCAACTATGTCCACTGGAGCCATCTCCTGGACATTGAGGTCTGGTGCCAAGTGGGAAGGAGCGGTAGCCCATCTCTTGGAAACCACCAAGCAGGAGCAATAAAGGGGAGGACGCGGTACTGGGTGGAAACCCCAGGGGTTCCAGTAAGGCCACTGCATTGGCCACTGACCAGGTGCTGGCAGGAGGACTGGCACTGAAGTCTGGTGGTGCATAAGCTGGGTACTGGAACACGTTTTAGAAGGCACATAAGGTTCCCCTTCGGACTCAGAAGAGGAGTCTTATCTCAGAGACCTTTGTACCTGCTTCTGCCTCCATACAACGCTGGGGTTCCGGGAACCGGCAATGGACTGGTGATAAAGATGCCAGAGCAGTGGTTCCCAAACTTTAACACCTGTGAACCCCTTTCACTAAAATGTCAAGTCTCACGAACCCTCTCCTTAAAATGAATATTTCTAGGGATTTTCTCCTTTATCGGAGTATAAATTATAAAAGCAGTGATCTTGGAAATATAAATTTGTTTTTATGACATGCTTATTACACACTATATTATTAATTATTATTTATCATTACAGTATTTTTAGTACATTATGAAAATGGCAACACTCTGCCAAGATCTCACTTTCGTAGCTTGTATCACTTTGAATAAGCCAGTTATAAGACAAGGCTTCTATGTTTCATCAAGGAGTATCAGATCTGAAACAGCATGAAAGTATTTAAGAAGCCAACTCAAAGAGTTCCTCCTACACAAGCATTCAGGTCTTGAGCAGTCTAGGCAAACAACGCACGTTACAACAAAAGCTTAAACTTGTTCTTCATAATAATTTAAAAAACAATAGTAGCTATTTAATTTTAAAAACAGCAAAAAATATCCACCTCTCTTTCCATAAGGAGTCTTGAAGTTTAAATCTCCTCAGTGTGATAGATATGCTTGCTTTGATCTTCTTAGCTCTTGGAATTCCAAGGGCTCCGTGCTGCTGGCCCCGTGCTGCCTGGGGTACCTAGGGACAGCTCTGTCCACCATTAGGGAATTTTTCCCCCCTCGAGAACCCCCTATAACAACATTTCATGAACCTCAGGTTTGGGAACGATTGCCCTAGAGGGCGCTGGGGGGGCCCAGTGCCAGGAAGGAGCCCGACACTCCTGTCCCCTCCTGCTTCTGGTCACCGGAGCGGGTAGGTGTCCCACTGAAGTTGAAGGGACCAGCAGAGAAAAAAGGTCCCTAGCCACTTGGAAAGCCTCTAGGATTGATGGCATTTTCAGATTGCTGGCACCGCTGTGGCTTCTGGGACTCAGAGGGTCCTGCACTGGACTAATGCTCTAGGCAGAGTTGACGTTGACATTGTGCGCTCGGGAGAGGTAGAGTGGCCTAGCACAGGTCTCACTGTGCTGCCTTCTCCCCACTTGTCTCTCTTCTGCACTGGCGAGTGCCCTCTGTTGGTTCACTGCTTCTTGTGCTTCTTTCTTGGCACCAGTGTGTGAACGGTGCAGGAAAGTGCTCGGTGCTAGGGGAGTGCTTCACACCAACGCTGAAGTACTTAATGCCAAATTGGAGTGGCTTGACTCATACTGGTCTGAGGATGGCTTCCCATAGGGATAGCCTTCAGCCTAATGTTTCTGTCCTTTTTAGTGCAGGGTCTGAAGTCCCGACAGATCTGGCAGTTGTCCTTCACGGGAGTTTTCCCCAAGCACTTTAAGTAGCTGGAGTTCAGGTCACCCACGGGCATAGGTTTGTCTCAAGGCTTGAAGCCGGGGCATACCCGTCCCATGGGGCAAAGTCGTCCCTCAACGATAGGAACTATCTATTTACACTAATTATATACACTAATGCTAATTACAAAAAATTTTACAAAGATAGAATCCAAAAACCACTGGGAAGAAAGCAAGAAAGGTTGTTCCAGCAACCACCCCGGGTGTAAGAAGGAACTGAGGGGGTGTGGGGCCAGCAGCATCCCTCATATGAGTGCATGGCTCCAGAGAGCGTTGGAGCCGGCCTGACAGATACCACCGAGGGAAAAATCTTCAGCAACAGCGCACATAATGTGCACACATCTAACATGGAATGGACATGAACAAGCACTCAAAGAACATGGTCTTATTATGAAAAGTATCGGGCAACCTTACCGACAGATGTTGCTACCTGCACCACCTATAAGATTAAAAAATTAAGCTGTTTTGTGACATAAGAGACCCAAATTCAGGAACAACAGCTTGACTTCTGGTTGCTTGGACCAGGCAGATAAATCATGATCATGCACCTCAACTTCTGAATGATTTATAAGTGTAGCAAAGGATTAAAAAAAGCATAGCAGTTCCTGTAGCTGAGTGGAAGAAAATATGTTCCGGAAATCTGGAGCATTCCTCTGAATACAGAACACTTGAGCAGCATTACACATGAGTGAAGGCTGAGGGCCCCTGAGAGGCTAGAAGCCCCCATTAAATAGAGGGGAAGGGACCCCATAAAGTCAGTGCAGAGACAGCTCCTGACACGCAGCTTCATGCTAAGTCCATAGCCCACACCATAGTCTCTGAAAACTTGCCTACCCTTTTGGGACTTAATATACAATTGGGGTTCGGTGTAGGCAGGAATCAATCAGCAGTTTTGGAGGATGAATTAGTTCCTATGCAACCAGCAGCCCTGAAGCAGCGCTGGGCACAGGGAGCTTGGCCTGGTCATGATGCATCAGCTGTTGATTGTAGATGCAGTTAGTACCATAGTAGGAATCATTGTCCCAGGGGCATTTGGAATTCAGAGCAAGGTCTGGTAGGAGCTGCAAGCAGCAGAAGCCAGTACCACAAATATTCTCTCAAGGAAGTCAGAAAAGAAGAAAAACTGTACCAGAAATGCGGAGCACTTGAACAGTATGATCATTATATAAATGCAGGATTTATTTTCCTCCTCATGCATATTTAACAAAAATATTAACGGAGATGGGATTGAAACACCACAGCATTCAAGAACCCCCTAATCTAGACAAGTAGTGCACAAGTTACTTCAATATTAAATTTACCTCATAACAGTTGACCTGAACAACGTTTACAGTAATCTTGGAACAAGTTTTATGTCAATTTCTTTTAATGCTAAATTGGTTGACAATAATTGAAGGGTCTCAAGAAGTTTTGTATCCTAATAAGTATTGGAAGACTCAATCTGCATCATTTCCAAAATATTATTGTATTACGATAATCCTACTCCTCTCTCTTAACAAAATACATAAAATGTTAATCCCGCTATTCTCGTGTGTTTATAAGAGGAGTCCTTATCACTATACAATTCATTTGATTTTCATGTAATCTCATCCCCTTTCCTTCACCACACTACTATTTAGATTCTTTTTCATATTTGTTTATAACATTATATAAATAATACAAGTAATAGAACTTTAAACATCCTTATGGATGTCTGACAATAGAAAACAGCGAGGTAAAAAATTCACTCCTACTCAAATAGCTTCCAAAGTCTGGATTCCTCACTTTCTATATAAAACATTTGCAAAATGAACTAATAAGGAAAGCAATATTCAATGGGAACAGTGCCTGTCAACTGTCATCTGGTTCAACAACCTGTTAGTATGTCTAAACATATGATTTGTTTAAAATCAATTGAAAAATGAGAAATCTTTTTCGGAACAATCTCTTAAAATGAAGTAACCACCTTTCCAGTCTGGTAAAGTAAAGAATTCTCTCTCATCTGCTAATTCAGAAAAGGCTCCACAAAACAGAAGGTGATTATTGATAACTGAACACAAAACAATAGAACCTCTAATTCTACTGTCAGGTAAAAAGTTAAAACTGCTTTACCGTGCAAAGTTAAGGAAGGATTGATTCAAATGTGTGTTAATTATAAATTCATATTTCTGATTTAGAATATGTTCCAGAGTGCAATGAACAGGAGTTATTTTGTCAATTCCAAAATGGCTGATTGGTGGTTCTTGTTTTGAAATGTAAGGGCCAGATAACTTGGTAGAAATCTCTACAATTTACATTAAGAATATTACCTTGTGTGTAGGCAGCATCATCAGATCCCACACTCAATTTCCGTGCATCACTGATCCTATCCACATGTGCTAAAACAGGGTCAGTAAGATGCTGGATACTCTCTGGTTCTGCATAGTGATCAGGAAGGTTTAGAAGATTTGTAGGTTCAAAGGTGGGGGATACTACCCCTGGTGAAACTGCAGGGGGTTTATTTGGAGAAACTGTAATTTTAAAAGTATATTTTGTGTTAGGCTGTGTGACCACCACTCGAGGAGAGGTTACAGTGGTGTTGTTGCCCACTGCTCGACTCTTGGGTGGATGGTGATGAATAAATGCAGGACCCATGCTTACTTGACCAGACATATTCCTAGAGGTGGTAGTTACACCAGGATTTGTTGATATGAAGAGTGTTGGTTGGTTCCGCACAATTTGCTCATCTCCTGTTGTGGCATTTGCTGAAATATAGACCTTAGGTTGATTGCGAGTGATCACTTCATCAGTATTTGGTGGACTGGCAGCTATGTAAACAGTGGGCTGACTTCTACTTAATGTCTGGCTGTTGAGGGAAGAAGGATTAGTGGAAGTGCGAGGACCAGATGAACGCAGCTTTGAAGAATTGTTTCTTTGTGGTGGTTCAAGTTTGATTTCAATTTGGTTTTTGCGAGGTCCTGTTGAGATATTCTGAATGTTATATTGGCTATGGGCAGCAGATTGTGAGCTACCAGATGAATGAATCATGGGTGCTTGTGGAGTAGTGGGTGAACTGATTGGCATATAGACATGAGAAGTTTGGTGGCCTTGTTGGTTAGGCTGTGATGACTGTTGTGATGAGGTATGTGGTAGAGGACTGGATGTAGGAAGAGTAGTCCAGGGACTTGGTTGTGAAGGCTGGTAGACTTGCTGAGGATGCATGGGATTAAACTGAGACACCCAACCTGGATGCTGCTGTGTCTGTCGAGCTGTACCACTTGGAGTTGTAATATAAGGCCTAATATAGATAGAATTTCCCTGTGGACTATTAAGTACAGGTGGAGGTACACCATGTATGTGCAAAGACGTAGGGGTATTGCGACCAGGCTGAATATTTGGGGCTAAAGTTACCATAATGGGGTTGAATCTGGGTGTCTGCTGAGAGAGGCTAGATGCTCCTTTGCTGCCTATGTGAAATCCCAGGTGTTGTCCTGGATTAGAAGTACTAACTGTATTAGCCATTCCAAAGACATTAAATCCCTGTGGAACTTGAGCTGGTGCTGTCTGTGGTTCCTGCTGAAACAGTTCGCTATTGGGCTGACTGCCTTGAAGATGTCCATCACTAATGCTGTGAGTTAAAGTCCTACTTCCATTCATTCTACTTCCTTCTCGTCCATGGTGATACACATTCTGTGACTGCAAATCCAAGTTAAGAGATGTCATGTGATTTCGTAGTCCAGGAATCCCAGAATCATCCGAAAAACCTAGGTCTCCTTCACCGTAGAGATACTTCGTGCTCTCCTGAGACAGAACTGCACAACAGGCATCCAAGTTATTATTATTCTATAAAAAAACAGAGTTTGAAGTTATTGATAAAATAAGGTCATATGCTTACATTGCATCATTATTAAAAAATTACTATGCAGCATCAAATGAAAAGCTTTGGGTTCTTGGCCAGCACAACTGCTGTATGTATGAGGGGCTTGCATGTGAAGCTTACTATTATGAGAACTGTGACTCACTCCCTGGCACCAAGGGCGGAGATTTGCATTGTTGCTGCAGTAGTGACAGGGAGATCCTTGAAAAGCTAATATGGTATGGTACTTCTTAGATGAATACTTTTGCTATTTTTCCCCACTTTCAGAACAATCTTCAGCACTGATCAAGACTCTGCTGAGGGGAAACTGACAGAAGGGTTGACTTCACAGTACCTGTATATTACGAGTAAATAACTTGAAAAACAAAAACAAAATATATGTTTATTTTAAATGTTCTCCTAAACATTTTAAAGACTGATTCCATAACATAATATCATCTGCTGAATATAAAATGGCAAATTTATAAACAGAAGAAACATGCAGATTAAGGAAAGTGCACAAGAGAACATTAAAGATACTTCAAATAAGATTTTAATTTGAACGAACAGCAGCAGCATATGAACAATATTTCATAAGATGAAACTTTAAATAGAAGAAATACTGATTACTGTGGCATATTTAAATATTCGTACCGTCTACACCAAAATTCCCCTAATAGTCCACTACTTTCAAAAGCTTTAAAACAACCTTTTGTATTGGAATAAACTTAACATACAAACTTGAATCTGATGACTTTTTAAAAAATGTAAATAATAATATATAAAAAGAAATGAGCGAAATGTGTTTGATTACCTCGAACGGAGGTAATCAGAAACCCATAACTTTTTTTTTTTTTAAAAACAGTTTAAAAAACAAATTATGCACACTCTTCACTTTTCTCTCTGACTTAACTGGGGGCTCTTAGAGCTTCCAATTAACCTTCTTTAAAAGAAACTAAAAAAAGATGATTGAAATTATTCAGTTTCCTGTCCTGAACCCATAATCATCTTCTCTTTCACCTGCTCATATTTTATTCAACTTTCACACAGTGATATCTAAAGAAAACAAGTATAGTTAAACATATTTCTTTTGTAGTCCAGTGACTAGTATGCCATGACCTCTACCAAAACAAGTAATTATAATCAAATAACGTATTTTGAATAAACGAGGTGTACCAAAAAGCTAAATACATATAAACAAACTAGGAAAAAATACAGATATCAAGGAGAACATATGCAGCACTAGAATAATAAGAGTACTGTTCAAAAGTACAGCTCTCAATACCTATATCAGCAAGACAAATTAACTCATGCTATATGCTTTTTATCAAATTACTTCTATTAACTAGCAGACAGAGGGCCCAATCAGGATCAGAGCCTCTCTGTGTTAGGCACCCCACCAAATCATAGACCACTGTTACTCTGAAGAGTTTATAATCTTAGATGCAACAAAAGTAAGGGGAGAAACCCTAACAAGAAAATGTTTATACAGGCCAGATGCATATACAGCTTGCTGTTTTGCGTCTTGTGAAAAAATACATTATAAAATAAAGATAACAGGACAGGAGCCCGAATGGCCATCTATCTAGCCATTATGGTAAAGCGCTTTGAGAGCCAATTAAAAACATTATATAAAGAGCTAAGTATATTATTATTAGTTGGCAATTTCTGAGAGCTATCGGGTCTGAGAGCTATGAAGGAGGACAAGTTAGTAGTATACATACTAACTTGGGCTGGGCGTTCCAGGGATAATGGGAGACATGGAAGAAGGCATGAAGGTGCCTGTGGGAGAAGCAGAGAAACGGGTGATGGAAGCTCGCACTACAGAATGTTGTTGTAGAGGGAACACTAAGATACAGAAATGGGTAAGTACGGAGAGGCTAAAACATGAGGGTTTAAAGGTAAGGACTAAAAGCTTGTACTTGATGGAGTGGAGATAGGTGACCAGAGGAGAGATGTGAAATATCAGGACACGCGGGGTGGGGGGTGGGGGTGAGGAGGGGGGTTGAGGGAGTGTGCCGGCGGAGAAAAAAAAACCCAAGAGCTGCCAGAGCATAGGAAAAATTGGTGGGGGGCTGAGCACCCACTGGCAGCTCCACGCACTGCCCCCCCCCACACCAGCTCACCTTCACTCCGCCTCCACCTCCCCTGATCTGGGGGCCACGTCCTGCTTCTCCCCCCTCCCTCCAGTGCTTGTGCCACCATACAGCTGATTAGCGCAAGCCTGGGAGGGAGGTGTGAGGAAGAAGAATGAGGCGGGTCCAAGGCGGGAATTTGGGGAGGGACCCAATGGGGGAAGGGGTGGAGGGGCATGAGCCCCCTCCGCCTGTGTGCTGGAGGGCAAAATATCGGGACAATTCGCATCCCGACTGAACATTGGTCAGGACGTGGGACAAACAAGTAAATATCGGGACAGTCCCTATAAAATCAGGACGTCTGGTCACCTTAAGTGGAGAAGGTAGAGCCAGTAAAGGGACAAAAAGGTGACAGACAGAATGACAGACCAGAAAGATCTTAGCAGCAGAATTTTGAATGGAGCTAGGAAAACAGTGGATACTGAGAAGGCCATAGAAGGAAATACAGGAATAATAAAACTAATAATAAAACTAGCCAAGCTTGCGAGGACCATAGGCACAACTTGATAGCATTTTTTCGCTTGGATGTAGTGCAATAACTTTTGAATGCTGAAGCCAATCAATTCCAAAATTTCAGATACTCTCAGCATGACAGACAGAACCCTATTGATTTTTATGAAAATCAAAAGGAGGAAATGGGACATCATCTGTGTATGAAGTCACACTTCTAACAACCTCAAAAAGAACAGGAGTACTTGTGGCACCTTAGAGACTAACAAATTTATTTGAGCATAAGCTTTCGTGGCCCACTTCTTCGGCAGTAGCCCACGAAAGCTTATGCTCAAATAAATTTGTTAGTCTCTAAGGTGCCACAAATACTCCTGTTCTTTTTGTGGATACAGACTAACATGGCTGCTACTCTGAATTCTAACAAGCTGTTTATTGTCTATAGACCAAAGAATGGTTTGATGGCAGAAATGAATACAATACCCCTCATTTTAGCTCTGTTCATATCCAACTGAGTTTAAAATGAAGAACAGGAGTACTTGTGGCACCTTAGAGACTAACAAATTTATTAGAGCATAAACTTTCGTGGACTACAGCCCACGAAAGCTTATGCTCTAATAAATTTGTTAGTCTCTAAGGTGCCACAAGTACTCCTGTTCTTCTTTTTGCGGATACAGACTAACACGGCTGTTACTCTGAAACCTGAGTTTAAAATGTTGACACAATGAAAGAGAAAGACGAGGAAAGGAGATTAACAATATGGGGGGGGGGGGGGGGAAGAGGACAGGAAACAAGAGCTTCTGACAGGAGGAATGGGGGCACATACAAACCTCGTGGCATGAAGTAATAGGGGATACAGAGCTCCAGGAGGGCAGACTGGGCAATGGAGGGCTCACAGAGCGTATAGGAGAGGGGGATTGCAACCAGTTCCTGAAATAAAGGGGAGCTCATAAGCTTGTAGGGATTCAAGGAGTCCCTGATGTGTGCAATACATTTGGCCAACAGAAGCAACAGTGTGCAACTCCCTAGTTTAAACAGGCTTATGCTGTGTCCTATTAACCATTCAACTAGCCTTCTAGTTTCAAGATAAAATATACAAAGAGTAGACATGTTGACAGTAAAGTGTTCTGCTTAACAGCAGCTTTCTTTTATTGTGCTTTTTGTGAAGCAATATTAGCTGCTCCACTGTCAGTTGCAACTGAGTTTTCAATATAAGCTTAATTTTGAACCCCTCTTCTAAAAGCCACAAAAAAACACAACCATTTTTGCCTAAAAACGGATGGGGCAGATTTGGAACAGATGTAAAATTTTTCTACACAATTTAAAGTGATCTGGACAAGAGGATCCTGAAGTCAAGCTATTTTTTGCCATGCTGTAGGAAAACCCAAATTAGATAAAGCGTAATTTAGTTTCTGGGACTTTCCAATTGAAACTTAGAAACCAGGATCAAATTTAGTTGATCAAGACTAGTTTAAAAAATTCTCATCTTTTGATTTTGTAATGCTTCTATGGAATGTCTGCTGTGACAAGCTTAATATAAAATGACTGCTAAGATTATTTCAAACAAACAAACAAACAAGAATCTATAGCCCATTTCTTTTCAGAGAAAATTTCCACTAGAAGGCTGGCTAGGGTCCATCTACTGGTCAACCTCCTTTCCCACAACCCTCACCTCCAAGGCTACCCCTTGGACCTGCACCCCCCTGTGCATGTGCACCTCCCTCCAGAGGCTAGATCTCAGTGAATCTATATGAAGGACTGAAGAAAAGGGAAGCAGAGAGTAAAGGTAAAAGTATGTTAGTTTTTAAATGAGCCTGAATAAGTACTTGTAATTGAAGGGAAATAAAGGTTTGTTATATACACACACCCAGAAAAAAGATTGCTCTGTATACAGTAGCTCCTCACTTAAAGTCATCCCGGTTAACGTTGTTTCATTGCTGATCAATTAGGGAACACGTTTGTTTAAAGTTGTGCAGTGCTCCCTTCTAACATTGTTTGGCAGCCGCCTGCGGCCCCGCTCTCCCCGGCCGGCCGGAGCGCCGGGAGGAGGGTGGCAAGCCCGCCACAGCTCCGCTCTCCCGAGCTGGGCTGGAGCACCGCCCCCCTCCAGGTGCCGCTCCAAGCGGATGCTTGGAGGGCTGGTGCCTGGAGCCGGCCCTGCGTTAATGAGGAGATACTGTATTTACATTTAGGGGTATTACACCGCCTAGTGTTGCCTAACAGCAGAACTTTTCCAAGAAGTGTCCATTGGATCAGAGGTTCTCAAACTTGGGGGTGAGCCCCCTTAGGGGGGGCAGAATGCATTCAGGGAGGAGAATGAGAAGCTTTAGCCAAAAAACCCAAAACTTATTTCACCATTTTTACCCACAGAAATGAATAACTATCAAAGCTGATTCCTCCAAACATATGAGGTCCTCAGATGGTGATATGCATTTTGACGGATTTCTGTTAAGCTTGCATAGCATTATACAAAGTCATGACCATCTGTACATTAATCCGTTTGCTACGACACAGTGTGCATATTTAAATTGTAAGCATAGACCTCAATCACAATTTTGCTTTTGCTTTTATTACAATGGGTCATTGGGTTTATTTGAATCAAAACCTTACTCTTTTTAATATTTAGTGAGAGTCACATGGTGATTTTTTTTAAACTGGTATATGTACTTGTGTGGTGGGGGGTGTATACTACAGAAGCAAAGAAGGGGCATGCAATCAAATAAGTTTGAGAACCCCTCATTGGAGTCCTCTGAAAAGCCTCCCTCCCACCCATGGCTCCAAATGTTCTTAAGACACTGCTACATAAAGGACGCACAATGCCCTCTACCCCCTCAGTTCCTTCCACCACCAGAGACAGAACAAAAAGGGACTCTGAGAAAGAAGGGAAGATGGGTGGGAAGCATGAACATGCAGAGCCATCTCAAAGCACTCTACATGTAAGTAACCTTCATTTCTTCAAGTGGCTCTGCACATTGCCATTGTAATAAGCCAGAAGATGGTGCCTAAGTGCATGCAATCAAGTCCAGAAGGATCAATGGTCTATGCCTCAGGACAGTAGCCAGAGGATTCCAAGTCAAGTTGGGAGGAACCTCGGGGTGGTTGCCTTCTTTGTAAAGTGTGTGGGTGGGGCCTCAATGAAAGGAAGGAGGACTGTGTTGCCCTAGATAGGGATGTGCATGAGCCCAGGGAAAAGAACTTGTGATGGACACTGTATCAGAAAGTATCTTGTGTTTGGATACCTCCTCTACAGTGATATGAGAAGCAACTTCTGCACTTCTGAAAGAATACTCTCACAAGAAGCCTCCATTTGCTGTTAAAATGGGCTAGCCTGTTTCCAAACAGAGAAAGGGAAGGATCCTTGCTGATTGGATCTTGACTCTCAACCCTCATATCAAATCTATTTAGGCCTTGATTTAAAAGACTTCTTTTTATGCTTGCTCTGGAATGATGAAGGCTGCTGAGAACTGTCGATGTCTTTAATTTTATGAGAAATAAGCCAAAAACAACTGTGGATAATACAGTCTCTGATAACAGAAAGGAACAGATCTCCTGCTAGTAGAAGAAACCAAGCCCAAAGAACGGGCCTTCAATCTGGTCTCCAACTTCTCCTGCAATTCATCTTTCTTTTCACTGAAAAGATCTCCCCTTTGAAGGGAAGGAGATCTTCCACTTGAATTCTAGTATCCAGAACCAAAGAGGAGGAATGAAGCTATGCATGTCTCCTCAGAGTAGAGCATTGGCTTCTGCAGTTAACGGAAGAGTCTGAGGCATCAAAGGAAATCCTGAGAATGATCTTTGCCACATTTTGACCCTTCTTTAGGATCACATTTTCCCATCTGCTTTTGTCATCTGGCAAATCACGCCCCCAAAATGCCAACTTTTCCCACAGATGGAATAGACAGCAGGCCATAACAGCTTGGGAATGTGTCACCCTAATACCAAGACATGAAGAAGAACACCTTTCTCGCTAGGAAATCAATCTCCTTCCCCTTTCTATCACTGGGATGAAATGTGGCTATCCATACCTGGACCTGCTACTTGCAGCAGCCACTATAAGTGAATTAGGTACAGGATGCATATGAAAACCTCTCTGAGGGTATCTGATGCAATTTGTCTGCCTTCTTGGATATAGGTTGGCAGGAGTGGACCAAACAGTCTTAGCGGGCTGGAGCATCAAAGATTAGTAAGGACATCATACTCTTGGAGGTACCCCAAGAATGTTAATCAGCGGATTAGATGCCTCCTTCACAGGCACAGAAGACAGATTCAAAGTGGATATCATGCGATCCACCAAACCGTGAAACTGCAGAGCATTCTCAGAAGGGGAAAAGCAAGGCCCACATGCTCATCTGCTGATAAACCATGATCATAGTCTATAGTATGCTCCTATTCAAAAAGAGGAGCTGATATCTTCTCATCCTCTTCTTCAGACTGATCCTTTACAGGTGAAGATGATGCCTACCTTGGAATTGGTGAAGCTTGTCTCTTTCTCAAGTCTCTTTGCTTCTCACTCAGATATGAGGAATGCTCAAAAGCCAAACAGTGCACATCAGCTACCAAAGTGAAGTCTTCTTTGGAACCTAAGATAGACCTAAAACTTGAGCAAGGGTTGAGGCCGGAGCTGAACATTTGGACGGCACAGGATCCAAATACTCAAATCTATCTCCTTGGCTCCTGAAGCTGAGACTAGAAAGAACCTTTGACTTCAGAACCCTAGAAGCTCTGTCAGAATTGGATGGATCTGATAAATCTGACATGCAGGATTTGGCACTAACAGTTGTCACCTTCTCTGGAACTAAGACAGCTGGTGCCAATAGAGTGTCCCTTGGTTCCAACTTCAAAAGCCTAACTGCTAGAGCAGTGGGAACTATAGCTGGACCCAATGAAGGTTCCAATTTCCTAGAACCCTTAGCTGCTTTGACTTCCTGGAAGAAGTGACAGAAACTGACCGCCCAGATGCGGAGGATATAGCCTCAAGGGCCTCCTTAAGGAGAAGGACCTGCAAACTATTATACCTCTTCTTGAAAGCTCCGGCTGTCGAAGTCTGGTAGACAGACCACCAAGGAGGAGAGTGGTCATCCAACGCCAGGAAGATAGCAGGGTATGAAGTCTCTTGAATCCCACTTCTTCAGTTCTGCCATAACCTGGAACTGAGCGAGCTAACTACCTAACAACCTATACTTATCACTGTACTACAAAAGAAAACTAACAACACTAAAAATTAAGGAAAGAACTTCACAGCTGAAAGGACTGGAGAGGTTCATTTCCATCAATGGCAAATATTTGGAACGAACTGAGGTGGTAGAGGGCGCTGCACTCCTTACATAGCTATGCCTTCAGAACTTTTGGAGATGGGTAGAAAGGGGGCATGAGAGTGCTCTAATGGACAGCACTTGGAGAAGTTTCTACCATTCAGCACCACTAGGCAGTATAATATCCAGAAGTGGAATATCCACTAGGCAGTATAATATCCAGAAGTGCAGAGCCTTCTCGAAGAAGGTGGTCCTCTTTACAAGAGCAGATTAACACACTCAGGAAGTGTCAGGAGCAATAAGGAAAGGGCCAAGTCAGAGGTCTATTATGGAAAAAAAAAAATAGGGAAACTATCTTCCAAAGCTCAGCCCACTTGAGAAAAAGTATGTTAAAATAAACGTAAAATAAACATAAAAATCCGACTTATACAATAGTCATAATATTTAGACAATTCAAAACTCCACTGTACCCAAGTGTATAAGAGATAAAATTCACTCACCAGTACCATATATGGACTTGAAAGTGCTACCTTAAGACTTCTCTATTAGTCTTAACTCAGAACTTCCTGGCTTAAGTGAGACTAAGTTATCCTTTTTTTTAAAAAGCTAATATTGAAATAGTTGGAGCCTCACTTATCTTAGTCAAATTAGAGCATATTAAAAACTACAAAGAAAGTCACTGACCTGGTAGAATTCCATCTGTGTGTGTATCTATGGAGTCAGCTCAGCCAGATGCCTTCCACCAGCCACCAGATCTGGGGCTGCCACCAGTAGGGAATTTTGAGCTTCTAGCCCTGCCCAAGTCACTATGCTACCAGAGCAGATCCAAAGCGCTCTTGTTGCTGCAGAAACTGCTGCTGAGTATTTTCTGCCTCTCTGTACTTGGAAGGAATCACAACTTCCCAGGAAATGGAGTCCACCGCAGCCCAAGCCACTGGAGGACCCTAGCACTCCCCACTGGAGAACCCCATTTATGGAACTCATAACATTAATTACTTTATATTATGTATTTAAAACTAAATAACTCCGTCATTTAAATCTTTAGAGAAATGCAATTGTCCATATTACGAACACATGACCTACCCTACGGAAACAAATTTTAAACAAACTGCAAGGTGATGAACAACAGCAGTGCAGGGGACTGGGGTACTATTTCTTGCACACTTCTGCCATTTATCTGCCAGACCTAATTTTCTGGTTCCAGGCCTCTCCCTCAGTAGAAAAATCAACCATATCAAATATTGCCATATTTTGTGATGAGGAGGCGGCTGCCTAGGGTACGACCTATCACAAACAGATTCCAGAAGGTGAAGATATAATGCACGTGACTAAGCCAATGTATCACCTCACCCCAATATACCATTTTTAATGTTAGAAGAACTAAACAGCATTTGAAATAAAAAAAATTAGTACTTTGCAGGGCCAGTCTTAAGCACAAGCATGGTGCCATGCAATTTGGAGAGCAAATATGGCAACTCCATGGGTTGGTCCATTTTCTACTCCTGGGGGAATTCTGTGCCAAAAAATTAAATTCTGCAACAAAAAATTAAAAATTATGCGCCCAATTTCTTAAAATTCTGCAAAGGTCTGCATATTTTATTTGTCAAAATTACACAATATAATCACACAAGTTTCAATTAATTTTGATCATTTATTTCAAAATAGCTGTCAGCAAGTATGTCTGTAACAATACAAACAACAAAAAAGATTCAGGAAATGTTTTTTGACAAACAGATTCCTTACTATGCATATTAATACAGAACTCTGAGTAATAATTCATTTAAACTACAATACAGAACCGTATTTCCCGCACCCCTCAGAAGCAGTGCAAAGGTTTAGTCAGGGATAACAGAGCAGCTGAGGGAGAGGGAAGTAAATTGTTGGCAAGGAGCCAGGGTGTGAACTTGGAGAGTGGTTGAATATGGGTGGGAAAATTATGTAACAGGTTTTTTGAGGCGGGACGAGGAGTTATTGTTAGGGAGCTTCCCCCATGCAGACCTTGACTGACCCCTAATCTCTCCTATTCAGTCGGGCACATCTTCCCCTATCCCCATGTGTCCTTGCACCCCCTATGTGTCACTCCACCCCCATTCAGACATCCACTCCCCCATCCCCATGTGGCTCTGTACCTCCTCTCCTGTCTCCATGTGGCTCTGTACTCCCTCCCCAGGCCCCATGTGTCTGTGCCCCCATCCAGCCACTCCCCCGTCCCTATGTAGCTCTGCACCCCCTCCCGCATCACCATGTGGCCCTGCACCTTGCTCCCTGTGGCCTGTGCCTCCACTCCCATTCAGTCCCTGCCCAGTCTGTCCTCCCTTACTAGCCCTTATGAGCTCGTCTGACCCCCACAGCACCCCATGCTGTCTGTCTCCCCATAGCCTGTCTCCTGACCTGGCCTGATAGGCACTGCGAAAAAGGGAGGCTCTCTCTCTTCCCTAGCTGGCTGGGAGCTGCTGCTTTGTTCTATCGCCACAGCACCCACTGGTGGGCAAAAGGTGGAACTGTAGCAACATTTAGGCAGCTTTTTTCTGCGCAAAAAATTAAAAATATGCACGGCTCATTAATTATGCACATGTGCAATAGCGCAGGATTCCCCCAGGAGTAATTTTCCTACTTCAGCAAAATGACGAGAGGGGAGTGGAAGGTGGAAAAATAATTTTTTTTGCCTGCTCCTTATACGAGTAGCTTAAGACCACACAAAAATAAGGGTAGGGTTGAAATTTTGCCTTCTTGCAACTTAAAAATGGTCAAACTAGTTCTCTCAATCTGCAGTGTTCATTAAGTTTCACTCTAGAATGAATTTTCAGCCACATTATAAGTCCTTGAGAATAAAAGTATTTATAATGGAAACTTTTAGATTCCCAATGTAAACAGTACAAAATATGAATACCAACATATGAAGAAATTTAAATTCCTAAATTTTAAGAAACATGAGAGAATACACTATGAAAAAGCTGGAAACTGATTTGAGACTTTCCTTGTTTTAAAGCAAACAGAAGGAAGCCAAAAATATAAACAGATATTTAAAAAGAAAAAAATCTGCTATCAACAGTTCCATCCAACCATGGCATATTAGAGGGAAAGCTTGAGGCAGTTACTTGTAATACCTACAATAAATGGCAACACATAAATATACAGTAGTAAAAGGACACTGACCTGTAACATGCATCTGGACACAACAACTTCAGGTACCTCCGGAAATTTTTGTCGCAGGTCATGTAAAACCTGAAAATCTATTTGGTGGCTTCCTTGGGCCATTCGTATATTGCCTGATCAGGACTGTTGTTCAACAGGCAATTCTAGGCCTCAGTGAAAGGAGTACTCATCTCTCCTGTTCCAGCATTTTCTGTAAGAGAGGGGGGAAAAATTTTATACATAATCTTAGTTCAAAGTGTGAGGTTCTGTATTTTACCAAAACCAAAAATAACGCTGCACAAACTAGCTACTTTAGATATAGAAACAAAGACTTTCTATTAGGGCTGTCAAGCAATTAAAAAATTAATCGCAATTAATTGCGCGATTAAAAACATTATTTGCGATTAATCGCACTGTTAACAATAGAATACCATTTATTTTAAATATTTTTGGATGTTTACTACATTTTCAAATATTAATTTCAATTACAACACAATACAAATTGTAGAGTGCTCACTTTATTACAAATATGTGCACTGTAAAAAAAAGTTTTTTTTAATTCAGATCATACAAGTACTGTAGTACAATCTCTTTACCATGAAAGTTGAACTTACAAATGTAGAATTATGTAAAAAAAAACTGCATTAAAAAATAAAAATGCAAAACTGTACAGCCTACAAGTCCACTCAGTCCTACTTCGTCAATCACTCAGACAAACAAGTTTGGTTACAATTTGCAGGAGACAATGCCGCCTGCCTCTTCTTTTTTACATCACCTAAAAGCAAGAACAGGTGTTCGCATGGCACAGTTGTAGCAAGATATTTATGTGCCAGATGCGCTAAAGATTCATATGTCCCTTCATACTTCAACCACCATTCCAGAGAACATGCTTCCATGCTGATGATGGGTTCTGCTTGATAACGATCCAAAGAAGTGCGGACTGATGCATGTTCATTTTCATTATCTGAGTCAGATGCCACCAGCAGAAGGTTGATTTTCTTTTTTGGTGGTTTGGGTTGTGTAGTTTCTGCATCAGAGTGTTGCTCCCTTAAGACTTCTAAAAGCATGCTCCACATCTCGTCCCTCTCAGATTTTGGATGGCACTTCAGATTCTTAAACCTTGTGTCGAGTGCTTTAACTATTTTTAGAAATCTCACATCGGTACTTTCTTTGCGTTTTGTCAAATCTGCTGTGAAAGTGTTCTTAAAGCGAACATGTGCTGGGTCATCCTCCAAGACTGCTATAACATGAAATATATACAGAATGCCTATAAAACAGAGCAGGAGACATACAATTCTCTCCCCAAGGAGTACAGTCACAAATTTAATTGACGCATTATATTTTTAACGAGCATCAGCAGCATGTCCTCTGGAATGGTGGCTGAAGCATGGAGGGACATACGAATGTTTAGCATATCTGGCATGTAAATACCTTGCAATGCTGGCTACAAAACTGCCATGTAAATGCCTATTCTCACTTTCAGGTGACATTGTAAATAAGAAGCAGGCAGCAGTGTCTCCCATCAATATAAACAAACTTGTTTGTCTTAGCGATTGGCAGAAGAAGAAGTAGGACTGAGTGGACTTGTAGGCTCTAAAGTTTTACACTGTTTTGTTTTTGAGTGCAGTTATGTAACCAAAAAAGTTCGGCATTTGTAAGTTACACCTTCCCAATAAAGAGATTGCACTTCAGTACTTGTATGAGGAATTGAAAAATACTGTTTTTTTTGTTTATTGTTTTTAAAGTGCATATATTTGTAATAAATAATATAAAGCGAGCACTGTGCACTTTGTATTCTGTGTTGTAATCGAAATCAATATTGAGAATGTAGAAAAACATCCAAAAATATTTAATAAATTTCAATTGGTATTCTATTGTTATAAGTGTGATTAATCATCACTCTCTTTTTTTAATCACGAGTTAATTGACAACCCTACTTTCTATTTAAAAAGATATAATACACCTCTACCCCGATATAACACGAATTCTGATATAATGCGGTAAAGCAGTGCTCCGGGGAGGGCGGAGCTGCGCACTCTGGCGGATCAAAGCAAGTTCGATATAACGCGGTTTCACCTATAACGCAGTAAGATTTTTTGGCTCCCGAGGACTGTGTTATATGGGGGTAGAGGTGTAGTAACATTTTCCACTGAATAAATATGAAACTGCTTACGATTCCCCATATAATTATGTATTTGAAAATTCATTATTCCCTCTGATTTTAATCCTTTTCAATCATTCAAACATTCATAATAACGTTTTCCTACGGAGTGTATAATGACTGCCTATGTCTGTTTAATGCAGGTCTGCTCCTCACAGTTTCGCCTTCCCTTTTATCTTGATGTTTATGTTACTGAGGGCTTGTCTACACTACCCGCTGGATGGGCAGGAAGTGATCGATCCAGCGGGGGTAGATTTATCACCTATAGTATAGATGCGATAAATCGACCGCTGAGCGCTCTCCCGTCGGCTCCGGTACTCCACCAGAACGAGAAGCGTAAGTGGAGTCGACAGAAGAGCATCAGCTGTCGACTTACCACAGTGAAGACACCGCACTAAATAGATCTAAGTACGTAGCTGAAGTTGTGTATCTTAGATCGACCCCAGGCGATAGTGTAGACAAGCCCTGAATCGAGTATTGCATTTTCCACATCATGAATATCCATTATTTTAGAGCATAATATTTTGAACACACAATTTAAAAGAACATACACATGGAAATGCCAGAAAAGTGTTGTTTAAAAAACACAAACACACACTGGAAAGAAATAAAATACTGAAAAGATGCCCGATAACGTCTCCAATGTGCTTTATATTGCTCTGCTTTTATCAAGGCGATCTTCCAAAGGCAAGAAGATAATGTTATATTCGGAGTTAATAATTTTTAAAAAATTGCAATGATCTCAGGATCAGTATATTAGAGACAACCCATTACAGTTTATCAATTAATATTATTATATACATGAGAAATATTCTGGGCTCATGATTGGATGAAGTTAGCCCTGTAATAAGTCAGGCTTCCTTGGGCTATTCATATATTGTTTTCTTCTTCAGGAAGTCAAGAATACCGAAACCTGCATCAGTGTTAACAAATGAACTTACATGTACCAATGACTGCACATCGTGGCTGACTGCAACAAGTTTGTATCATTCATTAACTTGGGGTTTTTAGATTGGGTTGTTTTTTTTTGGCATGCCACTAAGTGTAATCCCCAGTTACAATGTTTAAAAGAAAGCCAAGTGCTGATGATATTCTAGCTTAGCTGTATGAATGAATATAATTAAGAGCAAATGTAACAATACTATTTATTTTAGACGAAACCAAGATATATTGTTCCTCAAGCCTCAACCTGTATACACTTCTTTGGTCAATAAGTTAATATTCAACTCCACACACAGAAATCTGGATCTGCTTATCAGCTTATTCTCCTACTCCTGTCTTTCCTTTGCTCCCAATATCATTCCCACATGAGGCACTACTCCCTCTGAATTCAAACATTCTAGTGTCCCTTTATCCTAAAAACCCTCTAGTACTAATCCATACGTTCTCAGCCTTGCCACTCTCTCCTCCTATACCTCTGAATTCCTTCAGCAAGCACTGCACCTGTGAGTTCTTTTCTTGCAAGATGTTTTTGATTTCTAGCCTTTAACTTTATCAAAAAATTACTGCTCTAAAAATGTAAATTTAACCAAAATTGGTTTAGAAACTGATTTAGTTAAACTGGCACTTGTTGTGAGGACACACTGTTCAGTTTAAGAGTATATCAGAGATTCCTTACAGACCTAAGCTAAATTGATATAAGGCACTCAAACCAAAATAAAGTCCACACATGGGGTTTGAACTGATTTAACTAAATCAGTTGCTAAACCAATTTTAGTTAAATCAATAAAAAAATGTATAGTGTACACAAGTCTAAGGCTTAGTTTAAGTAATAGGACATTAACTTTTTTGCATCCTTCAATGCTGTTAATCTCTTTCTCCAACCAAACCTTTTCTTCTAAGGCTTATAGAATAGCCTGCTCTATAGATTCTTGTTTTACCTCTGCCAGCTCTTTCAACACCTCTTCTGAGGGCTCTATCTCCTTTAGTTGATGTTCCCTAGGGCTTTGTCCTCTCCTTTTCTGTTCCTACTGTTTCTCCCCTGGTGGATCATTCACCATAACATTCAGTTACTACGTCTACAATGACTCTCACAATTTATCCATGCCTCCCTTTTCATGTAAAAAAGGGAATATTTATTTCAGCCTGGTAGCTTCAGCTATAGTGAAGAGTGTGATTTTTTCACTATTACCCAATTTTGACGCATTCAGAATTGTACAGTCTCATTTCAAAAGGCGAACATATCTGCTTGATGATTAATTTTAAAACGAACTGCAATCCACCTCCTTGAATTATGAAAGTCTTCAAAACCACAACACCCTCAATCCATATGACACTTTCCCCACATATTCATTCTGACCAGCTTTCCCTCCATGCAGATAACTCAAAAGTCATTAACTTTGAAACTTCAAAAATGGCATGCACTACATTTGGGGAAAAAAAAAAAATTGGTTGGCTTAGAAAGTAGTAAAAATTTGAAAAAAATTAAAAGCACTCTCACTGGCATCTGCTAATATTTTTATCTTAATTAATCCCATTTCCTATGACAAATCACAATATACGTTTGATTAGTGGGCTCAGGCAGGAAAAGGAGCTGCTGTTGGGATGATCTTCAGACAGATTGGTTTCAATAGGGCATTACCAGAGCATAATTCTCTCGTGTAAAATTATTCCTCAATATAAGGGCAAAAAGAAAATGAAGATGTAAAAAAGGTGGTGTGAAGAAACCTTGGATTTCATAACTGCATATTGTAGTGTAAATATTCTGCCATTTAAAAGGACATCAACAGAAAGTTTTGAACATATTGTAACAAAATCACCTAAAATTGTTATAATTTGAAGATTAGAAGAAAATCTCTTTTTCCCCCCTAGATTTTCTACTCTGGGCATTAGACTGCACTATGCATTTTCATCTTCCCTTCTTTGTGCCACACTTATCTCTATGACCTAATTCAGTCTGTTTAAAAAAAAAAAGAAAAATAATAAAACGAAACATTTTACTACTAAAACTTCTAAACTTCTATTGTGAATTCTATTACATGAAAAAACTACATTCATGTGATACTAAAAGTTGCATGATTAAAATAAAAGTCAGGAAATGCACAAGTTAAAAATAGCCACTCCTCCACCTCCCACTTACAAAATACCATATATGCAGAACATATTTTAACATACGTTAAAGAGCATTAAGTTCACATTTCTAAAGGCAGGATAACTAAAACCCTGTATCAACCCTCCTAAACCTCTAAAAGGATTTAAATATTTCTAAACCTACAACCAGTTAAATAAAGTGAACCTATGCGGCAAGATGCTATTGTCAAAACAGTGAAGTGCAGTAATCTCACAGCAAATGAATACTCACTAGTAACACTTTTTCAATTCCTTACATCAGTGGTCCCCAAACTGTGGGCCATGCCCACCTAGGGGAGCACAGAGTAACATTCGGGGGTGGGGGAGGGGAAGAGAGGGAGTGCCACCCACCCGCACTCTGCCCCAGCTCTGCTCTGGCCCTGCCCCTAGCCGCAGATCCGGCCAAAACCCTGGCCCCCAATCCTGGTTCCTGGCCCCCGCCACAGCTCTGGCCCTGGCCTCAGCCCCTCTCCTGTCCCCAGCTTCCAGGGAGCACGGACAGATTACATTACAGTTAAGGGGGGGACCACTGCCCTACAGAATACTCGGAGGTTTGTGTTTGCAATTTATATAATTACACATCCATACATACACATACACATACACATACACACACACACACACACTCTTCCAGTTTCTGCTTTTCTAAGCTGATTCATCAAACAACATTTTCTGCTCTCCTCTAAATTTGAGACTAATATTAGGTCTGTCAATTAATAGCAGTTAACAAATTAACTAGATTTAAAAAATTAGCCACGATTAATCGCAGTTTTAATCACACTGCTAAACAATAGAATACCAATATTAAATTATAAATATTTGGGGATGTTTGTATTCTGCATTGTAATTGAAATCAATATATTTGAAAACGTAGAAAAACATTCAAAATATTTAAATAAATGGTATTGTATTACTGTTTAACAATGCAATTAAAACAGCAATTAATTGAAACTTTTTAATCTCGCACTTAATCACGATTATTTTTTTTAATTGTCTGACAGCCCTAATTAATATACTTCTCTGATTCCTACTACAAAAAAAATTATATGGACAATTTTTATTAATTGATTTCTATTTTAAAGGGTTTAGAACAAAAAAGTTAACTAGATTAAGGATTTTAAATTATCTACATTTGAGATGTTTTAATGAATTTTCATAAACAAAAATATAAAGGGTAAAGGACTTAGATTGTATATATTACCAAACACATTTTACAGGGATAACCAATAAAATTATGCAATTATACAACTTTTCAACTCATCAAATCTGCAAGACGAGACAGTATAAAAACAGACAATATTATACAGGCATAACATGTTAGTGCATGGTTAATAATAATAATAAAATTGACATACACTAACAAGTCAAAAAGGGAAGGAGAGGGCATGGAGGAAGAGGGAGGGGAAAAAGGAGCAAGGTCAGATAGAATGGAAGTCTCATTATTTGAGCTCTCTCAGCATTCTTTATTCAAATGTATCAAGAAATGGGATGCAAATTTCTTCAAATTCACATAATTGCTCTCTACGCCAATAAGCATCAGACTTCCATTTGAATAAAATCTAGTTCATCAGGGCTACAAATATTGAAAAAAATCAGCAAGGATGCTGAAGAGAACAGTGACTATGGATGATTATTAGTGCACAGTGCCAGCTTTACTACTTCTCAGTCATTAAATTGTGTCACTTATTTCCTAATGTTAAATTCCAAAGGGGAAAAAAATAGTGTGTATTTTCCTGCTTTTTATGATGCGTAAGAAACCAGCAGCTATGCCAAGCAGGTCAACTGCTTTTGAAAAGCATGGCCTTATTTATTTATCAGTCTGGAAAGCTAGGCTATGTGGATTTTGGGGCTGCTCAGGAAATGAGGGCCTCTTTTAAAAGGTAAAGGGGTAGAGGCTAGCTGCTAAGAAGATGCACAAGGTCAAATCAGGTAGAGCTGGAAATTAGAACCCAGTTCTCTAATTTTGCAGACCACAAGTCTTATTTCCTAACCCAGGGGTCGGCAACCTTTCAGAAGTGGTGTGCCGAGTCTTCATTTATTCACTCTAATTTAAGGTTTCGCATGCCAGTAATACATTTTAACATTTTTAGAAGGTCTCTTTCTATAAGTCTATAATATATAACTAAACTTTTGTTGTATGTAAAGTAAATAAAGTTTTTAAAATTTTTAAGAAGCTTCATTTAAAATTAAATTAAAATGCAGAGCCCCCTGGACCGGTGGCCAGGACCTGGGCAGTGTGAGTGCCACTGAAAATCAGCTTGTGTGCCACCTTCGGCACGTGTGCCATAGGTTGCCTACCCCTGTCCTAACCCAGACTGTCTTTTGGAAAGGATGTCCCAAATTAAATATACCCGGTGGAATGTGTAGAGCAGTGTTTCCCAAACTGGGGTTCGTGAACCACTGGGGGTTCGCGAAATGTTATAGGGGGTTTTCAGGGGAAAAAAAATCCCTAACGGCGGACAGAGCTGTCCCTAAGGACCCTGGGCACCATGGGGCCAGCAGCCCAGAGCCCCTGAACTTCCAAGAGCTAAGCAGATCAAAGCAAGCATATCTATCACACTAAGGAGATTTAAACATCAAGACTCCTTATAAGAAATGGAAAGGGAGGTTGATATTTTTTGCTGTTTTTAAAAGTAAATAGGCAGCTAGTATTGTTTTTAAAATTATGAAGAACAAGTTTAAGCTTTGTTGTAATGTGCGCTGTTTGCCTGGACTGCTTAAGACCTGAATGCTTGTGTAGGAGGAATTCTTTGAGTTGGCTTCTTAAATACCTTCACGCTGTTTCACATCTGATACTCCTTGATGAAGGATAGGAGCCTTGTCTTATAACAGGCTTATTCAAAGTGATACAAGCTACGAAAGTGAGATCTTGGAGAGTGTTGCTGTTTTCATAATGTAATAAAAATACTGTAATGATAATTAATAGTGTGTAATAAGCATGTCAAAAACAATTTTTATATTTCCAAGACCACTGCTTTTATAATTTATACTCAGGTAAAGGAGAAAATCCCTGGAAATATTCATTTTTAGGACGGGGTTTGTGAGACTTGACATTTTAGTGAAAGGGGTTCACAGGTTGTTAAAGTTTGGGAACCACTGCTGTAGAGTGACTCTGTAATGCATGAGGCAGAGGCCACACACACAAAGATGATGAATGCAGTAGGATTCTACACACACACACACACACACACACACACAGTCTCACCAAGTCTGGCTGGTAGTTACTCCATAACATCAGCAAAAACTGTTTTGACTTTTAAGCTCAGTCTAGACTAGGTAAATGCACTGCTTTTTGCAACAGTGCAACATGTCCACAATACAAACCATGTGTCTGGAAACATTTGGATCACATCAATACCAGGCTCTCCCTCAAGCCACTGCTATATGACAGGGTTATGGAAAAAGTTACCAAGTATTATGGGAGCTGGTGGGCATTCTGAGAGATTGTTAACATCCCAGAATCCACCAGAAACAGTCACAGCTGCCAGGACTAACTCCAGAATAGAACCTATCTAGGGTAGACTGAGCCTTAAAGTCGAAATATTTTAAAACTTACTTTTGAGATGTTGTGGAGAAGCTATAAGCAGGACTTTGCATCTGCCTTGCTTGGGGAAATAAGAGTTTAAAATTACTTTGGAGGCTGCAAGCCTAAGAAACAGGGAGATGGTACTGTCAGTAGCAACAGAGTTTAGGAGCTGGCAGTGGATCCAGAATAGGGTTAAAAAGTTAGATGTCAGACTGGAAAATGAAAGAAAGATACACAACTGGCACTGGTAGTTGAGACTGTGTGAGCAATAAGGTCATCAATGATATAACACAGAAGGAAAAGAGTCACCTAAGTACAGAACTTTGGAGATCACTAACAGCAGGAGGAGACGGAAAACTGTTGCAAAGACTGAAGGAATGTTCAGAGACTGATGAATAAAATGAGTACACCTCTACCGCGATATAACGCGACCCGATAGAACACAAATTCTGATATAACGCGGTAAAGCAGTGCTCCGGGGGGGCGGGGCTGCGCACTCTGGTGGATCAAAGCAAGTTCGATATAACGCGGTTTCACCTATAATGCAGTAAGATTTTTTGGCTCCTGAGGACAGCGTTATATCGAGGTAGAGGTGTATAAAGTACAGGACTACAGAAGTAAAGGGAAAAACAGAGTCAAGGAAAGGGAGCGATCAATAAGAGCAGCAGAAATAGAGACCTTATGACTTAGCTCTCAAAGCCGATAAAACCACTGTTCACTTATAAATTAAATGCTTTATTGCAATGCAAGACAACCTGAAATTACTAATAATTTTCACAAACATTGCTTTGAACAATTTCTGAAGACTTTCACGCTCCTGGAGAGATAAACGTTACAGTAAGTCTACCTGCCCAGTTGTGCCAAAAATTTTAAATAAATAAAAGAATTAATAGGCAGTGAACCTTGTAAAAACTATTGGCAAAGTCCCCAGATAACTTAGGCCTGACACACAATCATAAAGTGATGAAATATAAACAGACTTCCTGTTAAAGATTTATTCTGTGAAAATGATCAATAAAAAGTAAACAAAATGTAATTTCTCAGACACTGAGAACTAAACTTCTCAGAACCACCAGTAAAAGGCATGAATTAAAGTGTTGATCTTTTTTAATCTAAACAAGATATTTCAATCAAGATGGATTTAAATATTACAATGACTAAAAGCTTCAAAGTTATATAACAACTCAAAAATATGAGTTTGAAAAAAATAATCTTTCTTTTTGCAGAGCATGTATTTAAAACTGAACAGTGTAACAATTCTTAACTACAAGTCTTTAAATCTAACACCACACAGCTCTTTTACTACATATGCACCACTGTCTAAGACGTCTTCAGAGTAATTCAGTCAGTCATCCTTTTGTGAGGGTGGTGCCTGGAAAACTCTGAACAAAGCATACAGCACGTTCCTGAGAGGAGTATAAAACAGTTATTAACAGCAGGCTTTTAAATATTTCAAGAGGATAGGCCAGGGGAATACACAGAGCTTAGTTATAATAAACAGTATACTTTTCATAACTCCACAGCAACAAACAGTAATGGAATCTGTATCTCTGGCTTTAGACCTCAGCTACATCTAAGCAACTTAGCTTCAAAGTTCTCTGTACTTTCAGTCTGATCCAATAAGACCTTTGTATTACTGACACCACAGAAAATATATTCCTCTGAGTCATGCTGGATTGTTTATTTGCTTGGACACAATAAAGATGCTTCAGTATTCCTATTGTCAGAGAAACCTTATTTTAGGAATTAGATTAAATATGAAGAGCCTTATGAAAAGGGACAATATGAAAAATTACATTTCCTACTCAAATTTTGTATTACTGTTACAAGTCACAATTAAGATTACTACAACTGAAATAAGATAAAAGGGGAAAAAACAGTTTCCCTGCATTCAGACTTGCCAAGTGGCATACTTCTCCTGTGACACACACATGAAGGTTGCACTTTATCGTAGAGCCCTGCGCGGATACAAAAATTTGTATCCGCATCCAAACTGTGATCCGCAAAAATGGTCCACAAAGTGGATATCCACGGATTTGCAGGGCTCTATTTATGCATTCCTGCAGCCCATACATTCAGTTGGGCTACAAATATGGGCTGCAATTGCAACTCAGGGCTACCAGAGACTGCTGTAGTACCTGCCGATATGGCAGCCAAGCAGCCTCTCTACTGTGCTCCCTGCTGTATCTGAAAGACGGAAAGAAACAGGCAAGAGGCTGTAACTAAAGGCAATGGGGACTTGACATCAACCCCATCCAGCCCTTCCCAGCCATTCAGTGGCACTCACCTTCTCCGGGACATCCTCCACAAACATAGCTGCTACCAGCTCTCCCATGGATACCCCAATAAACCTAGTTTCCCCCAGTTACCTTCCTGGATTTCCTCTACAAAGCCAGCTGCTCAAATTCTCTCCCTCCTCTACCCAACCCAGGCCTTTATCCAGATCCTGAGCTTACTCATTTTCTCTTACTCCCTCCAGACATCCCCCCAAACTTCTCCCTCCAGTTCCCACCCTTGGGCAACTCGCTGACCTACCTTCTCTTAGCTACCCCTTCTCTCCCTACAGCTCCCAGGGTACGTCTACACTACCCGCCGGATCGATCTATCGGGGATCGATCTCTCGCGTCTTGTCTAGAAACGATACATCCATCCCCGAACGTGCTCCCTGTCGACTCCGGAACTCCACAAGGGCGAGAGGCGGAAGCGGAGTCGACAGGGGAGCGGCGGACGTCAATCCCGCGCTGCGAGGATGCGAAGTAAGTCAATCTAAGTGGATCTAAGATACGTCGACTTCAGCTACGCTATTCTCGTAGCTGAAGTTGCATATCTTAGATCGATCCCCCTCCTAGTGTAGACCAGGCCCCAGTTACCCTCACCTACCACCCAGACACGTCCATAAACCTAACCTACCTTACCCCAAGACAACTCCACCCAACCAGCCTCTCTGACAGTCCACAGCCACTAGCACAAACCCAGGTTCCATAGCGTCCTACTACCCACACATTCTTCAGCACCCATCAAGCAGCTGCATCTTCATGTTCTTTCCCTGCCATTACTTGTAGCAGTGTATGGAACTTAACCTACAGTTTATAGGCATATAAAAATTATTTGCAAATATGCAATCCTAATGAGCTAATTTGCATACAATAGCCCACATGGAGCTATACAAAACTTGGCAGCTACGTGCATTTCTTCTTTCCTTTGTGTGCATTTGATAGCACTGTCTACAGTCAGTTTCACTGTTTTTTCAACAGCCGGTTGCACTTCCTGGTTCATCTACTAGCATATCACATCACTAATATAGTTCTCTGAGGAGAGCTAACACGTACACTACTCTTCCCCAAGTATGTTTACCAGTAACAGTATCAACAAAGCTGAAAGTGAAGAAACAGCAGGCAAATGTGTACACAACAGAAGAAAGAGGAGAAGCAGCGAAGGGTGGGACCAATGATATGCAGTAGCGTTAGGCTTGGTCTACACTACAAAGTAAGGTCAATGTAAGATTCCTTGTGTCAACCTATTTGTGCAGGTGTCTAG
The DNA here is from genome assembly GCF_013100865.1 of Trachemys scripta elegans. Taxonomy (NCBI): domain Eukaryota; kingdom Metazoa; phylum Chordata; order Testudines; family Emydidae; genus Trachemys; species Trachemys scripta. The sequence continues at coordinate 94,690,597 of NC_048300.1, forward strand.
AGGGCCGCCGAGAGCGGGTTCGGGCTCTGGTGAAAAAAATTTTTTGGCCCCCCCCCCAGCAAGGGCGGACCGGCTAAACAGGGCTGACTGGAGGGGGGGGGGGCAGGGCCCAGGCCCCTTCTGAACCACCGAGCCCCGGTAAGGCAATGAGAGGGGGAGAAGCCGGGCCCCCTTCCGGATCGCCAGGCCCCGGTAATTTGTACCGGCTCCCCCCCCCCCCGCCCTCGTTGGCCCTGGGTGTCTATGCTCAACATTTGTCTCCAGCTAACATATGCATCCACTTACAGCAACGCAGTAAAACCACCTCCCTGAATGGCAAAGTACCATGGGCATCCTAATTTTGTCAACACAGTGAGAGGGTAGTCACTGCATGACCTGTGTTGGCCCTCCAGCCACTGTCCCACAATGCCCCAATCCCTACAACAGTGACTGTTCTGTTCACAATTTTAAACTTCACTGCCCAAGAGCCACAGAGACCAGAGATCCACCTGCCCCCCACCTTTAACAACCACATATGCTTTTGAAGTGCTCTTTCCTATTTGCCCACCTTGGTAAATGCACCTAGCAACTCATCTTTGTTTGCATCCCACTATGTCTACACACACACACACACACACACACGTACTAGATGCACTCCAGCATGGAGCAGGCAAGAAGTGTTGGATCTCCTGGGCATGTGGAGAGAAGAAGCTGTGCAAACACAGCCATGGAACAACGTCAATGAGCAAATTGCATGGGGCATGTAGGCCACGAGGTACTGCAGATAGCAGCAGCGCCACATGAAAGTGAAGGAACAAGCAATGGAGGGCAACAAGAAAGCTGGGGCTGGACTGCAGGCCTGCCGCTTTCACAACAAACTGCATGCCATACTTGCTGATGACCACACCAGCACCCCCCAGACCACACTGGATCCCTGGGAATAGTCTGAGATGAAGACTCCTGCCATGCACAGCGAAGAAGAGTATGAGGAGGCAGTGAGACACATTTGGGAATTCCAACCATGCCACGAGTCAGAATCTAAATGAAACTCCACAGGAATTTAGCCCATTCCGCCAGGCAAAAGTGGATAAGCCCACTGATGAAAGGGACGGTAGCTTGACTAAGTGCATGCAATCTTCCTTACAATGCTTTATTTGCTTTTCCTTCCCTCCCACCCAACCATTTAAAAATGGCACCTGGCCCATCCCCAAGTTTACAAGATAAAGTTATCAGCTTTTCATTGATTTACTGATACATTTTCAGAAAATAGAAGTTAGGAAGTAAATCCAAACAAATTCTTCAACAGTATTATGGCAATCAGATCACACAATTCACACAGATTCAGTGTCCTGAGTTGAGGCAGACGTGGAACAGAGATAGTCCGCATCTCCTTTTCATTCCTTTATTGGGATAGATGGGAGGGGGGGTATGTGGAGCACTTTATTTATATAAATAGGGATGTCCCTTTTATCCTACTGAGACCTCAACAGTGATACTCTGCAATCCTCACCCAAAGGTTTCTAGGGATGGTGGCCTTAGTTCTATCTCCACAATAGGAGACTTTCCTATGCCGCTCTGAGTTTGGCTGGCATCATTGCAGCAAACAGACTAGCTGCACGCAGGCTAGGGTGGCTTCAGGACGCCAGTAAACCTGTAAACCTCAGTTATCCTCAGGAGTGAGATATCAGCCAAAATCACCACTGACTATGAATAGTGCTAATCTTCACTGCCACTGCCCTATACCTGTACACCTGGAATAGGGGCCAGAATTTTATGGGTTCATGCAACAGAAATAACACCTCACCCCGCCAAGACCAGGGGTGAGTTGGAGAATGCTGGTGTACTGAGGTGCTCCAAAGCTAAAGCATCAATAAGCATTTCTTATTTAAAGTATTTATTGGAACAAGGGAAGTGACTTTTCTGTTGTGACTCAAAATCTAGTGGTGCATGTGTCTATTTTTATCAGCAGCTTCTGGCGTGGTGGCCTTGAGGGGTGCCCACTGCATACTTACACAACGCCTGACCAGGATGGGAAGAGGGAGGGGACCGGAGAAGATATGTTCGGCAAGGTCCTATAAGCTAGTGGTGCATTGGACCATGACCAAAAGGCTTAGAAAGCTGAGAGCATGATTAAAAAGAGAAGACAGACAAAAGGCCTGTAGTTCTAGTAGGACAAGGAATGGGATATGCACCAAGACATAATGGATTTTCTCAGGGAGCAAACCCAAATGCTGCAGACCCTGGTTAACCTACAGGTCCAAAAATCCTAGACTCATCAGTCTTTGCACTCCTTGGAGAACTCCATGGTTGCTGCTCCTTACACCTTCCAACATACCATGTGGCATCATGGACCACATCCTTACCCCTACCACTCCATGCCAGAAGGCAGCAAGGAAAACCACAGCTTTGCATACACTAATCTGTAATTTCACAGGTCTGTGTATATGTACCCACAATGGATTACACTGAACTGCTTTTTGTTCACACAAATGGATACAGATGTTTACTTCCTTTTAAAAAGTGTCACCTCATTAAGTTATGTTAGAAGCTTGAATGACATACGTATGCTGCACTTTGATTTTGAGCACTGGATTTTTGCACTCAATTCTTTTTTCCTTTCTTTTTGGAGAATCAAAGTATATTGATTAGTTCACAATAAATAGTACAGAATGCATAGTGAAAATCAAGAAATCAAACAGTACTTATACATGTACACTAAGCACCACACAATTCATAGCAGAAGGCAAAGTCCCAGGCTCAACAGTACTTATAATTTGCAGCAGGCACAACAGGATACATACCACCAGGCAAAAATCAGAAGTTACACCAGACAGCCACTATCTCAAGACATAGCACTACTGTGGCTGACTGTGAAAACAAACTTTTGATATCTCAATCAAACGTAGCTCCACACTGGGCTCTTTTAATACCCCGGTGTATGACTGTTCAAATTCAACACATCCTGTTCACCCTTCCCCTCCACCCTGGTGGCAAGCTTTCCTCCCATTTGCCATTACTGCAGTACACAACGTGACGTTAACACCACTGGGATTTTTTTTCTTGGTAAAATCTAATCTTGTGAATAATCAACACAGCGACTCCTTCAATCTACCAAAAGCACATTTCACAACTCATTCTGTGCACTTCCTGAACCAGTAGATGAATCTCCTTGGTGCTGCTGAGATGGTCAGAGTACAGCTTCATAAACCAGGGAAGCAAGGTGTAGGCTTGGTCCCCCAGAAGCATCCTTTTCTGTTGATGTACTCAGTAGCGAGGTAGGCAGGTGCCAAAACAAAGATGTGTGTTCAGTCTATCATCCCACCACAGTTCAGAAAAAATCTATGCACTAGTTCTAGTGTCCGTGCATTGAAAGGCTGGGGTGAGCTCAGCACACAGATCCGAAAATGCAGCCTTTCATATCCAAAAGGTCTGCAGTCACTGGTTGTCATCCCAAGCCTACATTATGACAGCAATCCCACTGGTCAGTGCTCCTTTCTCGGGCCCCTTTCTCTAACATCTGCAACTGCTAAGTAAATGCCCCAAGCAATCTAGAAATTTTTTTTTATGTCATGTCCATCACTAAACTCTCTTCAAAGATATTCTAATCCCGGTTGTTGCAGTACTTCCTAAAGATCTGCAAATAAAAGGTCCTGTATTTACAGCGTTCATGAGAAAAGTGCTGAGCTCTGCTGGTTCCATGCTTCTGTCAGAAATGGCAGAGACTGAGAAGTGCCATGTGGGTTTGGGGATTTTTAAAAGTGGTGTGAAAAATATGAGATGTGGAACGTATTAAGGAATGGAGAAAATTTGACAGCTAGCTTACACAAATCCCTAGGTGAATTCTTAGTATTCCACAAAACATTGCAAAATTGTCCCAAACAGCATTGTGCTGGATGACAGTGCTTGACACACTGGAGCACCTACCCATGATGCACCACATTTTACATTCATGTAAGTACCCTGGTGAGCGATCAGCTGTTGTGACCTGCACAGAATGTGCCATGTTTGTCTTTCTTCCACAGGACAGAAGTGACTCTGTACAAAGTGCAAGCTGGTCTCCATATTGGAAGAGAAGGTTCAAGGTCTGGAGAAACAAGTATCAACCCTGTGTTGCATAAGAGAAAATGAAGATTTCCTGGACAGACGTCAGGATATGCTTCTACAGGCACAACATTCTGAAGAAGCAGAGCAGGCTGCGCAGCGGGGACAGGATGGTGAAGAAATTTGGCAGCACGTGACCTCCAGAAGAAGAAAGAGAAGCATCCATGTACCAGCAATGCAGATACAGGTGAGCAACAGTTTTCATGTTCTCTCCACAGGTACTAATGCAGAGAGCGGACTAGATGATACACCTAGGGAAGGGAGCAGAAGGAGACTCCACCGATTGGAAGGCATGAGATGCACTGTCCTAGGGATGGGGGTTCCACGACCATCGCTCCCAAGAGAAGGAGGTGGGTGGTGGTAGTTGGGGACTCTCTCTCAGGGGAACTGAGTCATCTATCTGCAATCCTGACTGGGAAAATGAGAAGTGTGCTGCTTGCCAGGAGCTAGAATTCACGATGTGACGGAGAGACTGCCGAGACTCATCAAGCCCTCGGATTGTTACCCCTTCCTGCTTCTCCACGTTGGCACCAATCATACTTCCAAGAATGACCTTGAGCGGATCACTGCAGACTATGTGGCTCTGGGAAGAAGGATAAAGGAGTTTGAGGCGCAAGTGGTGTTCTCGTCCATCCTCCCTGTGGAAGGAAAAGGCCTGGGAAGAGACCGTCGAATTGTGGAAGTCAATGTATGGCTATGCAGGTGGTGTCAGACAGAAGGCTTTGGATTTTTTGACCATGGGATGGTGTTCCAAGAAGCAGGAGTCTAGGCAGAGACGGGCTCCACTTAACGAAGAGAGGGAAGAGCATCTTCGCAAGCAGGCTGGCTAACCTAGTGAAGAGGGCTTTACACTATGTTCACAGGGCACAGGCGCCGACTTTCCCTCTTCTCTGTGGGTGCTTGACCCCCCACCCTGCCCCCGGCCCGCCCCCACTCCACCCCCTCCCACGAGGCCCTGCCCCGCCTCTTCCCATCCCTTCCCCACCCCCATCCCAACCCCTTCCCCAAAGTTCCCGCCCTAACTCCACCTCCTCCCTGCCCCATTCCACAAATCCCCGGCCCTCCCCAGAGTGTGCCATGTTCCCGCTCCTCCCCCCCACCCCAGAGCGTGCAAACAGCTGTTTGGCGGTGGCTGGGCGGGAAGCACTGGGAGGTAGGCAGAGGAGCGGGGATGCGGCACGCTCGGAGGGTGGGGGGGGAGGAGGAGCTTGGATGCCGGTGGGTGCGGAGCACCCACGGAGTCGGCGCCTATGTCACCAGGGGAAGGAGACCAAAGCCCTGAGGTAAGTGGGATGCCGGGAGAAAGCACAAGCAGGAGAGCGCAAGAGGGGAGGACTCCTGCCTCATACTGAGAAAGCAGGATGATCAGCAAGTTATCTTAAGTGCCTATACACAAATGCAAGAAGCCTGGGAAACAAGCAGGGAGAACTGGAAGTCCTGGCACAGTCAAGGAATTATGATGTGATTGGAATAACAGAGACTTGGTGGGATAAATCACATGACTGGAGTACTGTCATAGATGGATATAAACTGTTCAGGAAGGACAGGCAGGGCAGAAAAGGTGGGGAAGTTGCATTGTATGCAAGAGCAGTATCATTGCTCAGAACTCTGGTATGAAACTGCAGAAAAACCTGAGTCTCTCTGGATTAAGTTTAGAAGTGTGAGCAACCAGGGTGATATCGTGGTGGGAGTCTGCTATAGACCACCAGACCAGGGGGATGAGGTGGACGAGGCTTTCTTCCAGCATCTAACAGAAGTTACTAGATCACAGGCCCTGGTTCTCATGGGGGACTTCAATCACCCCGATAACTGCTGGGAAAGCAATACAGTGGTGCACAGACAAGCCAGGAAGTTTTTGGAAAGTGTAGGGGACAATTTCCTGGTGCAAGTGCTGGAGGAACCAACTAGGGGCAGAGCTCTTCTTGACCTGCTGCTCACAAAAAGGAAAGAATTAGTAGGGGAAGCAAAAGTGGATGGGAACCTGGGAGGCAGTGACCATGAGATGAGAGAGTTCAGGATCCTGACACAAGGAAGAAAAGAGCAGCAGAATACGGACCCTGGACTTCAGAAAAGCAAACTGACTCCCTCAGGGAACTGATGGGCAGGATCCCCTGGGAGAACAACATGAGGGGGAAAGAAGTCCAGGAGAGCTGGCTGTATTTTAAAAGAAGCCTTATTGAGGTTGCAGGAACAAACCATCCCGATGCGTAGAAAGAATAATAAATATGGCAGGTGACCGCTTGGCTTAACAGTGAAATCCTTGCTGATCTTAAACACAAAAAAGAAGCTTACAAGAAGTGGAAGATTGGACAAATGACCAGGGAGGACTATAAAAATATTGCTCAGGCATGCAGGAGTGAAATCAGGAAAGCCAAATCACACTTGGAGTTGCAGCTAGCAAGAGATGTTAAGAGTAACAAGAAGGGTTTATTCAGGTATATTAGCAACAAGAAGAAAGTCAAGGAAAGTGTGGGCCCCTTACTGAATGAGGGAGGCAACCTAGTGACAGAGGATGTGGAAAAAGCTAATGCACTCAATGCTTTTTTTGCCTTTGTCTTCACAAACGTCAGCTCCCAGGCTGCTGCACTGGGCAGCACAGCATGGGGAGGAGGTGATCAGCCCTCTGTGGAGAAAAGTGGTTCAGGACTATTTAGAAAAGCTGGATGAGCACAAGTCCACGGCAGATGCGCTGCATCCAAGGGTGTTAAAGGAGTTAGCGGATGTGATTGCAGAGCCATTGGCCATTATCTTTGAAAACTCATGGCGACCGGGGGAGGTCCCGGATGACTGGAGAAAGGCGGATGTAGTGGCCATCTTTAAAAAAGGGAAGGAGGAGGATCCAGGGAACTACAGGCCAGTCAGCCTCACCTCAGTCCCTGGAAAAAAAATCATGGAGCAGGTCCTCAAGGAATCAATTCTGATGCACTTAGAAGAGAGGAAAGTGATCAGGAGCAGTCAGCATGGATTCACCAAGGGCAAGTCATGCCTGACTAACCTTATTGCCTTCTATGAGGAGATAACTGGCTCTGTGGATGAGGGGAAAGCAGTGGATGTGTTATTCATTGATTTTAGCCAAGCTCTTGCCAGCAAATCAAAGAAGTATGGGCTAGATGAATGGACTTTAAGTAGACAAAAAGCTGGCTAGATCGTCAGGCTCAACGGGAGTGATCAATGGCTCCATGTCTAATTGGCAGACAGTATCAAGTGGAGTGCCCCAAGGGTCGGTCCTGGGGCCGGTTTTGTTCAATATCTTCATTAATGACTTGCAGGATGGTGTGCACTGCACCCTCAGCAAGTTTGCAGAGGACACTAAACTGGGATGAGTGGTAGATACGCTGGAGGGTAGGGATAGGGTACAGAGGGACCTAGACAAATTAGAGGATTGGGCCAAAAGAAATCTGATGAGGTTCAACAAGGACAAGTGCAGAGTCCTGCACTTAGGATGGAAGAATCCCATGCACTGCTACAGACTAGGGACCGAGCAGCTAGGCAGCAGTTCTGCAGAAAAGGACCTAGGGATTACAGTGGATGAGAAGCTGGATATGAGTTGACAGTGTGTCCTTGTTGCCAAGAAGGCGAACGGCATTTTGGGCTGTATAAGTAGGGAGGGGTACTGCCAGCAGATAGAGGGGAATGATCACATCCCTCAATTTGGCATTGGTGAGGCCTCATCTGGAGTACTGTGTCCAGTTTTAGGCCCCACACTCCAAGAAGGATGTGGAAAATTTGGAAAGATTCCAGCGGAGGGCAACAGAAAATTGGCACATTTCAGCATAGCACCATGCAGGGGCGGCTCCAGGCACCAGCTTACCAAGCAGGTGTTTGGGGCGGCCACTTCTGAGAGGGGCAGCACGTCCAGCTGTTCAGCGGCAATTTGGCGGACGGTCCCTCACTCCTGCTCGGAGCGAAGGACCTCCCGCTGAATTGCCGGCGCAGATTGCGATCGCGGCTTTTTTGTTTGTTTGTTTGTTTGGCTGCTTGGGGCGGCCAAAACCCTGGAGCCGGCCCTGGCACCATGAATCAGTTATTTTATATTGTTAATCTACCGCAATGGTATGTTAGCAAAGGGGTCAATCTGTAGCCCTGAATGTATTAAATTGGTTGTGAGAGAAATTCTACTCAGCCACCAAAATACATTCAGGCCTGGTCTACACTAGGCGTTTATGTCGAAGTTAGCGCCGTTACATCGAATTAACCCTGCACCCGTCCACACCGCGAAGGTATTTAGTTCGACATAGAGGTCTCTTTAATTCGACTTCTGTACTCCTCCCCGACGAGGGGAGTAGCGCTAAATTCGACATGGCCATGTCGAATTAGGCTAGGTGTGGATGGAAATCGACGCTAATAGCTCCAGGAGCTATCCCACAGTGCACCACTCTGTTGACGCTCTGGACAGCAGTAAGAGCTCGGATGTTCTGAACTGCCACACAGGAAAAGCCCCGGGAAAATTTGAATTTGAATTCCTTTTCCTGTCTGGCCAGTTTGAATCTCATTTCCTGTCTGGACATCGTGGCGAGCTCAGCAGCACTGGCAACGATGCAGAGCTCTCCAGCACTGATGGCAGTGCAATCTCAGAATAGAAAGAGGGCCCCAGCATGGACTGATCGGGAAGTCTTGGATCTCATCGCTGTGTGGGGCGATGAGTCCGTGCTTTCCGAGCTGCGATCCAAAAGACGGAATGCAAAGATCTATGAGAAGATCTCTAAAGACATGGCAGAGAGAGGATACAGCCGGGATGTAACGCAGTGCCGCGTGAAAATCAAGGAGCTGAGGCAAGGCTACCAGAAGACCAAAGAGGCAAACGGACGCTCCGGATCCCATCCCCAGACATCCCGTTTCTACGAGGCACTGCATTCCATCCTCGGTGCGGCCGCCACCACTACCCCACCACTGACTGTGGACTCTGAGGATGGGATAGTGTCCACGGCCGGATCCTCGGACATGTTAGCGGACGGGGAAGATGAGGAAGGAGATGAGGAGGACGAGGCAGTCGACAGCGCTCACAACGCTGATTTCCCCGACAGCCAGGATCTCTTCATCACCCTTACAGAGATCCCCTACCAACCCTCCCCAGCCGTTACCCCGGACACAGAATCTGGTGAAGGATCATCCAGTAAGTGTTGTAAACATCTAAACATTTATTTGTAACAGAACATGAATATTAACAATTTAAAAAATGGGTTTCTCATGATTAGTTTGATTAACTTTACGGTTCAGTCATGGGCAGTGCAACTATTGAAAAAAAATCTAGCAATGTCCGGTTTTGCATGATTGTCCTGCCCAAGCCGCTCTACTGTTTAGTCCCTGCTACTGCAGCTACAGTAAGATGCGGTCTATATGTCCGGGGATGGAGCAGAAATCCTCCTGGGACATCTCAAGGAAGCTCTCCTGCAGGTAATTTGAAATCCGCTGCATTAGGTTCTTGGGGAGAGCGGCCTTATTGGGTCCTCCGTAGTAGGACACGTTGCCGCGCCACGAGACTAGCAAGTACTCCGGAATCATTGCTTGGCACAGCATGGCGGCATACGGCCCTGGTCTTTGGAGGCTTTCCCGGAGCATTCTCTGTCTGTCGCTCTCAGAGATCCTCATGAGGGTGATGTCGCTCATGATGACCTGCTTTGAATGAGGTAGGGGAATGTTAGTGTTGGGACTGCTTTACCGTTCCTTTACAGAACTGTAACCGCTGGTTTGCAGCCACGCGGTGGAGGCGGGAGAGGGGCAGCCGAAAGGGATCGTTCCCGGGGACAGCCGCGAGGGTGTGGCACAGGAGCAGACTTCCTGCTTGCCGGATTGTTGGCAGCAGGGACCGACATTGATTTCAATGTGAAATGAGGCCATTGCTAATATTAAAGTTTTAAGCTGCCACGAATCTACGGCTTACCATGTCTGCGTGCAAGAGCAATTCCGTTGTCCTGACACGGTTCTCAAATGTGCTCTGCAAAACCCCAGACACTGAATGCGAAGGCCGAGAATTCGACCTTGTGCTGAGTGCGCATGTGATAGGTGCTGTGCATGGTCCTGTTCACAGAGAAAGACTATGTTCTTTGTTCACAACTACATTTATCTTTCTGAGGAATTCACTCCCTTTTTCCCATTCCCACAGCCCCATCTGCGACTGTCTCACAACCTAGCCTGTCATCACACTCCCAGAGGCTAGGGAGGATTAGGCGTAAGAAGAAGAGGACACGGGAGGACATGTTCTCAGAGCTTATAGCCTGCTCCAGAGCCCAGGCAGCACAGCAGACCCAGTGGCGGGAGAACTTGACCCGAATGCACCAAGCCAACATGGATCGGGAGGAGAGGTGGCGTCAGGAAGACCAGCAGGCGACTCAAACCCTGCTTGGACTACTGAGGGAGCAAACGGACACGCTCCGGCGCCTTGTGGATGTTCTGCAGGAACGGAGGCAGGAGGACAGAGCCCCGCTGCAGTCCATCTCTAACCGCCCTCCCCCGCCACCAAGTCCCATACTCCCCTCACCCAAAGTGCACAGAAGGAGAGGCGGCAGAGTCCCTGCTAACTCTCACTCCACCCCTGCAGAGAGCTCGAGCAGCAGAAGGCTCTCATTCCCCAAAGTTTGACAAGTTCTTTCCTTCCCGCCTGACACAAGCCCCCGTCCAAGTTTCACTTCCCAGTTCCATGTGTAGTTGATAATAAAAAATATGTTTCTGTTAACTACTGTTTCCATCATGTTCTTTTGGAGGAGGGGGGGAAAGGGGGTTGGTAATTGGACAGGACAGTCACCTTTGGCAGGGTACATAGTCGGGGGCAGGCACAGCAGCAGGGCACATACATAGTGCAGTGATGCAGTGACTACTTACCCTGGTTAGTCTGGGAGGTTCTTTTCATGTTATGTGGTGGGGGGTGGGTTGCTCTGTGACTTTGTGGCAGGGGAGGGCAGTTAGAGATCTTAAGCGGCGGTCCTTAGGCAGGATCACAGAGCCACACAGCAGGGGATCTGTAACCGTCCTCCCCCTGCCACAAAGTCACATAGACCCCCCATACACACAGTCCCTATCAGGAGGGGTGACAGGCTCCGTTGAAACAACCATCCCACCGCAGCGGAGCCTGTCAGTCCTTGAGTTTAGAAGCTGCATTCGCGCGACTACACTACACCCGCTCCGCACCACAGTCTGCGTCCCAGTTTTAAAAAATTCCCACGAAAACAGTATTAAAGAAAACGGTGTGCTTTAACAAAGTAGAACTATTTTTATTTTGAAACGTGTGTTGGAAGTGGGGTGAAGGGGGTATGTAACTGGATAGGATAGTCAACATGAACTGGGTAAAGAAACGGGGGCAGGTTCGGCTTCTCTGTACACAAACTTTAAAGTCACAGGTTACCCTGCTCACTCAGGAACTTTGCTTTCAAAGCCTCCCGGATGCACAGTGCTTCCCGCTGGTCTCTTCTAATCGCCCGGCTGTCTGGCTGTGAGTAATCAGCAGCCAGGCTATTTTCCTCAACCTCCCACCCCGCCATAAAGGTCTCCCCCTTGCTCTCACAGAGATTGTGGAGCACACAGCAAGCTGCTATAACAATGGGGATATTGGTTTCGCTGAGATCACAGCGAGTCAGCAAGCTTCTCCATCTCCCCTTGAGACGTCCAAAAGCACACTCCACCACCATTCTGCACCTGCTCAGCCGGTAGTTGAAGAGTTCTTTTTCAGTGTCCAGGGCACCTGTATAGGGCTTCATGAGCCAGGGCATTAGCGGGTAGGCTGGGTCCCCGAGGATGACTATAGGCATCTCCACATCCCCAACAGTTATTTTGTGGTCCGGGAAGTAAATACCTTGCTGCAGCCGTCTAAACAGACCAGAGTTCCTGAAAACACGAGCGTCATGAACCTTGCCCGGCCATCCCACGTAGATGTTGGTAAAACGTCCCCTGTGGTCCACCAGTGCTTGCAGCACCATGGAAAAGTAGCCCTTTCTGTTAATGTACTGGCTGGCCTGGTGTTCCGGTGCCAGGATAGGGATGTGAGTTCCATCTATGGCCCCACCGCAGTTTGGGAATCCCATCGCTGCGAAGCCATCTATGATCGCCTCCAAGTTTCCCAGGGTCACTACCTTTGGCAGCAGTACATCAACGATTGCCTTGGCTACTTGCATCACAACAACCCCCACGGTAGATTTGCCCACCCCAAACTGGTTCGCGACTGACCGGTAGCTGTCTGGCGTTGCAAGCTTCCAGAGGGCTATGGCCACTCGCTTCTGGACAGTCAGGGCTGCTCGCATCCGGGTGTCATTGCGCTTCAGGGCAGGGGACAGCAACTCACAAAGTTCAAGGAAAGTTCCCTTCCGCATGCGGAAGTTTCGCAGCCACTGTGATTCATCCCAGACCTGCAGCACTATGCGGTCCCACCACTCAGTGCTTGTTTCCCGTGCCCAGAATCGCCGTTTCACAGCATCAACATGACCCATTGCCACCGTGATGTCCTCGGCGCTGGGTCCCCTGCTTTCTGAGAGGTCTGTGCTACTCTCAGACTTCAGGCCATCACCGCGTTGACGTAGCCTCCTCGCCTGACTTTTCTGCATCTGCCTCAGGGCAACCTGTATGATAAGCTGCGAGGCGTTGAGAGCGGCCACAACTGCAGCGATGGTTGCAGCGGGCTCCATGCTCACAGTGCTGTGGCGTCCGCGCTGTCAATGACTGGAAAAGTGCGCGAAATGATTTCCCGCCGGCGCTTTCAGGGAGGGAGGGAGGGCGGGAGTGATGGACGGATGACGACAGTTACCCAAAAGCACCCTGGCCCCTTTTTTTTTTTACCCAGAAGGCATTTGCGGCTCCACCCAGAATTCCAATGGGCGGCGGGGACTCCGGGAACTGTGGGATAGCTGCCCTCAGTGCACCGCTTCCAATGTCGACGCTTTCCCCGTTAGTGTGGACTCACAAAGTCGAATTACTGTCCTTAGTGTGGACACACACGTTCGACTTTGCAATATCGATTCCAAAAATTCGATTTAAGTAAAATCGAACTACTCTCGTAGTGTAGACAAGGCCTCAGTATGAAAAGAGAATTCATCTAATAGCATTTCATAACAGAAAGCTTAATTGGCATCAGATTGTTTTATTTAAAGATGGTGCTATTTGCATTTTAAACTGATCCACAGTAAAAGTTTGCAACTAGTGTAGATAAGTAGGTGTTCTTAATTTATATATCCCCTTAACGACATTTGAACTGCTGTCCTGAACACATTCAGTAGGTCAAAAGAAGCTTGATATAAACAAGTTGATTTATCTTGGAGAGGGAGAAAAAAAAGTTTTTCCCCCTTATTTTCTTCTTTTAAAGAATACAATAATGCTAGAGAAGAAAAAACTGTCAGATACTTCAATTTCTGTTGATGGTTTATCTGAAGTTAGATAGCATTCCATTTCACTTAAACTTTTTCTTTTAAAATTGGAGAAAGAGGACGGCTTTTGTACTCAACATGAATTTAACCATTTATCCCAGTTGGTTCCTAACAGTGGCGAAAAACAACTTTTGAAGAACTTTGGAAACTACTCCTGATTTCACTTCATTCTGCCCATTTTTTTTTTTTTAAACCAGATGCCCTTAAACAAGTAGGTGGAAGCCGTCTAGGTTGTGAAGCCACTTGCAGAAACTCAGTCTTCCACATGCACCTTAGCATCACCATAGACCACATATCATGACCTTAACTGTTCCCCTACACCCTCAGTCTTTCCTTGTCCATATCCCCTTTACCAAACTACCCATTAGTTGTGGACAAATTATTAATTGTGGAAATCTGTAGTAGTGTGCTGTAAAGGGGTAGTTTGGTAAATATGGTGATGGAAGGCTGGCACCCCAAGGGGGAAGCAGAATTAAGTTTGCGATGCCTGAAGTGTAGAATATGGTAGTTGTGATAATGATAAGGTGTGCACCTCTGGGTGGAGGAAGAGAGTATATGTAATGTTAGATGGCTTAAATTTTCATGTTCTTGCTTTTGTTGGTTTGAGTCAGGATGTTACATACGTAGCAATCCTAAGTGCTTCACAATAAAGATTTTATACATTAATTTCCTTAGTTTTAAAAAAATGCAGTTTAGCCTTGCACAAGAGATGGATAACATGTGGGATAGGTATTAGTGCAGCTGCTAAAGGAGAACATTTATATGCTAGGAGCAGCACGTAAACAGCATAGAATTCAGCTAAAGCCAACATTTCAAAGCCTTCTTACTAAAAATTTAGGAGAAATCAAACCAAAACTTCATAGAAAATTTAAAAGATCCGAGTACTGTATGTAGTTACACACTGAAAGGCCACTTACTTGTAGAAAAAACTAGATCTATGCCTCATTTTAGAACAGATCCCTCATGGTGTTGCTACAAAGCACCTCCATGAGGAAACTGATGTAAAGTTGGCTACAATCTGGACACAGCTCTAACATTTTTAAATCTGATAGTCAAGCAAATTCTAACTATGGGAAAGTCAGAACTACTCGAAATTTCAGTTTTCTATTTCAGAAGGCTGCACTAACATGCAAGAGGCTCTCCATATAAACGTTGGTGAGATCTCCAAATAACTGTTAGTTTAGTGAGCATCCAAATGAACCATGCCAAAAGAATGACCTATATGACTTCAATACCTAGGGGGAAGAAGAATTTGAAAATCCTTGGATCACTACTGTCACTGAAGATGTGTTGCACTAAGTTGAATATATACCCAGTTCTTTCAAAAATGGTATAATCAAAAATGGACAAAAAGGTGTGACTTAAAAATATGGAAAAGCAATAATTTGCATATATTATTTTGTTATGCAATCTAGAACACATTAGCTCTCATTCATACTGATGTACAATTTCAGGATCTAAAATTGTGGAATAATTCTCCATACATCTTGTCATATTGTGCAAGTCCGTGGAAAATCTGAGTGTGAACTTTGTGCATTTTTGACTTGTTCCCATTCCATGTACAGTATTCTGAAATTTCTTCAATATTTGTATCAGAACTTAAGTAAGCCAGGCACTATTGTGTCATGTTCCTGCTTATTGCTCAGTAAGTCTTTACTGTTTTTGATGCATGTTTTGGATTGTTCAATTTATATTATGGAGTTCTAGGACTAGTACAATACTCTTACACTCAGACTATTTCTGTACTTCAGAACTACAAAAATGTAGCCAGCAGCAGCGTTAAAGATTCAGCAAAGCTTCCATTATGAAACCCCATCTTACAGTGGTTTTGTTTATAAAGAGTTATCTGCAAAACTTCTTTTCTGCCTGCTCAAGAAGATAACAGTGTGTGTTCTCCCACACACAGGACTCAGCAGTCTAGACCTGTACTAATGTTGTATAACTGCTTTTGTGATCTTTGATTTTGTGAACTTTGTCAAGTCAGAAGAGTAGCTAACTAGAGTTCAAGTACAGGAAAGATGAGGGCAAGAAAGTATTTCAGAAGCAAGGTTTTGAACCCAAATAACTTGGTGGCTCTGTCTAGATATGTGGTGGCTCAGAAGTCCAGAAACTGACAAACAACAACAAACTACATCTACATCTGACTGAATATGAGTGCATGCGCATGGTTGTGTCAGAACCCCCTACTGTCCACACCTAAACTCCAGAAACCCAGCTTTCAAGGCATTTACAGGGCAAGAAGGCTAGCATGCCTGTGGGTATGAACACTCCTGGGGCTGTGGCACAGTCCTATACGCATGCCAGTTTGTAATGTGCACAGGGGTCAGAGACATGTACTCTCTCTCAAGAGTTTACTAGTTCTCCAGCCCCGTTCCCACAATGTACTGAACACTTTTCCTGCCCGACTCTTACCCAAATCTATAAAGGTCCTTGTCCCCCCATTTTCACTACTAGTGAGCTACGCTCACCACTTCAGAACAGTTTTTTGCCCATAAAGTGAACTTGGAACATACTTGGGAGCAGCCACCTTCTCAGAAGAGCACACCTGGATCCTTATCAAATGAGTAGCTGAAGTTTACTGTCCTCTACAACTTCTCCTGCAGCACTGGGAACTTACACTGATAGCAGGTGGTTTCGGAGAGGCTGGTGCAGGCAACATTCACCACACTCTAGCCCAGTGCCAGGAATAGTAAAGCACTGGAGGCTCCCGTACTAAAGGGCAAAAAATTCCAGCCATTGCTCCAGGAGGGATCTTTCAACACACTTGTTCTTCAAAGAGTTGGACCGGGTGCTCTCTGCAGTTCCCAGCACCGAGCCTGTATGCACGATCCCCTCCTCAACTCCACCGGCCTCATCATCTGAAGGAATACTGGTGAAGGCCAAGGCATGGAGGCAGCCCTGGAAGACCAGGGGAAGAAGAGCATGTTATCCTTCACCTCTGCCTGGAAGAGCTGATTCAGCAAGCTCCTCCTGATGAGCCAAAGGAGGATCCCAAGACTCAGAAGGAACCAAAACATGAGGATGGTAAATTAAAACCTCACCCTCCCCATCGACATCCCCTCCCTCTCTTTCTCTGCAGCTGCATGCAGGACTGGAATGCAACTCTCCCCTTCTCCCCCCCCCCCGCAAATAGTCCCCAACCAAGACAATTATATTCTACATTTTATTGAATTACAACGAACCACTATAAAGCTTTTGACAGAAGCTATAGAACAGAATATCAAACTATCATTATTGCCTCAGGGTTTCAGTTTCTCAGCCAACAGGGAAATAGCAAGGAAGGGTGTACAAAGGTCTGGTTTAGGGACAGGACATTTGTACAAATGTAACATTTCTCCGAAGTTACAACTGTTTTCTTCTCCTTTTCAAGACCACAAACTTTCACTTCACTTGACGCTTATAAACAGGATAAGTTTGGAAGGTGGGAGTTGATTTTGTACTAGGGCTGGTTACATATGGGAGGGAGAAGGGGAACCTTTGCTTCTTCAAAGAAATCGGTGGTCCTCTGTCTCAGTACAAATGTTTTCAATCATTCCCATGCCCTGGTGTCTGGCATCCTTTCACTCAGAGCCATGCCACATAAGCTGGGAGAAAGGGGGGGCAGGTGAATGATCCACTCCACTGGCTGCACAAACATAATATGGTGCCCCTTTGCAGTGGGGATCCAAGTAGTTTGCAGTCTTGATCAGAAAGTTCATAGTACAGTTGTAATGTGATTCTTTCCCTGTTCCTTTCTCCTCACTTTGCAGGAGGGGCCAGATTTCCTGATGCTGCAGGTTTGGGACAGGTGGTTTGCTTCTTCCCCTCCAGGAAGGCTCCATCTAGTCACTTAAATTATGATTTATTTCCATTCGGATTGCCTCTCAGTCCCATAAGTATATGTCAGCAAACTTCTGGTGCAGCAGAAACTCCAGCTGGTTTTTAAGGTTCAACGGCAGCACAAATGTGCTTGGTCGACCTTCATAGCTCACCAAACCCCTCCACTCAGCAATGTAGAGAGGTGACAAGTAGCACAAACATCTCTCTTGCACAGACTGCTGCATCCCCACCACAGGACTGGAAAGCCACTCCCTTTTCCAGTTTGGTACTTTCAAAACTTCAATGTTCTTCAATTGATAGCCACCCTTAAAAGAAGAAATTGAGAACCATTAACGGTGCACCTCAAATAAATGCAGCCCTCCAGCTGACTGGCCAAATCACACACTTTAAGACGTTAAATTTTTAAAAACCAGTAGTTTGCGCTACTTACCATTTCCAGCAGGTGCTCCTTTTTCCGGGGCTGCAAAAGTTGTCTGAGAACCAAGGATATGAAACAATTGCATTCTAGAAATGCTGAAAAGTAGCCATATTGTGGATTTCCACAGTGTAGTTATGCTATGTGAGGGGATTCTTTACCAGCTTTCCAAGGAATGAAAAAAATATAATACAGCTCTTGTGATCAAAGTGGCAGGACCTTCGGCTGAGGAGAATGAACCCATTCTGCCTGGAGCAACAGCACAGGGACAGTAGAGGAGGATTGAGAAGGACACTGGAGCACCTGCTCATCAAGATCGACAGAAGGAGCCAGTAACAGTTTGACTTTCTGAGGAAACGAGGAAAAGGCTATTGAGTGGAAGAAACATTTTTTCCAAAGGCAGGAGTCTATAATGGTTCAGTTCCTGGAGCAGGACACATGTACAGGGAACGGGAACCTGCCCAAAGGGCCGGGAGCATGCCCAGTTGCAATCCCTGATACAAATGGTGGTAGAATGGATTCAGGTCCTGCCTGCTGCAATAGTCACTGCCAATGTCCAGGAACTGGCACCTCCACCTCCTTCTCCAGCTACTCTTCCTTGTGCTGTTGAGGTGGAGGACCCAATCCTGACAGTGATGGGGGGAGGGAGGAGGCGCATAACTCCAAGCACACAACACCCTGCACCAGCACCTAAAACCCCTAGCAGGGGAAGTCCTGTGACCACGAAGGAGGGGAAATATGAGCCCAAGACTGTGCCTGAAGCCCACCACATGTCCAACCCCCAAACCCTGAAAAGGAGATGTCCCCATTTGTGCCCCCAGACCGTTTTCTGCAGCCATTCACCCCTTGTCCGGGGGAGTGGGAGACCAAGGCCAAGGAGAAGGAATCATAGGCAGTCAAGTTTTAATATTCTTCAGGGAGTCCGATCCATTCGGTTTTCATTCACCATTCCTTTTTAAAAAATGTTCAGAGTTATGTTACATCTATTAGTTTTCAATAAATTTTACCTTTATTTATCTATGGACCCTTCATTCAGGTTGTGATGCAAGAGTACTCTCCTCCACATCTCTTTGGAGCAGAAAACTGCAAGATCCTGTGTTTTCCTTCCCAAAACCACCCCCACCTCCCCCCTCCAAGTACAAGTAAACCAGAGACATGCTGAAAGTGCAATGTGCATGGAAACAACAGGTCATTATCTAGGGGTGGGGGAAGGGTTGATAAACTTCCCTATGGATTTGCAAAACAGAACAGGAAAAACGAAGTAACTGCCACAACATACCGAACAGCACTAAAAATATCCCTTTCCCCCCAAAAACCATAACCACTTTGAACCAACGGGTTACACATAGTTGACAGCCAGTAAATGCCCTTATCCCCCTATATGCCACAAGCCAGTTATAAAAGCACTTTCCAACCCCTTCATCAATTGTTCTCAATGTCCTTTAGGCACTGAGTAATCCCCCTAAAACAGACCACAGTTAACAATTGTGAACATTAACACAAAACAAAATGAGTGCAATCTGACTAAACAGATGCCCTCTGCAAACAATCACAGACACTGAACAATCAAAAGCCAGAAGGTGTTAGATCTGGGGAGGCACCCTACCCCAGTTAAGATAGCGAGTCATTATTTAAACGATTGGCTAATGATTGTAGTCGGGAGGGAACAAACTTGCACACTGAAACATGAGTGGGAATGTTTCCTAGTGTTTTTACTGCTTGCCCGCAATTCCAAGCTGTAGGCCAGGGGTCGACAACCTTTCAGAAGTGGTGTGCCGAGTCTTCATTTATTCACGCTAATTTAAGGTTTTGCGTGCCGGTCATACATTTTAATGTTTTTAGAAGGTCTCTTACCATACATCTATAATATATAACTAAACTATTGT
Source organism: Trachemys scripta elegans (assembly GCF_013100865.1). Classification (NCBI taxonomy): domain Eukaryota; kingdom Metazoa; phylum Chordata; order Testudines; family Emydidae; genus Trachemys; species Trachemys scripta. The sequence continues at coordinate 94,710,144 of NC_048300.1, forward strand.
TGTATGTAAAGTAAATAAGGTTTTCAAAATGTTTCAGAAACTTCATTTAAAATTAAATTAAAATGCAGAGTCCCCCGCACCAGTGGCCAGGACCCGGGCAGTGTGAGTGCCACTGAAAATTAGCTCTCGTGCCGCCTTCGGCATGTGTGCCATAGGTTGCCTACCCCTGCTGTAGGCTATATCTACACTGTGCAATGGCACAGCTGTGCTGCTAAAGCCTTGCTGCTGTAAGGCACGCAGTGTAGCCACTTCGTCAGTAGGAGAGAGCTCTCCTGCCGACAAAATAAAACCACCCACAACAAGAGGCAGTAGCTTTGTCGACAGGAGAGTGTCTCCCGCTGACAAAGCACTGTCCATACCGGTGCTTTTCATCAGTAAAACTTGTTGGTCATGGGTGTGGTTTTTTAACACCCCTGAGCGACAAAAGTTTTACAGACAAAAGCGCTGTGTACACATAGCCGTAGGTGCAAGTTACACCCTTGATTTTCCAGGCCATCTGTGATTCAGCATCATCATGAACATCCACTGGATCAGGCTGTCTGTGTAGGCTTTAAAGCCAGTCCTGTCCTGCATCCTCTCTATAAAGTACTGGACTTTAGCTTGACAAAATGTTATGAAGGGCCCAGCAAACTGTGGCAGTGCTGGCCACAATGGTATCCAAGTGGGGCATAAGCATTCCAACGAGCCTTCAACCACCCAAAAGCACACTCCACTACCATCCTACAGCTGCTCAGTTTCAAGTAGAATTCCTGTTTTCCCAGGTTGTCAATGTCAGGGCAGGGTTTCAGGTTCCCAAGAATAACGGTTGCCACAGATATACCATACAAAACTATGTTGTTTCTGAGGGATAAAGTCCCTTCATCCCAATAACCTCAGCACCCTGGCGTCATGAATCTTTTCTTGTGTGTTCAAAACTAGCAATCATGAACCTGCCTTTGTGGTTCACTAAGCCTTGAAGAACAAGGGAATAGTAACCTTTTTGACTGATGTACTCGCTCGCTCCTTTCAGCAGGCAAAGTATGAAGATAACCCCCATGCAGTTTTGGAAACCCCATTCTCTGGAACCCAGCTATAATTTCTGGAACTTCAGTAATGGCGACCACCCGTGGGTAGAGGACAGTGTTGATAGCTTCACAAACCAGCACCACAACCCCCACAGTGGACTTCCTTACCCCCGAAGTGGTGTGTGACTGACTGACTGGTGCCTGTCTGGCATTGTCAACTTCCTGGCAATAGCCACTGCCTTCTGTGCCAGTATGGATCTTCGGAACCAAGTTTTCTGCCACTTTTGGGTTTGGATCAGCTCCTCATAGAGCTCCATAACCATCTGCTTCCTCATTCTGCAGTTCAGCAGCTACTGGTTGTCATCCCAGTTTTTCAATATGACGTGATCCTACCACATCATGCTGGTTCTCCTGGTCCAGATATGGTAGTCCACCCATGGACACACAGACTGAATGGGGCAACAGTGGATCAGTCATCATCCTGGTCTTTGGTGGGTGAGAAAGGTCCGAGTCCATTCACCCAAGGTTCTCGACACATGCCCGCATTGGTCTTGCAAGAAGGAGAGGGAGCAGAACCACATCAAGTCACTTGGTTTTATATTATCCACCCAGTTGGGCAGGAGAGAGGGGTGAGCAGGAACTGCTCTTGACAAATGCGTGAAGACGTCTACAGTAGCACCAACAGTACTTCCAGTGGTTCAAATAGCAACATTTCAGCTATATACAGAAATAGACACAGGGTGGTTGTAAGGTCAATCACTGTCACAGAAGTACCTGAAGTACAGCTCAAATTCCTCAGGAACTGATGACAACTGCCTTTAAATGTAAGATGTCAGTAATTTCTTCCCCTTAATATTTTTCTCCCTCTTCAGATTCTATAAAGAAATGCTTAGTTTGCAGCAAACTCTGGCAGTCTCACAGTTTCTCTCTCACACACACACACACTTTTTTCACATCTTACAGAAATAGTTTTATGGTCCCTTAGCTATTTCTTTTGCAACAATTAAACATATGCAGCACTTTAACCTACTAGAACGTCTTTATCCATTTGCACAGTGGTTTTCAATCTTTTTTCATTTGCGAACCCCTAAAAAAATTTCTAATGGAAGTGTGGACCCCTCTGGAAATCTTAGGCAGTCTGTGGACCCCGCCCCCCAGGAGTCCGCGGACCACAGGTTGAAAACCACTGCAAAAAAGGGTTTGCAGATTGTTCATAAAATCTAACAAATTATCTTAATTAAGATGCTTATTTTTCTAAATGATATTTTAGTGTCACATTGATACCATAAAATTGTTGTACAAAAGTACAAGTTCGGTTAGAAGGATTCAAAGAACAATTTATACCAACTGGCTTGTCTTTTCTCCAAAAATAGGTATTTTTTTGCATTTATATTTATTAAAATCTAACTCACAAGCTAAGTTATGTAACCGTATAAATATTAATGTGCTGTAATAAACTGCAAGTTCCATATTACACAGAATGTCTGGACTATTTAAATCCCTCTCAAAGCACACTCTCACTGCCAGTTGGAGCAAGGCAAGCTGTGGCACTGAGACTCTAAGGCACCTTTTCTACTTCCTCAAACTAAAAAAGTATCACAGCATTTAAAATGTTTAGTGAACAAAGATAACTCCCAATTGAAAACTGAAGTCAAAGACAATCCTCTTTTCTCCAGATCCCCCAATAATCTGCAAAATAATATGGTCTTCAGAATTTATCTTTTTTTAAAATCAGGAGATTAATTATCTTGATGGAAGCCAGAAGGCAGTCTAATGTGCTTTATAACAACCCGCCTCTACAGAGAGTCAGCTTCTCAAGGGAAGGCACTGAATCTTCCTTCTCTATATTCCTAGCACATTTTGGGAACTACAACAACAAAAAAATGACAAATAAGGTTTGCTGAGCACAGACAATACAAACACAGTCCAACTCAAAAAACGAGGCTCCTGAAATGGGAAAATGAAACCTACTTTATTTTAAACCGAAAATATGTAGATATGAAAAATTCATAAGCTGCCTGCCCCTTCCTCCTTTGAACGAGGATAATTTATAGAAACAGAATATAAGGTTTTCTGAGGAAAAAGTTACCTTTTATTTGATTTAAACTGATAAATTTGATAAAAACCCATGTCCATTATCTTTACTTAGTTTCAAAATTATGCTTCCATTTAATCCTCCATCTCCGTGGAGGTGCATCCTCAGTCTAGACAGTAAATCACTTTGGCACTGTTGGTCATTGCAGTGAGAATATTCATTTTTGATGTCATAATACTGCTGTGGATGAGTATAGGAAACCAAGATCTCATAGTCCTAAAACAGAAATAGGGCTCATCTTTTTAAAACTCAAGTCTAACATGAGGACAGGCATTCTTTCAAACAGCTGAGAGACAGACCTTATTTTCATGGCTTGTATGCCAGAAAAATAGCTTTGACACACAACATTATGGATATATGTTAATGACAGTGGTATAACTTTACACACTGTTCTTCAATGATATTTTAAATAATTTACTAATCATAACTTCATAATTCACTGCAGCTATACAGTTATATTAAATACTAATATGCAGTATTTTTTATACATTTTCCTCACATTAAAGCCATAAGGAGAAGCAGTACTGCTGACAAAGTGACAGGCTCAATATAGAGTGCTGGTTGTGACAGATAGTGAAATTTACTCAAATACTGTTGAAAAGCCTCATTGAAGTAAGTATTTTTTGGAGTCCATTGTATTAAATGCAAAGTTTATATATTATATGCAACTTCCCTAGGGAGAAGTTGTGGCCAAATGTAAACCTTGCAAAATGTTACTTACTCCTTGTTGGAGTTGGGGGTGATCTCTGGTAAGTTTATTATCATGCATGTAGTTTCTTTTAGTATTTTTACTATGTTCTCTATAATGCTAGCACCTTCAGAATAAATGTGCTTGCTTAAAAAGGGCTGCATGGTAACTTGTAACTGTGGGCAACTGCACTGTTTATAGCCTCTGCTGAGAAACCAAAGTGCAGACACTTGCCACTTAGGCCATCTGGCTTGCAGAAACAACAGTGTTGGCCGAGAACTGCAGCCTAGAAAGATCTTGGTTAGCATGCAGGGAGACACGTGTCTCTGCCCATGAGCGGTGATGATTGTAGAGCCGAAAGCCTAAAAGCGGGTGTCCTTGCTGGACCACTGAGGGGGAAATAAGGTGCAGTCGCTCTAAACTTGGACACTGATTACCAACACAAGTGCATAAGTTATCAAAACCATGATATCACCACACAGGATCTACTTTAGATTAACTGGAATCAAAGCCTTTTGGGTGTTATATGTTAGAATGAATTTTACCTGCAAGACAAAAATTCATTCTCAGGTAAAAGCATATTGTAATATGACAGACTTGTGAGGGAACAGTACGAACCAATATAAATTTATAATTACACGTCTACCCTGATATAATGCAATCCGATATAACACGAATTCCGATATAATGCGGTAAAGCAGTGCTCCGGGGGGCGGGGCTGCGCACTCCAGCGGATCAAAGCAAGTTCGATATAACGCGGTTTCACTTATAACACAGTAAGATTTTTTGGCTCCAGAGGATAGCGTTATATCAAGGTAGAGGTATACATACAAAACATTAAAAAAGTCATTTGGGTTGCAAAGGCAAGCATTCAAAACATAAGAAATACCAGATTTAAGGTTGCCTGTGCAACTTTTATTCCATTATGTGCGCCCATCCTGTGTACTGAATCAGACAGTGTTTCTGTAGAAAAAATACTATGTAATTTAAAACTGTCAGAATGTATATGTATACGCACAAGAGGCACAATTAAGGTTGCATTGGCAACGGTGAATCTCGTATTTCCTCTGGCTTTCAAATGTTTGACTTTGTGCTTTAAATAGCCTTCTTTTAAAGTAGATTTTTATGAAATTTACTAGTATTTAAAAAAAACAAAAGATTTTATTACATAAAACTCTTAACATCTGCCCTTCATGCATGTGTCAGTGTTACAAGCTAACTGCACCTTTGACCCCTCTTCTAGCATGTGTGAACGCACCCTTTCAGGTGACAGGCCCTGCATGCCTTCAACTCTCTCTGGGTGGAACCCAGTGAGTTCCAGTTTAGGTGTCTCAGATAAAAGCATGGATAACAGCATGAAGCAGCAGGTTATCAAGTCTATCTTCCCTCCTACCTAAATGCAACTAACCCCTTCTTGAATTAATCCCCTGTTTGCTTACTGTAAACACCACGATAATCATCAGATGGAATATATAATATTAATAAAATATTATGGGCAGGTCTCCCACGTCCTTCGCACAGGATTCTATCATTTGAGGTACAGGATTAACTACATTAGCTGGCAACAGCAGCAAACTGTTATCCCAAAGAAGATGGGACCACTTGGGTCATGTGCTGGATCTGATAGGTGTTCAGTGGACCAGCCCAAGTTTTTTCCTCGCCCCCAGAGAGGTGGGAAGATCTTGCCCTATGTGGTGGCCCCAGAGGCAATTGGCTTCTGTGGCCATGTGCTCAGACTGGAGGAGTGGTTGGGAGGGAGTCTGTTCCACCTCTCTCCGCTTTGGGAGCTAGGGAGGAGCTCCTGTCTTATTTAATGTCTCCAGAGTGTGGGGGATAGGCCACTGGGGCCATGTGGAGAGTCTGGGAGAAGGTAATTATGGGGGATCTCCACCCACTCCAAAGCTCTGGAAGCTCCTAGACAATCCCAGTACAGTATCTGCTGCTGTTGCTAAATCAGCAGCATCATGAATCTAGCTCTTTAGAAAGTTCTTCATTATTCTGGCACACTGCCAAAATTTTCGAGCGTCATGCAAGTAACAAAAGGGAAACTGTGATTTTTAAGACGTTTACAACTCGGCTGAACTCGAATGGCATTTCATTGGACAAGCCTAAAGCATGTCTCCAGCTCAAAGACTCTCTCATTACTGAATTTAAAAGGCTTACTGCAAACAATGGAGGTCAAGTGTTAGAAAGTGACAAACAGTCCTAAGACTTTTTTATAACAGAAAGTGTTAAGAAACCTAAACACAGAAGTTGCCCCCAGCTTGCTCCATAATAAAACTGCTGTAAAAACGTGTTTAAGTGTGTTTGCTATAGTACCATGATACATTTTGATAAGTGAAATTAAAAAAATCAATTTCCACTATTTTAGCTCTCTGCTTTACAGGATCACTTCCCTTCGGCTGCTTTGCTTTCAGACTTCCATTCTCTTGTTATTCCCTCACCAATACTACTCTGCATTTTATTCGGCGAGCCCTGGTAGTGAAACCAAATTTGCCAGAAATAGACTGAAAAACTCTTATTCCAACAGCAAGAAATTAGACTTTAAAATCTGCTCACCCACAGATCAGAGCAGCACAGAACATTGTAGAAAAAAAATGTATAGGACAAATGTTTTAGTACAAAATTGTTCTTGGGAAATGTGTTTTGTTAAAGTTAACTTGCTAGGATTTACGGAAATTTGCAGTTAAGCATACTTCTGCTTTATCCGCAGAACTGGAATACCACAAATAGTTGTAATGCAAACTTGCACACGCTGTCCTACCAGCATCTCTCAAACCTACTATGAAAGAACTTTCTAGGAATTAATGAATCTGTAGCATGCAGCCATGCCACTTCAAATGTTGCTTAGATCTCACAAGCTAACCAAGATCAGGATTAGTCAGAACCTGGGGAGGAGATCTCCAAGAAACAGTGTGCTGCAGGCAGCAGAGATAAGCTTTTACATTTGCAGAAAGTCCCATAGAATTTAAGGAAGGTTAAACCTTGAGGACATAGCCAAATTGCAACCTGAGTAATTGCTTACTATTTACTTAAAATTCACTTGTGGTTTCAGATGTTCTATTATTCTTATCCTAAATTGCTGTGCAGTATTAAAAAGTTACTGCATTCTGCTGCAGTTATCTATTTCCAGGGTGAATGAAGCAACTCTTGTAAATATATTACACACACAACTATGTAAAAGAATGTTAAGGTTGCAAAGCCAAGCACTCAAATTAGAAAGGGTCAAAATTTGTGATGCCTTCATTCAGCCCACTGGTGGGTGGCAGTATGTGCACGTACACATATGTCTAATACTCCTGACATCACACAGGAATCTAGCAGAGCCAAGAACAGAGCGCTCTTCGGTCCCAGTCTACTCAAAACACAGAAGAAAAATCTCCCTTCTTGAAAGTCCCCTCCTCATTCACTGTCCATCATGTGTATTGCACTGGGCAAGGTAGGAGCCGTGCAGAACTAATACTATTTTAATACATATACATAAGGAGACGAATTAAGGTTGTATTGGCAATCATAACTCTGGCACTTCCAAGCTTTTGAATGCTTTACTTTCAAACCTAGACATTCTTTTAACATACTGTTTTAAAAAATGCAACTACAACTACATCATGTGGAACCATATTCCCCACATAGGTGTCAGCAGTGTCTGAACCTAGGACTTTTAGATCCACATCACAGTTCTCCATCACTTGAGCAAAACGATTATCTGATAGTTGTAGATGCTTATGTGAACCAACTAGTAGAGAGGGAAGCAAAACACTGTCAATGGTTTACACAACTATTTGCTTGAGAAAAGAAAAAATGTTGGGAATTAGGATTTCTGCGTTCCTCTACTGGCTATGGGAGGGAGTGTCATCTAGAGAGATTAAAGTATAACACAGCAAAGTACAGATCTGACAGTGGCCTTACCGACTCAGAAACAGCATTCCATACAAAGGTGGTAGAAAAACATGTATGGGAATGGTTGTGGAAAAGCAAATCATGCCAGCCTCTATTCCTGCGTCAATTGGCAGAACACAAGTTTTATGCATCTATCCATTAAGCACAGAACTAAGAACAACTTACTGCACATAGGCTGCCTAACAGCCATCAACTGGCAATCATTTCTGGTCACTATCAAATTGGGCTGGATCTGACCCACTGACCCGATTCTTAACAAGTGTGTATGTCACTACCAGCTTAAAACATCTCCATAGATTAAAGTAAAATAAATAACTGGAGTTTAACAACTTCTTCAGTACCCTATGAACATAAAGTATATGCAGTCACCTGTATGTCCTCACAGCTATATGCTACATGCCATGTGTTACTAAAGTCTGCACTATTATGGTAAAATCTGTGATCCTGTTTAGAAGTTTGTCATCACTCAAGGGATTAAAAATAACAGCAGCAGTTATCGTATAGGAAGGTTTATTTTTTCAGAATTCATGATGTGTCGCCTTGGGCAAGAGAAGAAAGAGGAGAAACAAGCTACTGTACCCTCTCTAGTGGAATTTCTGTTTGATATCAAAAACAGAAGCTGTGATATGGATATGTCTGGACAACTGCTGTTTGTCATTATGACTATACTCTTCCTGTTACCACAATTCTTAACTGTCTGGGACTCAAACTCACATTTCAGTTGAGGACTTAAGCCAACTCCTTTCCATCCCACCACACAGATAGTTTATATTTCAATGTTTTACCTAGTAGAATTTATTTACAAAATGTAAGTATTTGATTTGGTTTATCAATCCTTGTATTGGTCAGAGACCTGCTTTATAAAGACTTTGTTGTAGTTTGGTGACAGCTCCTCATAATAAGTGTGTTCTAACTGGATTGGCAGTGTTGTAGCCATGGTGATCCTAGGATATTAGAGACACAAGGTGGATCAAGTAATATCTTTTATTGTACCAATTTCTGTTGTTGAAAGAGACACTTTTGCGCTACACAGAGCTCTTCCTTCAGATCTAGGTTCTTTAGGTCTTCGGTTGCCCAGGCTTGAAGAGCAGCTCTGTGTAACTCAAAACCTTGTCTCTTTCCCCAAGAGAAGTTGGTCCCTGTATTTATACTAAGCATTTTGTCAAATAGTTCTTTGTCTTATCATCCACTCTCTTCTCCATTTATGACCTTCTTCATAGGAAAACATTATTTTACTGCCAACGTAAGAGTTTACGGTGAAATTTTCAAAAGCACCTCAAGTGAGTTAAGGTGCCCAACTCCCATTTATATTCCACCTAGGAGAAAAATAGATTGAACATCTGACCAGATTTTAACTAGCAATCTGAACCTTCACAGTAAAATAAATTGTGCGTGACTAGCTAAAGCACAATGTATGCAAAAAAAAAAAAAAAAAAAAAAAAAAAATTAGAAATCGGTGCCTTTTAAAACTGTGAATCTACTTCCAAATGGAACACACATTGTTCTATTCCAGTCACATAACTGAGCTTTAGAAAGTATTCACTCTAACTATTGCAAAGAAGCAGCAGGCTATGGGCATCGGATTTTAGTGTTTGACTGACCACATTCTACAGAATATTTTGCCAAAGCATATTATCCAAACATTTTCTCAAAGCAACTACTAGCCAACCATTTAAAATAGTTATAACATGAAAACCCACTGACCAAAGTCTTGTAACAATTAAAACAAATATGCAAGCTGTTATGTCTGGGTAACATTTATCTGCCCTTTAACAGTTTGAAGTAAAGAGGGAAAAAAAATTTACTGGATAGAAGAAGAAAAAAAAACCTTACATTTTGGCAGTGTGTTTCTCCCCTACGGACAGAACAGGCTGTCCCCACAAAACTAGTATTTACCAAACGTAGTTCAAAGATTAAATTTCACCTTCACTGGTATTCACCAAGTGGTGAGTATGTGTGTCACAAGAAGCCACAAGGGATATTAAAAAAAAAAAAAGTATAGAGTAACTCCAAACCTACTCTTTAATTTCCACATGCTCCTTTAAGAAAAAAAGGCATCAATCCAGTACTACTTGCAAAAAAGCAAGTGTATTTTACTTTTAAAAGAGTTGAAATTTAAAGAATAAAGAAGAATTTAAATTAAGCCAACAAGAATAATTGATTTTGTTTCCTTGATTATTTAAAAAAAGTCATCAATCCAAGCTGATTATGTTTCTGACCAAAATGCATCAGGCAAAAAACCATTCACACTGAAATGGTAGAACCTTATCTTTTGGGTACAGATCTTGTCTCATAATCCATTCCTGTGTCATTTCAAGATTACACTATGTGAATACACTTCATCTGGGGCTACACTTAAATCAATTCTGAGACTAGAATTGGCACAGAAAGCTGTCAGCTGATTGGTAAGCAGGACATTCTATAGAAAGCATGTAAAATCAGTGCTCCGAGAGCTCAGCGGTTACTTGATAGCTTCCAAATAGGTGTCAAGGCATTGTTTTTCCATTTACAAAGCCCCAAATAGATTGGGACTAGCGTAAATAAGGCTGCCTCTCCCATGTAATATACTTCTACAGACAAAAGCAGAGATGCGGATGCTTCATTCCCCTGGATAAAGGGTAAGGGACTGCTGGCAGAGTACTCTCCATATGGGCCTCAGGAACACCTTCCAACCTTGGTCCAAAATTGGCTGGATTTGCTATCATTCACAGCACTCTGCAGGGTGTTTGTTTTACCTGGCTTTTGAAGACAGTTATGGGAGATTTTGGGGTATAATTTGTATTTAGAGCTGCTGCATGAAGCTTGTATTTAATTTTGTAATTTTAATTACTGGTGCACAGGCATTTACTGTTCTAAACAGAAGAAAAACCTCTAGATTATAACTGAAAGATTAGAGAAAGATTAGAGAAAGCAACAGAAGGTTGGAGCATAAGCTTTCGTGGGTGAATGCCCATTGCGTCAGATGCAGTGGGCATTCACCCACGAAAGCTTATGCTCCAATACATCCCTTAGTCTTAAAGGTGCCACAGGACCTTCTGTTGCTTTTTACAGATCCAGAATAACACGGCTACCCCTCTGATATTAGAGAAAGTTACATTCTTCTTCTCGGAGCATTTGATAGTAGTTGTTGTATAGCTAGTTTCACTATTTTGTACACAACACCCCCCACCCCTTCCCTAGGCTCTGCAACAGGATGTTCACAAGTAAAAACATCAGTCAAACTGAACTTTAAGAAGCAGGGAAATGTGTGCACAGAGACAGAGGGAAGAAAGGGTGGAAGTAGGGAGGGACACGGGCATATTTTGCAACATTTTCTGATCCACAAAAAAGGCTCTTCTAGGCATCAATAGAGAGAAGAAACAAATATTTAAAATGTAAACCCTAATTATGTCAGCAGTAGCTTCATTTCTTGACAATATTTTTCAGCAACAAAAATATTAGGTGTCAGTATGGACAAGAAAAATCCTTTTTTCAATACCATATGTTACTACATGAAAAACTAATAGGCTCTTCAGTCTGGGTACCACCCTACCCTATCAGTGACTGACACGTCTTGGTCAGGTACACTGAAAGCCTAGTGGTTAAAGTAACTGTGGCTCTTGTAAATGGAAGATAAAGTATTTATATGTATCAAAAAAGAGGCAAGTAGTTTGAATTATTAATGGCAACAATTACTGAAAACTTAGAAAAAAATCTGTTTAAGATGGACTTCTAAACTTCATTAAACCCCCTCCCCCCATTTGCTTCAAAAAACAGACTCTTTCCAATAAGGAATGGAAACTGCTATGTTTTCCATAAAATAAAAGTCACCACCATATTGTAAATAAATAGTTAGCTATGGTTATGTTAAATGAGGTGGTATAGTTAATTCCTTATGTGGAAAAAACTAATTAAAAACATTTTAAAATATTGTGGCTCTTCCTTACCCGACAGACCTTTCAGAAAGCCTACTGGCTGATCTTTAAGCAAACAAGCGAACCGTTTTAAGGATTGCTTTCAAATGCCTTTAATTTTAGAATGATGGTAGCTTATAAAATTAAAGTTAATTTGACTTTTAAAAAAAAAATCAAGTCAGCAGTCTGAAGAAAATCTTCTTTAGGTTCCAGTCTTGTAGTGGGGGAGGGTGATGATGGCTGTCTCTCTCTGTGACGGGTGGTTCTCGAGGCTCCAGAGAAATGCTGGTGACAGGCTGCCCAAGAGTCCCAATATGGCCAAGGAGGTAGTACATAGGGCATGGGTGGAGGCCTCCATGGATGTTCATACCAGTGAAATGGTGGTTGTGGCTGTCTCTTATGAGTGATACCAATCTTCTCAGAGACTTCTGGGAAAGAGCCTCTCTATGAATGGAGAAGAGAACCTTGCACAGACGTTTGGGAGACTGAGGCAAGATCTTCAACAGAATCGTCCTCTTTCAAATCACTCTGTAGAGATGCGACACTGGAAGAAACCATTGGTACAGGGCAAATATCCAGAGAACCGTAAGTCCTCAGTACTAGGAGTATATCGGAGCCAAGCAATGGTGAGTTGGGTGCCTTGGACGCAGCAAGATCTCGGGAAACTCTTGCAGTACCATGAGTGTTGTTGGTACTGTGTCCATGGCATACACCGAAGTGAATGTGGTTGAGGGAGCTGACAATACCATGAATCTCGACCACTCCAACGGGAGTCCAGATTGAGTCTAAGCAGGCTTCTTCAGTACCAGGTAAGAAGAGGTAATGCTCTTCTTACCACTTCGCTCCGTTGACAGTACTGATGATTTCTCAGAGTCTGGGACTTCACTGTCTTTAGGTTTGAGTGTGCCCTCGGTACCTGAGGAACTAGCAGCCTCGTGGTTACTGTGTTGGAGAGACGTGGGTGCCGAAGTGGCTGAGTCACAACTTCTTTGAGATAAGATTCCTTACCTGGAGAATTCAGGGGATGGTCTTTGGGAGTCTTATGGGAGGAATCTCAGGTCTTCCTCTTAGATGTCTTCAAGGAGTGTGGTTCAGAGACAGAAGCAGCAGTGGAATTACTCACAGACTGGCGTATGGGGGGGATCCCCTGGCCAGGATCAGAGGCCGAGCACTAAGAGCTCTCCATCATGAGGAGTCGAAGTTTGACCTCCCTTTTTTTCTGGCTCTAGATTTTAATACCAGGCAGAAGTTGCACTTATGGAAAACATGAAACACCACAAGACAACAGGATGCAGGGGGAGTGGCCATTGTTCACCGGGATTGCCTGACTCCACAGGCAACGCTTGAAACTAGAAGAATCGGGAATGTCCTCCCAGTAAAGTAGAACTCCCAGGAGGGGAGAAACTATACATAATTTTTTTAAATGACTACAGCTAAAACTGCTAAGTATAACTACTAAGAACAACTATAATAAGCTAATAAAAGAGCTAAGGGGACATAGTTGAGGTAAAACTCAATGTGGACAACTGCTAAGGCTCCATCTTAGGCCAAGGTGGTTGAGAAGGAACTGAGGGCAGTGCTACATACCAGCATGGAGCAAGAGTTCGAGTAGCACACACATATGGGCCAAACGGACACTCCTATGAGAAGTCTCCATTCAAAGGTGCAGGGGACGCAAGTGCACCTAGGGTGGAGCACTAATAGGGACATTGCTCAAAGAAGCCCACTATTTTTTGGGAAAAACTCCCTGGGAGGCTTATTTGGCTCAATTCAACATTATAGCTCAAACACGTGGCTGGGAGGTGGGACCGAAGGGGGGTTATTGGCAGCCTACATGGGTGGTCAAGCTCTGATTTCATTACAGAATTTACCCACCGAAATGAGACAGAGTACTAGGTCTGGAGAACAAGTCTTGGACATGAGATTTGGAACTAGCCATCAATCTGAGGTGGCCAGGGCATAGCTAAGGTCTAAATGGAGGAGGAAAGAAGAAACCCCACCTGAACTGGTAGTGGGCCTGTGCAGACTTGTGTTTCTGGCATATCTGGATACCATTGAGGCCGTTTAGGATAGTCTGGCAATGGACCAATTTACAGATGTTCAACTGGATTTGCAGATCAAAATCAGCAAAGAGACCAAAGACACTGAGGTGCTGTGGAATTTTCCACAGAACTTGAATCTTTTTCTGCAGCAGTTAATCAGAAAAGGAAGCAGCTGCTAGTGAGAAAGGTGGACGCTGATCACCATAAACCATGTAAGTACAGCTCTGTGTCTAAAGTGTATGATGAAAGAGGGGAATTCTAATCTGGTTCATGACCATATTGAACTATTGGAACAAATGATAAATTTGGTTTGTAAAACAAGGGAAATTGGCAATAATGCAAAAATTAAAGGAACAGTTCTGTTAAATGCTGGTACTGACACAAAATTGGCCAAAAAAGAAGTACTGTTATAAATTTAAGGCTGGCCAAGACAGATTGTCACAAGTGTCTAATGAAAGCCTTCTCCCAGTTTGGAAAATAGGTGGGGGGGAGACGCATCAAGTTGAAAGGGCATAGCTTGGAGGTACAGTAAAACCTCAGAGTTACGAACATACCAGTCAACAACAGATCTCATTTGGAACCGGAAATACGTAATCAGGCAGCAGCAGAGACCCAAAAAAAAAGGCAGAGTACAGTACTGTTAACCTACTTAAAAATGCTGCTTTCCCTTTTTTTCTTCTGCATAGTAAACTGTCAAAGCTGTATTAAGTTAATGTGTAGTTGCAAACTTTTGAAAGAACCATGATGTTTTGTTCAGATTTACAAACCTTTCAGAATTACAAACAAAAACTCCATTCCCAAGGTGTTTGTAACTCTGAGGTTCTACTGTACAAGTATCAGCCCCATAGTTTGTGTTTAAAACTGGGCAGTTAAACAACGAATAATGGAAGTTTGGCTATTAAGTGCATAATAGGATCTGTGATATGTACAGGGATAATTGACGTGGGCTCAAACATAACAGTTACTAGACATAACAATAGCTAGTTCATATTTGGAATCGCTATTCCCTATCTAATTTGTTTCAAATGGGGGAAGTGACTTGGGGAAGGACACCTATCCAAAAAAATGTCGGGAAAATTGGGTATTTGAAATTCTAGTAAGAAGTCTAGGTGGCTGAAATACTAGATGAACTAATAACTGGGTTGGATTTCATTATGGCTAATACAGAAGAACCTCAGAGTTATGAACACATCGGGAACGGAGATTGTTTGTAACTCTGAAATGTTCATAACGCTGAACAAAACATTATGGTTGTTCTTTCAAAAGTTTACAACTGAACATCAACTTAATACAGCTTTGAAACTTTACAACGCAAAATAAAAATGCTGCTTTCCCTTTATTATTTTAGCATTTTATGTTTAACAAAGTACTGTACTGTATTTGCTTTTCTTTTTTGGTCTCTGCTGCTGTCTGATTCTGTACTTCCGGTTCCAAATGAGGTGTGTGGTTGACTGGTCAGTTCATAACTCTGGTGTTTGTAACTCAGATTCTACTGTAATTGTATAATCAGTATCAGGAAAGGTGTCTTAGGGCATGGCTACACTTGGAGTTAGAGCACATTAAAGCAGCCCAGTGTGCTCTAACTCACGACCCATCCACATTAGCAAGGCACATAGAGCGCTCTGACTCCGCAGTTAGAGCGCTCCTGGTACTCCACCTCAGTGAGTGGAACATTTGATGTGCCCCCGCTGGATCACCGGGGCACCAGTGTGGACGCCCTAGTCTGTTAATTCGCTCTGATCAGCCTCCAGAAGTGTCCCACAATGCCTGTTCTAGCCATGCTGGTCATCACTTCGAACTCTACTGCCCTGCCCTCAGGTGACCAATCATCAGACCCGCCTTTTAAATTCTCTGGGAATTTTGAAAATCCCCTTCCTGTTTGCTCAGCCAGGTGTGGCATGCTCTTAGTGAAACTTTCCAGGTGACCATGCCTCCATGCGCCAGGCGATCCCCAGTATGGAGCAATGGTGAGGTGCTGGACCTCATCAGTGTTTGGGGGGAGGAAGCTGTCCAGTCCCAGCTGCGCTCCAGCTGTAGGAATTACGATACCTTCGGGCAGATATCAAGAGACATGATGGAAAGGGNTATGGATGCCCTGGTCTGTTAATATTCTCTGATCGGCCTCCAGAAGTGTCCCACAATGCCTGTTCTAGCCACTCTGGTCATCAGTTTGAACTCTACTGCCCTGCCATCAGGTGACCAACCGTAAGACCCACCCTTTAAATTCTCTGGGAATTTTGAAAATCCCCTTCCTGTTTGCTCAGCCAGGCATAGAGTGCTCTCAGCGAATCTTTCCAGGTGACCATGCCTCCACATGCCAGGCGATCCCCGGTATAGAGCAATGGCGAGGTGTTGGACCTCATTGGTGTTTGGGGGGAGGAAGCTGTCCAGTCCCAGCTGTGCTCCAGCCATAGGAATTATGATACTTTGGGGCAGATATCAAGGGACATGAAGAAAGGGGCCATGACTGGGACGCTCTGCAGTGCAGGGTTAAAGTGAAGGAGCTGCGGAATGCCTGCCACAAAGCCTGCGAGGCAAACAGCTGCTCCCGTGCTGCCCCCACGACCTGCCATTTTTACAAAGAGCTGGACGCGATACTTGGGGGCTACCCCATCTCCACTCTGAGTATCACCATGGACACTTCAGAGCCCAGTCCAACAAGGCAGGAGGAGGAGCAGCAAAGCGGGAGCGAGGGTGCTGAGGAGGAGGAAGACACCCCAGCATCCCTAGATGCATGCAGCCAGGAGCTGTTCTCAAGCCAGAGGAAGGTAGCCAGTCGCTGCGGCCGGTGCTTGGGGAAGGACAAACACCAGAGGAGGTTCCCAGTAAGCGGCTTTTATTTTGGGAAGAAAGTTATTCAGTGCGGGCTCTTGGGGCGAGGAGGGTTAGGGCTGCATGCATGCCTAGATGCAGAATGGGGCGTTGATGTGCTCTCTCACATTATGGTAATCAGCCTCAGTGATCTCTTCAAAGGTCTCAGCCAGAACTTGGGCAATGCGCTTGCGCAGGTTTTGTGGGAGAGCCACTGTGGTCCTTGTCCCAGTCAGGCTAACATGTCCGTGCCACTGTGCCGTGAGGGGCAGAGGGACCATTGCTGCACACAGGCAAGCTGCATTGGGCCAGGGCGGAAGCCGCATTGTAGCAGAAGACCCTCCCTTGCTTCCCAGGTCACCCTCAGCAGCGAGATATTTTCCAGGACGAACTCCTGTAAAAAAAATGTGGGGACAGTGTTCAGAATGGGGCCCTGCAGCTGTTGGCTCTCCACAAGGAACAGAAACCCAGAGGACAGTACAGCCATGAAAGAACAAGTCCCCCTTGACCCTGTGCTTACTCACCATTTGTGCAAAGCCAGCCACAATGTCATGCAAGTTACCCAGAGTCACGGTTCTTCCGAGTAGGATGCGATTAATGGCCCTGCAAACTTGCATCAACACGATTCCAACGATAGACTTCCCCACTCCAAATTGGTTAGTGACCGATCAGCAGCTGTCTGGAGTTGCCAGCTTCCAGATTGCAATAGCCACCCGCTTCTCCACCATCAAGGCAGCTCTCAATTTTGTGTCCTTGCGCCGCAGGGTGGGGGCAAGCTCATCACACAGTCCCATGAAAGTGGCTTTTCTCATCTGAAAGTTCTGCAGCCACTGCTCGTCATCCCAGACTTGCATGACAATGTGATCTCACCAGTCAGTGCTTGTTTCCCGAGCCCAAAAGCACCGTTCCATGGTGGTCAGCATGTCTGTGAATGCGACAAGCAATCTCGTGTCGTATGCATTATTCAATATCATCGTCGGAGTCCTCACTGTGACTTTGGATTTTAAGGAATAACTGGACTGACAAATGTGATGTGCTGGCGAGACTAGTCAGCACATTCCTCGGCAGTTTGGGCTCCATTCCCGCAGACCAAAAGGGAAGACAGAGCGCATAATACAAAACTAAGTTGAAAGATGGTGCCAATTGTGGATGGAAGCAGAGGGATTGCTGGGATGTGAACCGATGCATCGTGGGGTGTTGGGACAGGACCCAGAATGCCCCGTACCCCTCGCCCCCTTCCCACAAGCCACAGTGCCAGAATGGGAAGAGGTGCTCTGTGGGATAGCTGCCCACAATGCATCGCTCCCAATTCAGCTGCAAGTGCCGCAAATGTGGACACGCCAGTGCGCTTGCAGCTGTCAGTGTGGACAGACTGCAGTGCTTTCTCTACTGCACTCTATGAAGGCTGGTTTAACTCAAAGCACTCTTCATTTGTAAGTGTAGCCATGCCCTTACAAATTCAATCTGTGGAAATTCCCTTGAAAGATATGGCCCAGGTTAACCAAATGGTTTGTAGGCAATTGGTTTGCAGTGAACAAATTGTCCTGTTATTCAGACAGGAACCATTATTACAGCTATATGCTGCAGTAGATTTCCAACAAAGGAAAGAGGGGAGTGAGTGAAAGCTATTTTGAGAGACCCAGGGTCTCAGGGCAATCTTTGGGTACAGCTACACAGCAAACAACAAAACACATGACAGCAAGTCTCAGAGCCTGGTCAACTGGTCAACCAAAATAGCAACATAGAAGTTTGGACTCAGAGTGGAGCCCAAGATCCGAGACGTCTACACTGGTATTTTTAGCTCCACTGCACAAGCCCGAGTCAGTTAACCCAGCCTCAGAGACTTGTTTCTGTGGTTTGGGGGGGGGTGTGTTTTTGCCATGTACCCTTAGCCGCTAAAGTTCTTGTGGATCTGAAACAAGGACCTATAACTGTTCGTTTTCTGAACATTTCAGACACACCACAAATAGTTAAAAAAAAGCAACTGCAGTTGTGAAATGTGAGTCATTGGATCTGGTAAATACTAGTATAGAAGAAAACTACAAGGGGGTAAGTGAACTCCCAGAGTTTCTATTGGACCTGTTCCAGCACAGTGCTGTACATTTACATGGGAACAGCAGACCAGTCAGAGACTTTCTGGTTAGGAATCATGAGTTGTTCATCAGATTTGGGGTCCCAGTTGAGTTACAAATGAAAAAAGAAAAAAAAAAAAAAAAAACTTTTAATCCAAAGTGTTTCAAATTTGTGAGATTCTAGGGATCCACAAAACTCTGACCAACCCAGCACAATGCCGATCTGAAGGGATGGTGGAAAGGTTCAATAGGACTCAGGGGGTTCAGCTGGCTACTTTTGCAGAACAGCACCAAAGGGACTGGGATCAGCATATCCCACTCCTTTTGACAGATTATAGCACAGCAGTCAAAAAGAGTACAAGTGTACCTCAGCACTCTTCATGTTGGGGCATGAGCTAAAACACCAGCAAACTTTTTGTATGGAGTCCCTAAAGAGAAACAATGGGAGTTGTACTATTTGGATTATGCAGAAACCCTACAATCCAAAACTGAAAACATTAACATCTTTGCTAGGAAAAATTTGAGGATAGCCTCCGACTAACTGAAAAAGCTGTATGATGTAAGGTCATATGGGGAAATTTTTGAAAGAGGTTACCTGATCTGGTCCCATAATCCTAGAAGAAAGAAGGAAAGGAGCCCTAAAGTGGATAAACCTTGGCAAGGACCCTATACAGTACTGATCCAAATCAATGAAGTAGTGTACAGGATACAGTTGGGTCGCAGAACTAATCCAAAGTAATCCCTAAGGAACATCTAAAGTGGTATCAGGGAGACAGAATTTCAGCTTGAGTGTACCCTGCATCTAAGAAAGTAGCTGTCAAAGTTGAGACTGGAAAAATTGTTAGAGAGGTGAATTCCCTATTAGAACAAAATGGGCAGGATCTGCTTCAGACAGCCAGTTCCACAGAAATTGTAAGTGTTCATCAGAGGCTGATTGAAAGGAAAACCAGGTAGAGCAAAGTCCCAAAGGGATCGGGTTGGAATAACAAATGTTATGTTTGTGATATGAAACTATTCTGAAAGAAAGACACTGTATATGTGTAAATAGCTAAGCATGTATCATTTGTAATTTGTTCAATTATTTATTTCTTTTCATTAGGTCTACAAGCAAGTAATAAAATACTAACATTGCTATTTGCTGTTCAAATGGCTAAACCATTTTGAAAAAAGTGCATCTTGCCTCCTCTATCTGATGGAGGCTGAATTTACATCAAAAAACAGAAATCAAGAAGCCAGTTGCTGGTTTCATTAAAAGCTCTGAGAAGCCTTAGGGACAACTATAGCAAGTATAAAGAAAATTGAAAGTTCTAATCTATGCTTGATATAAGCAAGAATTAATATTTCAAAGCCTCCCTCAGAATAGAAACTTAGGGGTTGTCTACAGAGGGAAACCGTGAGGAATGCTATTACGCATTAGCTCCCCATCTGGACACTTAGGGTACATCTATACTTACTTCCTGGTCCGGATGTAAGCGATCGATCTTCTGGGATCGATTTATCGCGTCTTGTCTAGACGCGATAAATCGATCCCGGAAGTGCTTGCCGTCGACGCCGGTACTCCAGCTCAGCAAGAGGAGTACGCGGCATCAATGGGGGAGCCTGCCTGCCGCATCTGGACCCATGGTAAGTTCGGACTAAGGTACTTCGAATTCAGCTATGTTATTAACGTAGCTGAATTTGCGTACCTTAGTCCGAAGTGGGGGGTTAGTGTGGACCAGGCCCAATTTAGGTATTCTTAATGCAGAATAGGAGTATCCATACTGGGAGTTATTGCTGAATAGTTATTATTCATGCTAACTTATTTTGCAATAGCTTCCCCAGGAAGACAACCCCTTCAAATACGTTTCTCATAGCAAGAAGGGAGGGGTGGGAAATAGCTAGTACCAGGACAGGAGCTGGACACAACTATAACTCTTCCCCAATTTTATGGGAAACTCTGTGTTATAGGGTAAATCCTCCTGTACACAACCTGTCTCTCATAGCCTTCTCCACTACCAGCTGCAGAGGGGGAAAAAAAATAAAAAATAAAAAAAATCGCAACTTTATCAATTTCACTACTGCCTGCATGTTTCAGAAAATTGACTAGTGTCATAATATCTCTCTACTGCTTGGGAAAACTATGAGAAATTAATAGAAGCACTGTCTGCAGACTTAGTGAAGCACCACCACATCATTTCACACTCATAAGATTTTCTTCAGAACCATAACCGCTAAAGAATTGACTTTTTATTTTTAAATTTAAGCTTAAATTCTGCAGAAATAGATGGCTTAGGCCTGCCACCCACCAGGAAAAGCTTCCCCTGCCTCCCGCCAAGTGGACTGTAAGCTCTAAAACACACAAACACACACACAACATAACAGAATAAAGATTTCTGTTGGAACATTCACTTTTGAATTTCCTGACTGATTTTAAGTGTCCAACGTTAATGCTGCATTAGCACAGTTTACATTGGATAGAAATATTATTTAAAATAGTGGCTCATTTTAATGGTTAATGAGTTCTCCCTCTTCACAACTATAAATAATACTAAAAAAAAAAACCTGTCCAGGCTGATAATTGGCACTGAAAAAGGAGAGAGAGTACCAAATACTAATTACTCTACTTAGACTAATGAATAGTTACATGTCAATATTCAATTGCACAGAACAATAAGATTTACAAAACCTTGTTAATCTATTTTCTATCCAATATAAACCACTAGACATTTCATGAACATGGCTAAGGGAAGCACAAAACTGATATTAAGGTGAAAACTAATGGTGAAAGCTCCAGGAGCATAAAGAAATTCAGCAACATTAACAACGTATTTTTATATTACACTCAGGCCACTCATGACTAATTTAGGACCCTATTTTTCTCTGTACCAGCAGTTCTCAAACTGTGGGTCAGGACCCCAAAATAGGTCGCAATACCGGTTTAATGGGGTTGCGTTAAACTTGCTGAGGGCTGGGGTTTCAGCTTCTCCCCCGCCCCAGGCGGTGGGTTTAGGCTTTGGCCCCCCGGCCCAGGGTGGCAGGGTTCGGGCAGGCTCAAGCTTCGATCCCCATGCCTTCCCCCACCCCTCCCCTCGGGATCATGTAGTAATTTTTGTTGTCAGGAGGGGGTCACGATGCAACGAAGTTTGAGAACCACTGCTCTATACCAGTGGTTCTCAAACTTTTGTACTAGTGACCTCTTTCACATAGCAATCCTCTGAGTGAGAGCCCCTCCCCCAATAAACTATAAACACTTCTTAATATATTTAAAAACAGCTTCCATCTGAGGAGAAATTAAAAAGACTGGGACTGTTCAGCTTGGAAGAGAGACAATGAGTTTGGATATGATAGAGATCTATAAAACCGTGAAGGATACTGAGAAAACGAATAAGGAAGTGTTATATACCCCTTCACACAACACATGAACCAGGGGTCACCCAATGAAATTAATAGGTGACAGGTTTAAACCTAACATAAGGAAGTATTTCTTCACACAACATAAAATCAATATGGAACTCATTGCCGGGAGTGATATGAAGGCCAAAAGTATAACTGGGTTCAAAAAATAATTAAATTAGTTCATGGAGGATAGGTACTTCAATGGCTATCAGCCAAGATGGTCAGGGACACAACCCCATGCTTTGGATAACCTTAAACCTCTGACTGCTAGAAGCTGGGATTGGACGACAGGATATGGATCATTCAATAAATTGCCTTGTTTTGTTCACTCCCTCTGAAGCATCTGGCACTGGCCACTGTTGGAAGACAGGATACTGGGCTCGATGGACCATTGATGGCCTGATCGAGTATGGCTATCAGTATGTTCTCAATCCATGTAATACTACCAACAGAAACACAACAGATCAAGTACTCCAATATATACAAAGCCTGAGTATAGTCTTGCATAACTGACAACTTCTGAACCTCAGAAGGTAGTTTGACATTCTCTGATTGAATGAATATATCAGCCGAGTGCAATAAAACCTCACTAATACACATAAAATAACCAGTGATCTCTAACCATCTTTAAGGAAAGATTTAATAGCCTAGATGGTAACGGATTACACATTAATTCATATACTGCAGTAATTTGGACTGATCTTCCAGACATTCATGCAAATTAGTGAGGTTCTACTGCATTTATTTTCTCAATTGTAAATGATTATACTTCCCTATCTTGGGGAGCACATGGCAGGAAACAAAAGGCAGTATTTGTACAGCACTTAGGCTTGGTCTACACTACCCCCCCCAATTCGAACTAAGGTACGCAACTTCAGCTACGTGAATAACGTAGCTGAAGTCGAAGTACCTTAGTTCGAACTTACCTTGGTCCACACGCGGCAGGCAGGCTCCCCCGTCGACTCCGCGGTACTCCTCTCGCCGAGCTGGAGTACCGCAGTCGACGGCAAGCACTTCCGGGTTCGACTTATCGCGTCCAGACTAGACACGATAAGTCGAACCCAGAACTTCGATTTCCAGCCGTCGAACTAGCTGGTAAGTGTAGCCAAGGCCTTAGAGATGCTTACACATAAGAGTTCTATAGAAGTGTTGCATAAAATATTTGGTCTCACAACAGCAGCTATGCACGTTTAGCTGGCTGGTGCAAACTTCCTATGTCCAGAAGCAGTGGCCTGTGGAATTCCTAAAGTACAAATACATCTTAATAAAATAAGACCTTTGCCCTGAATATGCAGCAAAAAATGGTTATCAAACATTTCAGCATAACACCATGCTTAGAGAGATTATACTTTCATAACTTCCTTGAAGTTCCGTTTTAGCGTGACAGTCACATCCATCTTTCTTATCTTTAGAAGTTTGATAGCTATCCACTTGGAAACATGATTTATAGTGCATATGGAGAACAAAAGCATTTTCACCAGTTAAATTCTGATGTTATTAGCTTTAACTCAAGCTACTTACTCTCTTTTAGACTTTCAAACATGACAGGAATATGGTACCTACGTTTTTTTTAAGCACATATTCCTATTTTAGAAACATTATTGTTAAGCATGGCAGCATGCTGTTTTCTGGTATTTTCATGAGGTCTTTCAGAAAAAGTACAGAGAGTTGTGGTAAGCACCTGCTCCTGTTCCTCAATGTCTCACCGTCAGGGCTTTACTCTGTCACCTATTATTCAACATTTGAGTTCACTGGAAGAGATTACAAGACTACAGATTTTAGGACATCAGTATGTAGATGACACAGAACTGTGTCTCTGTCAACAAACAAAAGTTTTTCTACTAAATTAAGTGAGGATGGAACGTAGTAGGAAAGTAGCTGCTTCAAGCTTAATCCAAATAAGAGAGAAATGTTCACTTTGGAAAATTGGCAAAACTTATGCCATCTTCCCATGTTTACCCTCCAGCAGTAACGGTTGTGCAGTCTCCAAGTTAGACTCATCACTGTTCCTGACATCCAAATACAGGTGGTAGACTAGAAATGCTGTTTTCTTGGTTAGCCAGGCAACGACAATTTACCATCTTAAATGGCTTCCTACAGCTATTCCTGCCTCATCTGTCAGATCCAAGATAAACTACAGCAACACCTCACCTTAGGGCTAACCCTGGCTGTAACGTATATAACATGCAGCAGTCCACCTTGCAAGTGGACCAGTAAGAACATTACTCCAGTCCTCTGTGTTATGGTCACAGGGGTAGCTGCACTTCTGTTCCCTTTCCGGTCTCTGAGTGCCCGCCCTCAGGTGTCCAGTCTCGTGCATTTTCCCATCCTGGAGTGAAATTCTGCAATTTTCCCATTTTTAAGGTATTGTCTACACTAAGGGTTTGTCTACACTGGCACTACGCTCCCAGCACTGGTAACTATTCCCCTTGTGGAGGTGTTTGCTGTGACTACACAAGCTACGTTAAAGCAATGCTACGGCAGTGTTTTAATGGTACCAATAAAGACGTGCCTTAAGTTTCTCCTGGGGGAATTCTGCACCACTGTGTGTGCACAGAATTCATGTCCCCCACTGATTTCTTTGCTTCCCTGCAGAAAAGTAACTTCTAACAGGGAAGCTGCAAGTGCAGTCACGTGCCCTTCCCCAGCCATGCGGGCACCCAAAGCAGCCAGCAGAGAGGTAAATCATGGGGAGGAAGGTGGCTCCTATTGAGTGCTGGGCTCAGTTGCTAATCCCAGCCCAGCTAGGGAGAATGGGACTTCCTCTTCCCCTGCAAGGAGCAGCTGGGGTAAGGTCTGGGGTAGGGTCAGACCTGCCCCTAGAAATTTCCCCTGGGTCCATTCCACATTCCACGCCCCACCCCCGGTTCCTCAGTCACGGGAGGAGGGGTCACTATACAGGGAGCTGCTGCTGCCCTGTCTGTCCAACCCCCATGCCTCCAGATTTCCCCTCCCATACCCAGATTCCCCAGCTAAGCCCCGGCACCCAAACGCCCACCCCGCCCTGGCTCCCACACTGCATCCAGAGTTCCACTGCACCCAGACCCCCTCCCCCGCTGAGCCCTCCCCTTGAACCAGGACCACCACCGAGCCTCTCCCACCACACCGACCCCCCCACACACACACCCTGACCCCCCCACTGAGCCCTAATCACCTTCACATGGACTCCTGTGCAGAGTCCCATTCCCTCTCCACCTGGAACCCCACATCGTGCCCCTGTGGATCCAGATTCCCCCCTTGAGTCCCCACTGAGCTGCCTGCACCCAGACTGCCCCACACAGAACCCTCTCACCCCACATCTGGATCCCACACTTATCCTGCCAGGATGAGCCTGCCTGCCCACATCTGGTGCACCTGGCACAAAGGAGCAGGGCCCCGGGGTGTTGCTGGGGCAGGACCCAGCCCTTGTGCTGTGCCATGGTCAGGTGCAACCTCACCACCGAGTCTGTCTCCTGTGAAGGGAAGGAGTGGAGGGCTATAGGGTGATCTCCCACCTTTGTGCAACCAGTAGTCTGTGCTCCCCACTGCCATGCTTGAGCCTCCACATTTATTTGACAAATAAAATATGCAGAATTTCAAAATACTGTGCTCAGAATTTTTACATTTTTGTGCAGAATTCCCTCAGGAGTAACACTACCAGCACTCCACCAGCACAGTTGCAACGACACTTACTACAGAGAAAGCTCGTTTTTTTCTGTCGCTGTAGCAAATCCAGTTCTTCAAGAGTTGTGTCTACAGCTGAGGTTAGGTTGACCTAATGTCACACCTGGCATAAAGTTTCTCAGAGCCCCGATTGATGTAGCTAGGTTGACCTAAGCTGTAGGCCAGGTCTCTCCTCTAAAAAGTTAGTTCACCCCAGCTATGTTGCTCAGGGGGTGGGGAAAAAAAAAAATCTACACTTTGAGCAATACAATTAAGCTGACGTAACTGTGTAGACAGTGCTAGGTTGATGGAAGAATTCTTCCAGCCACATAGCTACCGTCTCTCGCTGTAGCAGTGCAAGTGTAGACATAGCCTTAGACCAAGCCCCAGGCTACAATATCCTGTGATACTGTTACCCTGTTTCAACCTGTGTTGGTAATCAAATTTCCAGTGCCATGGAGAGTTCCAGACGGAAGCAGAAATTGACAGAGTCTGGTTTTCTCTTTTATGTAACCTTGTTCATTTATAAGGAAAATACAAAGTTCTGCTTCTTTGAACACAGGAGGAACCAAGAACAAAAAGAATCAGTTTCTCAACTTACAACCGCAATCCTCTTGAATCAATGGACCCAAAAACTCCTTCCAGTTTTTTCCAGTCACACTCTGCGCTCATAGGCTACTGCTTGCCTTTCTTGCCTATGCCTCTCTGTTTCTGGTATCTATTCTCAGTATCTGTGTGTTCCGGTTCGTGTTCTCTCTCTCTCTCTCACATGCACACACACACATCCCTGCCCCTGGTCACACTACCCAGTGGAACTCCTGTCCACACTGTGCTAGTTTCCAGGAAGATATTTTAGGCCTGGTTTTAGATGTGGCCCCTTAAATGTTTCTTACAACTAGCTTAAGTGAAGGGTGTATTCACACATCGGTTTGAAAATGATTTTTAATTCCTCCCTTAACAAGGTTTCACCCAGCTCATGATAGTACTCCCACTTCAGCTTCACTGATCATACTGATGCATCTTAAAACGGTGACACTCAATGATCCATCCCAAACAGAAAGAAAATAAATTTTAACAAGTTACAAACGATACAAGGTTAACTATCTACATATGTACAGTGTCCTTCTGTCAAGATGTTTCCACATCACCAACCAAAATTGATTTTTATTCCCATCCAAACCCCTGTGTAATTTTTCACTCCCTGATGTACTTTCTTTCAACCACCAGTGAGAGGCCTCTTTCAATCAGTCCCTGAAGAATGCCTACTGTTTTTGTGGAATTTGCCAGCTGAGGCAGCCCCTACCATGTTGCTCGAATGGGGGAATTCACCTCTGTCACAATTTTTCCAGCCCCAACTTCCACAGCTACATTCTCAGATTCGGGAAGGGAGCCAAGGTGAAATTCTGTTCCCCAAACCGTAAGCACTAGCATCTGTGTGAAGTATGTGAGGGGTTTTGAAACATGGATAGGCCAAGACAGGAGCAGTTACAAGAGTTTTTTTTTTTTTTTTTTTTTAAACTCTGGAAGTGCTAAATTACACCCTGCTGACCACTGAAACAGTTTCTCTTTACTATTTGCTGCTGCTACATTCAGCAAATGAATAGGGATCAGTCCTTGTTTCAGATCCACAAAAGCTTTAAGAGCTAAGGCTAGGGCCTTGGCTACACTTGCGGATTCACAGCGCTGCCACAGCAGCGCTGTGAAGCGCGAGTGTAGTCACACCACCAGCGGCGCTGCAAGTACTCCACCTCTCCGAGGGGAATAGCTTGCAGCACTGCGAGCGAGCGTGCAGCACCGCAGGCACTGATTACACTGGCACTTTACAGCGCTGCACTCGGGGGGGGGGGGGGGGTGTTTTTTCACACCCCTGAGCGCAGCAATTGCAGCGCTGTGAATTGCCAGTGTAGCCAAGGCCTAGGTCTACACTGGGGTGGAGGAGGGATGCGAGGGGGGTTGACCTAAGATACGCAACTTCAGCTACGCGAATAGCGTAGCTGAAGTTGCGTATTTTACGTCGACTTACCTGGCTGTGAGGATGGCAGCGAGTCGACCGCTGCCGCTCCCCCGTCGACTCCGCTTCCGCCTCTCGCTGTGGAGGAGTTCTGGAGTCAACGGCAGAGCAACTGGGGATCGATTTTAACGCATCTAAACTAGACGCGATAAATCGATCCCCGATAGATCAATCGCTACCCGCCGATCCGACGGATAGTGAAGATGTGCCCTAAGATTCCACACTCCTGCCCACCCACCCCACTCCCGACAGTGGGTCTCAAAACATCTTTCCCTTGCTGGAAAGCTACCACAGCATGTAGTGTTATAATGGTTTCTGCGGGAGTGGGGAGGATGGGAGAAGGGGCAGGACAATTTTTCACTGCAAATCAGTTGTCTGCAAAACTGTGCATCTTACCTGAACGATCTCTTTAAAGGAATTTCCACTGACTGAGTTTGTAAGACATCTTTCGTGGTATTGATTAAACAGGTATTAGCGAAAATGAAATCCAAACCAATTAGCAGCTCATCCACTATTTCACCAACCCGGACTTCTTGCTCAAAATTCCAGAGGTCCAATTTGCAAACCCACATTTACAAATTTTTGGACAGTTGCTCTTGCCCCAGTCATTGAACCACTCAATTGGTTGCAAATGGAGACAGTTTCAGATCACCCATTCCCTAGACTTTTTAGTTTGTCTGGTCTAATAACTCATGTTTGAGGTCATATCAACCATCTCTATTCACATCAGAAATCCTATTACGCACTTCACAGACAAACTCCCATTATTATTCCGTCATTATCCTTTAACAATCCTTTAAGTGTTTACCAAAAGGTGGCTTATCTTGAGTCATTCTCTCTCTTCCTGCTTGTTTTTCCTGACAGCCTCTATTAAACAAAATCTCTATTATTTTTTATATATATATATATACATATACACATATACATATACACATACACACACAGAGTAAATATCTCAACAACTAGGTCAACATGTAGTATTCATAAATCATTACAAAGCAGCTCCAAATCTGTCATACTCTGCCCTCTAAACTGGCTTCCAATACATTTCTCAGTTCAATTCGTAGTCCTCAGCTTTAAACAGGCTAAGGACCAAATATTTCAGATACTGCTGCTCTTTTCCTGTACCCAAGTATGATAGCTACATTCAACTACATAGTAACTACATAGCAGCTTCTGACTGAAATCATGACACCCAGCACAGGGCTTTTGGCTGTGGAACTCAACTACAAGAACATAAGAATGGCCACACTGGGTCAGACGAATGGCCCATCTAGCCCAGTATCCTGTTCCAACAGCGGCCAATGCAAGGTGTTTCAGAGGGAATGAACAGAACAGGTAATTAATAAAGTGATCCGTCCCGTCACCCTTTCCCAGCTTCTGGCAAACAGAGACTCGGGACACTTCAGAGCATGATTTTGCTTCTCTGTCCATCCTGGCTTATAGCCATTTATGGACCTATTCTCCATAAACTTATCTAGTTGTTTTTTTAACCCTGTTGTAGTCTTGACCTTCACAACATCTCTGGCAAAGAGTTCCACAGGTTGACTGTGCGTTGTGTGAAGAAATACTTAGAAGAATCATAGAAGCTTAGGGTTGGAAGAGACCTCAGGAAGTCATCTTGTCCAACTGCCTGCTCAAAGCAAGACCAATACTAACTAAATCATCCCAGCCAGGGCTTGTCACACCAGGCCTTAAAAACCTCTAAGAAAGGAGATTCCACCACCACCCTAGGTAACCATTCCAGTGCTTCACCACCCTCGTAGTGAAACAGTGTTTCCCAATATCCAACTTAGACCTCCCCTACCGCAACTTGAGATGATTGCTCCTTGTTCTGGCATCTGCCAACACTGAGAACAGCCAAGCTGCATCCTCTTTGGAACCCCCCCCCCCCTTCAGGTAGTTGAAGGCTACTATCAGATCCCCCCTCACTCTGCTCTTCTGCAGACTAAACAAGCCCAGTTCCCTCAGCCTCTCCTCATAAGTCATTTGCCCCAGTCCCCTGATCATTTTTGTTGCTCTCTCCAATTTGTCCACATCCTTTCGGGGGAGGGGGGAGGAGGGAGGGAGAAGGAGAGAGGCAAAACTGGACGCAATACTCCAGATGTGGCCTCACCAGTGCTGAAGAGAGGAATAATCATTTCCCTCGATCTGCTGGCAATGCTCCTACTAATACAGCCCAATATGCCATTAGCCTTCCTGGCAAAAAGGGCACACTGCTGACTCATATCCAGCTTCTCATCCACTGTAATCCCTAGGTCCTTTTCTGCAGAACTGCTGCTTAGCCAGTTGGTCTCCAGCCTGTAGCAGTTCATGGGATTCTTCCATCCTAAGTGCAGGACTCTGCACTTGTCCTTGTTGAACCTCATCAGATTTCTTTTGGCCCAAACCTCCAATTTGTCTAGGTCACTCTGGACCCTATCCCTACCCTCCAGCATATCTACCTCGCTCCCCAACTTAGTGTCATCCGTGAACTTGCTGAGGGTGCAATCTATCCCATTGATCCAGATCAATGATGTTGAGAGCCCCAGGACCGACCCCTGGGGCACTCTGCTTGATACCGGCTGCCAGCTAAACATCATCGAGCCATTGATCAGCACTGTTGAGCCAGACAATCTAGCCAGTTTTCTATCCACCTTCTAGTCCATTCATCCAATCCGTACTTTTTTTACTTGCTGGCAAGAATACTGTGGGAGACTATACCAAAAGCTTTGCTAAAGTCAAGATATATCATGTCCACTGCTTTCCCCATATCCACAGGGCCAGTTATCTCATCACAGAAGGCAATCAGGTTGGTCAGGCATGACTTGCCCTTGGTGAATCCATGTTGACTGTTCCTGATCACCTTCCTCTCCTCCAAGTGCTTCAAAATGGTTTGTTTTAAACCTTCCTATTAATTTCATTTTGTGAATCCCTAATCATTCTTGTTGCCCTTTTCTGTACCTTTTCCAATTCTAATACATCTTTTTTTGAGATTTTTTTGATTTGGCGTATGGAACGGCTTCCGTATGAGGAGAGATTAATAAGACTGGGACTTTTCAGCTTGGAAAAAGAGATGACTCAGGGGGATATGATAGAGGTCTATAAAATCATGACTGATGTGGAGAAAGTAAATATGGAATTGTTATTTACTCCTTCTCCTAACACAAGAACTAGGGGGTCGCCAAATTAAATTAACAGGCAGCAGGTTTAAAACAAACAAAAAGGAAGTATTTCTTCACACAAGGCACAGTCAACCTGTGGAACTCTTTGCCAGAGGTTGCTGTGAAAGCCAAGACTAACAGAGTTCAAAAAAGAACTAGATACATTCATGGAGGATAGGTCCATCAATGGCTATTAGCCAGGATGGGGAGAGATGGTGTCCCTAGCCTCTGTTTGCCAGAAGCTGGGAATGAGCAGCAGGGAATTGATCGCTCAGTGATTACCTGTTCTGTTCACTCCCTCAGGGGCACATGGCATTAGCCACTGTTGGACGACGGGATACTGAGCTAGATGGACCTTTGGTCTGACCCAGTATGACCATTCTTATGAGATGGGGCCTGAAAGATCAGATAGGGCCTCAATCTTACTATGGTAAGGCCTTTTTTACATTATGGAATATTACAAAAAATTCCGACCAGTTCAGATGAAATGGGAGTGCTAATGGCTTCCAGTGTTTTCACCAACACAATAGTTTTAGCCAATCAAAAGAGAGAAAATATTCTAGCATATAGCTCAGTGGTTTGGGCACTGGACTGCTAAACCCAGGGTTGAGAGTTCGATCCTTGAGAGGGCCATTTAGGGATCTGGGGCAAAACTCTGTCTGGGGATTGGTCCTGCTTTGAGCAGCGGGTTGGACTAGATGACCTCCTGAAGTCCCTTCCAACCCTGATATTCTATGATACTAACATGGAGAGTCTGTACAACTAGTTTCACAAATTATGCCTTTTCAGCAGGATATTAGAGAGGCAAGGTGGGTGAGGAAATATCTTTTACTGGACCAGCTTCCATTAGAGAGAAAGAGATATGCCTTCAAGACACACAGAGCTTTCCTTCAGATTTTGGAAAGAAACTCCCACCATCATAGCAAAATGCAAGGAGTAACACTGTTTAGCATACGTTTCAGAGTGGTAGCCGTGTTGGTCTGTATCAGCAAAAACAAAGAGTACTTGTCGCACCTTAGACACTAACACATTTATTTGGGCATAAGCTTTCGTGGGCTAAAACCCACTTCATCGGATGCATGCAGTGGAAAATACAATAGGAAGATATATACACACACAGAGAACATGAAAAAATAGGTGTTGCCATACCAACTCTAACGAGACTAATCAATTATTATCAGCAGGAGGAAAAAAAACTTTTGTAGTGAATTAGGATGGCCCATTTCAAACAGTTGACAAGAAGGTATGAGTAACAGTAGGGGAAAAGGTTTCAGAGTGGTAGCCCTGTTAAAACAAGGAGTACTTGACCGTTCATAGTAGAGTGGTCATTAACACCTCTGCAGTCATAGGACAAAAAGAGGAAGTGATTGTTGTAATAAGCCATAAATCCAGTGTCTCTGTTCATGCCATGATTTTTGGTGTCTAGCAGAGTAATATTAGTCTTCTGAAAGTGCTGTGCAAGTTTCCTTTGACAATGAGGGCTGATAGTTCAGATATAGTGTGTCTCTCACCAACAGAAGTTGGTCCAATAAAAGATATTACCCGCCCACCTTGTCTCTCTAATATCCTGGGACTAACACGGCTACAACTACACTGCATTTTCAGCATGACGACAGCCACAAGCATTTGGTTCAGAAAGGCCAAATGTTATTTTATAAAATTATTTTCAGTATCTCACATGGTGATAAACTGTTATGTGAACTCAGACTGCACCAATAAGCCATATGGACACAGTTTTCTTTCTCTCTTTTTTTTTTTTAATAAAAAGACAGCTACAGAGTAAATAGCATTTTGCTAACTACAAATAAAACTGCCAAATTGCCACTGCTTAATTCTATTCTGAGCAAATATTTAAGCAATCATATTTATGCTGCTTCCAAAAGCAGAAGGTGAGAAAATCACCACTCGGCCTAAGCACATCAAGGTTTGGTTTCTCAAAACCACCACAGAAATTTTAACAAACATTTTCTCCCAGGTAGACCTTGAGTTTCACACTTCATAATAAATTTAAACACTCTCCTAGGCCCTTCCCAGTGCACAGGTTTAGTAGATTTTTCAAGTATCTTTCAACAATTCTCACTCTTCTGACATCATTTGGGTAAAACTTGACATTGGCCTAAAATATTTAATTTATGAGAAGCCAAAATAGACGTTAAGTTCAACAGCTGAAATCTTCAGTGGCTCCTGAGACTTTACAACAGGGGTCGGCAACCTATGGCACGCATGCCAAACACGGCACACGAGCCGATTTTGAGTGGCACACTGCCTGCCTGGTGAGACGAGGAGGAGGAGGGGCGGAGGGGCCGGAAAGCGCCACGCTGGGGGAAAAAGCGGGGGAGGAGGGAAGCTTGGCTGCCACAGGACCAAGCTTCTGCCTCCTGCCCCGGC